>NC_137615.1:22742237-22869575 GCF_963280865.1 Gymnoscopelus braueri
AGACAATGGGCAGATTGTCCTTGGAAAGAAAGTAGGGCACCCATCTCCAGTAAGTAAACAGCTCCTGTTATGTTCATGAGCAGCGCTGTGACCTCTGCTGCAATGCACTAGGGCGGGGGCCAAGGTATGGGGATTGCAGGGTAGTGCTATGGTGGGGTTATGCCCTGGGAGGTCAGAGGTGAGCTCATGGTGGAGGCCCTTCCTGTCAGGATGGCTTTGTTTCAGTGCCAGCCATAGGGTGTATGTCAGAGTTGTGGGCTGATATAAGTCGGATGAGCGCTGCTGATCAGGGTTAAATGGAATCACAGAGAGGGATAAGTTTTATCAGTTGCATGAGGCGGGCCATCCAATTAGGACTCTCACAAACCACAGGCTACTGAGTCAGTCTGATTCATCGTAATGGGCTTGTTTGGAATGACTAGGGCTCAGCTTGTCATACTTCATGTTTTTTTGTTTTTTGACATCAACCCATGACCTTAGCAATCTGTCTCTGGACATTTATATTCTTAGCGTGTCCTCTCCTCTCTTTTTGCTCTCTCTAGTCTGTCTGTCTCTTTCTCCCTCACAAAGGTACACAGTGCAGATAAGCAGTGTGCCTTTAGCAGTGTCCAGGTGCTGTGTGAAGATGTCAGTCTGGAATTAGCGGCTGTCAGTGATGCCTGCTGTTTCATTACTTTGATCAGCATACAGGCCATGGAGCAGTGCTACTCTCAAGGCGTTCCACAGCTGCATCTTCATACTACCGGTATATAGGCTATCCTGTATAAAACGCTATAATCTGGCCTATTTTCCCTACTACTCAAGACTACCATATACAATATTGACCTGTTTCTCAAGTAAACACAGAGGACATGGCTGACACTGTTAATGTTGTGTATCCATCTACACTAGATATTAAAAGTGATGTATTGATGATTTGATCTTACTTTGTTACACAGTTGAGCTAGCTCTCCTGTTCCCTGCCCTGGGTAATTCCAAGTTGAAGACAGATAGATTAGTCTGTCCTCTCCTGAAGTCTTCTTCTCATCAATCACTGCAATAGCAGGCTAACTGGACTCTGAGATAATCCTTTAGTTTAGGGCAAAGAACAGGACGTACTTTTCCAAATCTTTCAGCTTTTTCCCACGTCCCACAGTGCCGAATTGTCTCGGGATAACTTTGGGTGAACATGAAATAAATTTAAAAAAAATAGATCTACAGTATTTCTATTACAATGTTATCATTAATTTGCCAACTAGCTTCATGGTCTTGCCTTAGCAAAGTATTGAGCCCCCTTGTGGCCGCCAAGTGTAATTGTAGCTCAATTAATATCCATGTTGAGGAGATTATGGATTATATATTTAAGGAAGTCTGTCCAGTGACCACATAAGGAGCAGATGGCTGTCCTTTTACACAGGCTAGAATAAGCAGATGTAATGCTCATTTGTGTTGATTCACAAATATGAATTATTAATCTTTTCTATCCTTTTCTGTTTTCGAGAGTAAATATAATTGTGGGAGATCTGTGAATGTCATAAATTAATGAGTCACAGATATACACTTCAATATATATATATGTTCAGTGCATCCATTTCTCTAGCTGGGTTCTGGTATATTGGACATGCACTTTTTAAAGATTCACAGAATCACAGTTCCGTCAGTGAATGCACTGGTGGACAGCGAGAGGAAAATGAAGAACATTTCTTTGTAAGGTCAGTTAATTCCGGTTTAAAACATTCCATCCCTGTGCTCTTCTGTATTCAATAATACCAAATGAGAACTCCCTCTTTTAAGGTCATGTCTAGACAAACTGAGTTTTTAGGACAGGGGAAATGCTTGGATTAGTATATGATCCCCTTGGACCTACAAGATTGAGTCTAAACTGTATCTACTGTAAGGAATGTAGCTAAGCCCTTTGTTATAACATGCACACCCAGGGACATCCATAAGATGTAATCTTGTACATATAGGGGACATTGCATTTCCTGAGGTTCATTATTTGTATTTCAAGATGAGACATCCACCATTTTCTGAAAATGACATGAGCCTCAAAGGCAAATTATCATCTGCTGTCCTTGGCCAAAGGTAAAAAGAAAAAGCAGCTTTAATTTTCAAATAAAATATACTTAAAATGCAATGTGTTTCAAAAAGAAGTGAAACAAGTGACTTGAGAGAGACAATACAACCTGAAAGGACAGGTTAACAGACAATGGCATGAAGACAAAACAAATGCACATATAAGCATCGTTTACAGAAGACACTAAAGCAGAGTGGACACAATAACTCAGACTATATGCGTGCATTGGACAGAACAAACACACCTACAGTAAAAGCATAAGCCACTAAAGTACATAGTATACACATCTGCATGGACAATAGCTTGCAATGTACAAGACAAACATATAGAGGCAAGACAAGCAAGCAGGACAAGACAGTTGACAAGATGCCAGCAGAAGCAGTGGTTGTAGTACTAATGTGCACATGTCTGGGTAATAATGAGCCATAATTTCAGATGCCCTCTGAAGGAATGGTAAGTACTAAGTTCTCTAATATGACTGGGACTGAATTCCATTCTTGCGATGCCTTTACTAAAAATGCTGCTACAGGGTGGCTAAAGGCACTTTTTATAATGGATACTACAACGCAGTCACCTCAATACTTAAAACATTCACCACTTAGAGGTTAAATAATAACTGAGAAACCCTAAGGAGTGCAAGATTTGTACTGTTCACACTGACAAAATGATTTTCTTACGTGACAGTAAGGCCTGCTCAATATTACAATATAACAATTTATATTACTTTTTTTTTATCACACACATATTGAACACTGAACATAAGGTCATACTTTGTTTATAAAATTGTTAATTTGGAACATTTTGGAATCAAGTCATTCATATGTGATCAAGTAATGCCTCATTATATAAAATTGTATAGGATCCCTGCAGTTGATTTCATTTCTGTTCTGTTGGGATGTTCCTGACTCATCGCAATTCAGAGAAATCTGCATAGACAATAGTACTGGACATCGTATGTCTCTTTCCCGAACGTGTCTCTGGGATACATTTCATCCATGCTACTCATTTCCATTGTCTATCCCGCCACAGGAAGTGATGCTAGAGACAGGAAGTTGGAGTTGTGAAGGTAAAGAGGTCGCAGACACATGTGGGCGCATGAGGTGACGGACAGCAGGAAGGAAGTGTGCGGCACTACTCCTGGAACCACGAGCCTCTGTTTATTTTTCCCTTCTGTGACAAGAGTTAGGGGAAGGGGAGGGGGGTGGAGGGATTCCTTTGAAGAATGTGTGTCAGGCGTTCATAGTAACAGCTAGAATTATAGTAGCACGTGAACAACCTGGATGTGATTCACGTGTTTTGTTGGATGGGTTGGTTGAATCCTGGATGACTGGGAACTTGAATTGGTGGCCAGGCAGAACTTAGCTCTGGTCCATATCGTTAGAAGGAGTTCTTCTAGCGCTATGGACCAGAGCTTGGCAGAACTGCTGGTTCACTGACTCCTCAGTACCTTTTACATGAGGGGGCTTCCTTCTCTTTGTTCCTTTATCTCAAACACTACCACATGGCCCCGTCTAATCAGCAGTCTCTATGTTAAGACCCGTGTGTACCAGAAACCAACCACATGAAATGGAGGCACAGTCATTTGTGTGTTTATTTTGTTCCTGTGTGTGGAGCATATAGTTTATCAGCTTGTACAATCACATAGAACTTCAATTTCCCTGAACGGCTTTCGTCTTGCAAATGTTTGACAATAAGGCCTTCATACAACGAGCAGTCAACAAAACAAATGCAAAATGTATTTCGGCTGATTGGATAAAATTGGTATCCCGACCTGAAAATGCATTTTCTGTTTACTAAAGACCTGGAGAGACGAGGAGATACCCTCACCATAAGTCCCTAACCCCCTGGTAAGCGGGGAACATAGGACCTGGGGAACATAGAGATGACCCCGTTACATGCTTCAGGGTGTGGTGGGTACAGGCCGGTGACAGTGCTGGAGTCCATTACTGATGACCAGACTACTGACTCAGTAGTGACCTCAGTAACTAGTGAGTCATGTTCTCCAGTGTCATACCCAGCCCAATGTCCACTCTGCTCTCATGGCCTCAACTCCAACTACAGTACCTCTAATCTGTCTTCATAGCCAGCCCAGAAGACACACACCCACTGTGCCCACAGGATCTCTGTTCTATTCTGTCTGAGATGCCATGCCTGCTCAAGAGCAAGGAAGGCACCTGCAGAGCATTACAGTAATAAGCAATAAGGAGACAACAGGGCCAGGTGTTAGAGGAAGAGAGAGAAAATGTATCAGGCTAGTCAGAGAAACAGTGGAAGAAGGAAGAAGACAAGTAGAAGTTAGGGAGAAATGGTAGGAACGTAAATTGGCAGTGAGAGGATAAGACAGAGAAACAGGAAATAGGACACAGGGATGAGATGGGGTGGTGGAGGATGGGCATAGGGAAGGACCATTCCTGTTCCACATGAGTTACCAGACTAGAGCCTCTCATCTAAACCACATCAAGGCACTCACCATGTAGTTTATAGTGAAGTCCACTGTTGTGTCATTTCAGAACATTACATTACAGTCATTTAGCAGACGCTTTTATCCAGAGCGACTTACAATAAGTGCATTCAACATAGGTAGGGAACAAAACTACTAATCACCAGAAGTCTTAAGTGCATTCTCTTCTAGAAAATCAAATGAGCAAGAGCTAAAACAAAAAAGTGTATTGAATAAACAAGATCCAATAAAACAATAAAACAAGAGTTTGTACAACTAGTTAACAACAAGTAGGCAAGGCGAAGAGGAAGGGTAGTGTTTCCTGAAGAGGTGGGTTTTCAGCCTGCGGCGAAAGATGGGTAGTGACTCTGCTGTCCTGACATCAGTGGGGAGTTCATTCCACCACTGTGGGGCCAGAACTGATTTGATACAGAACATTGTGCCCGTCTGTCTGTCTGTCTGTCTGTCTGTCTGTCTGTCTGTCTGTCTGTCTGTCTGTCTGTCTGTCTGTCTGTCTGTCTGTCTGTCTGTCTGTCTGTCTGTCTGTCTGTCTGTCTGTCTGTCTGTCTGTCTGTCTGTCTGTCTGTCTGTCTGCCTGCATGCCTGCGTGTGTGCATGTGCGCGTGCGTGTGCGCGTGCGTGCGTGTGTGTGTGTGTGTGTGTGTGTGTGTGTGTGTGTGCGTGTGCGTGGACAGTGTGTTGACTGGTCAGCTGTTTCTTCTTATTCATGCCAGTTGTCCTTGTAGACAATGAGGTCCCCTCCTGTCATGCAAAGAGAGAATTATGTCTCACTTTGGAATCTAGGCAGGCTGAGGTCACAGGGCCTTCCTACGACCCCCTTCAAAGGAGTTCCACAGGAGCCTCTATGTCAACAGTTGGCCAACGGACAACAAGGACTGGCAGGCTTCTAGCAGACTCACCCTGATATCTACATTCACTCACGTACATAAATATCCACACCTCTCACTCACTCATCAATAATCCCCACATCTCATTCATGCACAATGCACATAGATTTGTAGTATGTTTGTGTTGACGCACGTGTTGACATACATTAACACGAATATTCTTGCTCTAGAATTCTCCTGCAGTCCTCTCATAGCTCTCTCAGGACACATTTCACCTATAAGGCCAAGACAGCGATAATGGGCTCCTATTATTGCATTTGAGATGAGGTCAGGGAGAAGGTTATGCTGTATATTAGATCAGCTGCGAGAATAGATACTGTAGATAGATGGCTTGGCAGGGCTTGCTGATCGTATCCATGTAGCTCTTAGCCGTGAGCAATACAGCACAGGCAAGGCTAAATGCAACTGTATCAAATGAGGGCCTGAGAGGGATAGTGTGTCCAGCCTGACAGAGAGACAGTGTGTCCAAATGGACTGCAGCAGACTCCGCGAGGGCTCACATTGAATGATGGTAAAGAGATTTGGCAACAACGACCCTCAGAACAAAAGTATGTGTGTGTATGGGGGGAGGGGGGGGGGGAGTGGAGTGAGTATCTACTGGCTCGACAGTTGACAGGCTCAGAACTTGAGGGAACTGGGTTGAGAAAAAAAGGGAGATATGAAGGAGCGAGCTGGAGGAAAAACCATGGCGGGTATAAAAAACAGCGAGGGACGAAGTTGAAGCGGGGAATTTGGGTAATGGATAGGAGGATAAGTGGAGTAACCAGAATCCGGGTTAATTGTAGTGTACCATTGCACATGCATGCGCAGCACTGTGAAGTGGCCTAGAATGTTATGTAGGATGGCAGGGGTGCCCCCGACCCACCCTGTCTGAACTAATACAGCAGAACTGAAATCTCATTAGTCTTGACTCTGGAGGTTCTGTCTGGGCACGACCACGTGCTCGGCCAGTCAGCCGGTCGTAGGGCTGGGGGGTGGCGGGGTGCGGTCGATGTTAGTTAGTAGTGATAGTTGTTTGTTTGTTTGAGCCACTAGGACTAGGCTGTATATTACTATGTAATGACCAGGAGATGATTCCATGTCTCCCTGCTCCGAGTCCTAACTGAATATAAAAAAGATACTAGCGTGTCACCCTACATCAGTATCAAATTGGATTTTTCTGAGTCAATCAGAGGGACATTACCCACAGCCTTGGGCTGTGTGTCAGTGACTGAGACTGGCCCATAGACACATGACAAGCACTGTAAGAGAAGGGGTTAGTGCAAGGCAGATTCCCCAGACACACGCTGGACGTTTTCCAACATTTTCCACAGTATATTAGGTGACAGTAAAGCTACGTCTTTAGAATGCCAAATCATATTTTAACTTCTGCCCATCAAAATGTGCTGAACACCCTGCTGACACACACTTACCAGTCCTAAAGAGAGCTTTTTGCTTGCCTGATAGGCAAGTTAGTGTTTTCTGTGTATGTGTGTATATCCATGCACATGTGCATGTACCTACAGTATGTGCCCAAGAAGAGGTGTGGCAATGCAAACACAAGACACACTAACATAGTACCATTCTTCCCAGAGCAGAGTGATGTATCCCTGTCTGAAAGAACACAAAATACATTTATTGCAGACACAAAAAGATAGGAGAGAGAGGGGGGACTGTGATCCAAAGTAAGAGGGGGCAGACAGTCAACCCCTCACACACCAGCTGCAGAAGGCCTCTTCCATGACACCCATTCCTCGCCTAATCCACCCTTTCTTGTGGATCAGCCCACATTCAGGACCATATAAAAGACCCTCCCGGACAGCACTATCTGCCTAACTCTCCACCTTAAGGCCAGGTCCAGGATCCTGCTGACGCTGTCCCTGGCATTTTAAACTGTAATGAGGATATCCACTGAATCTACGGAGGCTGCACTACTGGTGGTGTAGCTGCTGATATTCACATGAATAATCATCCGTTTTAAATGCTGCGTGAGTGAAGGTCATCACTTGGACTTTTCAAAGGGTGCCGGCCCTCTGGCTCAGGTTCTAAGCCCTTGACAGGGATGGTGCATCTCTGGGTGGGCCAGGGGGTCTGAGGCCTTGAAGAGAGAGTAAAGGCAGTCAGAGAGTTGGCAGCTGTGGCTCTTGGCGTGGGAAGCCTTTGTAAGCTTCTTTTTCCCCTATGACTCCAGTCTGTTTCCCCATAGGAAGACAGCTTTGAAGTGGCTCTCTTTCCCTGCTCTGCTCCTTGCACCCCTCTCCCCTGTGCCACACTCCACACTAATAGTAGCCACATGGGCCCCCCCCCAACTTTGAGCCACCACACTGGCTGAAGCAATGCCACGTCGCCATATTCTTTGCCAGGCTTTCACCTTCTCATTTTCTTCTCTCATTCCATTATTTTCATTTTATATTCACCTATTTTTAGGCCTTTTCATAACTAGTGCAATAATTTCATGTAGAGGGCAATAAGTGGGGACTTGGGAGGAGTGGACCTTATTTCCATGGTTTGGTAGGAAGCTCCACACTTACTGTAAGTTGGGGGTGTAACCTATAATCATGTAGTGTAAATTCTTGGCAGGCAACTGATGTTCCTGTTGGATTAATGACTAAACTTCCCATGACTGTGTGGCTTTTGATTCACCCTGCATGGCTGCAACCATGACAGCCTAAAAATACTTTCTGTTAAATGCCCCATGACCTTTAATAATAGCAATTCTGATTTGACATGGTTGATATGGGTAATTCTGAATGGATGGCTTTGTAACCATGATTCGAATGGGTGGTTAATTAATGACAGAAATTATGCTTGGACAGGTACAGCCTTGTAGCTGGTAGCAGTGATTCTGATTGGATGGTTAATAAGAAGTTAATAACGCATGACATTTTATTGGATGGATTTGTAACGTTGTTATCGTTCGGCAGCTACTAACAGCAATTGCCATTGGCCGGCTTTTGTCGTGTAGATTCTGATTGGATAGGCTATGTTAATAAGGGCGGAGAAGCAAACAACTGAACACCAGTGGTGATTTTTTTTTACTTAAGTAAAAGTATCAATACTGCAATGTAGAAATACTCTGTAACAAGTAAATGTCCTGAATGAAAAATGTACTTGAGTAAAAGTTCAAAAGTATTGATATCAAAATGTACTTAAAGTACCAAAAGTAGAAAGTAGTCATTATGCAGATTGTCCCGTTTCACAACTTTTCAAATGTATAAAAATAAAAAGCAGATCTACAAGCTCACAATGCATCACATTGTGATGCATTGTGAGCTTGTAGATCTGCTATTTTCAAATGGCTGAAATATCTATAGGGCTGAAGTGTTTTGTGTGTTTTGTAATAATAATCTAAATCTACAAAGTAACTAGAAGTTTTCATAATAATTGTAAAAGCACAATATTTTCCTCTGAGATGTAGTGGGGTAGAAGTAAAACTATTGAAAATGGTACATAGGCCTACTGAAGAAAGTAAAACATACCTCAAAATTTTACTTAACTTGAGTACATGTACTTAGTTACTTTTCCACCACTGCTGAACACACATATCCTCACTCAGAGTGTGTGGAAGCCAGGAATTCGTCATGGAAGTTGTCTCCCAATCTGTGTGCTGCTGTCCTACTACCTCCTCATGAACCTTTAAATTCCCCCAGCTGTTTAGTCTTTTCTGTCGGGTCTATCAGTTTATCAGGGCACAATAAGCCTTTGTTTAAACGGCCTTGGGCACGCTGAGGTATGTATGCGCCCCCATCCACCCCCGAACCCCCCCCCTCCCCCCACGTCACGGTTTCCGAGGACGAGGATGGCTGGCATAGACCATATACCAGCGTTGCCATGTCGGCTTATTATAAGCGACTTTGGGCTTGTTTTTCTGGTAAGTTGCTTGTAAATATTGGTAGTTGCGTTTTTTTTGGGCTTGTTTCTAACGTGTAGTTGTTTATTTGGGCTTGTTATCTAAATGTTGATAAACCAGTGTTTTTTTCATGTCAAGGACCCCCAAATTAATATGCTTTTGTCCGCAGACCCCCCCCCCCCCCCTGGCCCCCCCTTCTAAAAATATTTTGTGCCAGATGCCTTCATACAAAATTTGTGTGGATTTGAAAATATTTCACAATTTGATTTTTTCCCCCTAAGATTTGAAAATAACAGATCTACAAGCTGTCGCATCAGGACCTTTAACTCTATAATCAGGACGCGTTGCGACCTTGTTTCTCTCGCACAATCTGGCAACACTGCTGGAGACTAGCAGTGTATCATAGCCAGGCATTTTTTCCAACCTGAACTTTTTGGCAACAGGCAGACAGAGGGAGCTCCTGTACAGCCTGTCGGAGCGACGTGCATGTTAATGGAGGGAAGGAAGGCTGTGAGCTCACGGTGCGAGGAGGAACACTGTGTGTTGGCTTTACAGCCACAGCCAGGCCGACGAGGAGAGGGCTTTACTGATGCGGTGTGGCGGAAGGAGAGGGGGAGCAGCAGCAGCTCACTAAACAGCCCCAAACCACGGGAAACACTGGGTTAAAAAAAGGAAGGAAAGTGGATAGGTGAATGAATGCCACAGTGGACCGGGGACCCCCGCTACAATATTCTACTTTCTTCTTGACAGAACACTTTTTTTGTTCATAGATATTCGCCACTTGTAGCAACAAATCCCCCTCTCCTGGTTCAAAAAAAAAAATCTCAGCTGTCCAATGAATGGAGTTGCTTTTTGCCTTGTTGGAATTCCTCCCTACTCAGAGAACGAAGTAAGTAACGCTTGCTGTGTTGTTGTTACTGGTAATGTTTTGATTTTTAATCATCTATATGATACCCCGGGGGAATGGCGGACATTGTATGGGGACTGTGGTGGGGCTGGTCAGAGAGCGTGATTTCCTAAGAGGATTAACGGCAGTAGTTTACATACCGTGGAGCCTACAGTACACACACACACACACGTACACACGCCGCGTTGTACGATAGATTTGCAGCGTTGTATTTCTGCAGCTTCGTTCATGCTGTGCACGACAAGAGGCGAAAAGTGACATTTTACGCTCTGTAATGTCTTTTGTGTGTCCCTTTTTTCATCAGGCTGTTAAAAGGGACTGGACATTCTAAACGTGGATGCCACCCTATCTATCACACCTAGTGTCCACACTGTCCACTGACTCTTTCTTCCACCATGGGAGTCAATACACGTTTTGATGATCACTTGTTTATTTAATTGAGCTCTCCACATGAGCTCTAGTGAGCCTACAGTCTACCGCCTTGTTGTATCACTTTCAGAAGAGAGAAGAGGTAGCTAGCTACTGCTATGATTCCCAAAACCTAAGGTGGGGCTTCCAGGCAAATCGAACATGAAAAACCATGTAATAACCACTTTAAAGACGTTCAATGGTATGATGACACACGACCAAAAACACAGATTGTAGAGTTTGTTGTTGTGCAGAGATCCTTGTGAAAGGTGTGTGTACTGTTGCCTACTTTGAATGATTTATACAGTAAGAGATGACCAAAAGCGTCTCCAGCAGAGATATTGCCATAGGTCATGGTGTAGGAGAGGTTGTCCTCTTTGGGCCTGCACACAGGAGGTCTGCTTGTGTGTTTGAAAAAGAGTCATCTGGATAGGTAGCCCACTGGGCTGACTCTGTTTGTATGTAGCCTCCACAGAGGTCTGTGTCTAGATCTGTTTTGATTTAGGCTCAGAGCATCTTTTGACTCTGTGTGGTGCCTGCTTGTGTATTTGTGTGTGTGTTCTATGCATGATGCGCCTGTGCGTGGGGATGCCCTGAGGTAATAGAGTTGTTTGAACTTGATGAACTTTACAATGTGGCAGTAAGATCCTTTTTTCTCTTCACGTTTCGTAGTCCTGAGGCCATAAAAATATGTTCCACATGAGGCAAATCAATTGGTTTATAGTGTTCCACTTTGTACAATGGATTGAAATGTGCACATTACCAATGCCTATAATATGAGGAAATGTGCACATTACCGATGCCTATAATATGAGGCAGAGCGAGGGATGAACTCAGAAAAGTTACCTAAGAATTTGCGGTAGAGAGAGAACATGTAGTCTTAGTATGTGTGTGTTTGTGTAATGTATAATCTGTGTATTTTGATCAAGCAATCAAACAGTGTATCAAAGACAGCTTTTATTTTCTGATCTCATGTTGTCCTTCATGCACTCGATTACCCTACGATGCCAGTGTATGAGGTATTTGTTTGTCTGCATACTCTTCTGTTTTCCTAAATCCCTATGCCATAGGGCCTATGGCTTCATGTCACAGAACCTCTCTCTTCATTGACTGTGGCCGTTTTTTCTCCCTCTGGCAAAGAACAGCTTTTCCTCTTTTGTGGTCTAATTTTATTTGAAAGTAGTCACATGTTTATGTAGTAAAACACGTCTTATCCCTTCAAAAACATTGAAGTCACTTTTATCTTCAAATTTCCAGTTTTGTAACATACTGCAGTGTAATAAGAAATGTAACCACTGTGTCATAACTGTGAAGTGATTCCTTTGTGTACCCACAAAATTGCCCTTTTTCTTTTCATTTGACAATTACCCATCAGACCCGATGTGGAGTTTCTAATATGATTTCGCTGGGCTAATAGTTAGCACATGGCTGCAGAACACGCTCCTTTTACCTTCAACCCCCTAACCTGACCTCCTCTTCTCTCCCTGACCCATTTCATACCTGCCCTTTGCCCCTGACTGAGTGTCAGCACACACCTTAGTCTCATGTCGCAAAAAGTTTGTCCACAGTGCATCTCAGTTCTCCTTGGCTGCAGAAAGGAATACAGGGACATCCCTCCACTCGAACTGTGCTGAAGTGCAGGGCTTGTACTTTTGATATGAAAATGAATGGTTGGTTAAAGAGCAGGGACTGGGACCTGCAAACGTTCCTCTTCATTCTCTTCCATTTGTGACTGGCCTCTGATTGCACATTGATTCAGTTAGACCAAATAGTGCAGAGGAAAGCCTATTTTTATACTTAGTTAAACAGCAGTTATTTCCAGATTTTTACAAAATCTGTTATTTTCGGCAAGCAACACTGTCATATGGGAAGAGATGACAAAAATGGACTGAGAAAGGCATATACAGAGCTGAATTTATGGCCACTTCGTAAATGGGGAACACAGTGTTTAAAGGGGCTGACGAGGTTCGCCTCCGTCCAGAGTGTATTACTGAGACGAGACTGGGAGTGGCTTTTTATGGAGGGCATGTCCAGTGGGACATGTTTAATGTTGTTAGCAGGGCTGCTCCAGTGTTGCAGTGCAGTACTTGTGGGTGGGATCAATAGAGATGTGCCTGTAGAGAGGAGATGCGAGTCCAGGGTGGGGCAGAGGGCAGGCAGTGCAACACCATTAAGGCCTTAATGCTGCCTTGTGCCACGTGATTGCCACACCATATTGACGATGGGAAATATGAGAACCCTCATATAAAAATCTGAGCTGATCCAGTCGATAGCACACCTCCTTTCGTGTCCCTCTAGCGCGCGTACCAGTTTGTCTGCGCGTGTGTTTGTTTGTGGTCATCGATATACTGTAGCCTGCCGCAGTGCTTGCAGCACGTTAGCACGAGTGCAGAAAAGAGCAGACTCATACACTATCGATGACTGTGTAATTCATTACTCTCCTCTAGCCCTGCTGATTTTAAGTCAGATCTTAACCTTTTTCATACAAGCAGCCTGCCAATACTACATGGCCAGAATCGGCTATAGGTGTAAGCGATCAAGACGTCAAACCCAGGAGCTGCCTTTTATAGTCAGTGTCCAGTCTTCAAACCTGACCAGAAGCCTTATCTATGAACAGTCTCACAAAAGGTTAGACCGGATGTTCCTCGATCAGTTCCTGGGAAGGAACGACAACATCACGTGAAAATATCTGACACTGCACGAGAAAGGCTCATTAGAAGATGTCTGAGACTCTGAAGAACCTATATTAGCATAGTATAGCATTATTTCTGACCATCACATCTGTGGAGAAACGTAAGGTAATTTTAATTAACCCTCCTTTAGACCTTGTATTAAAATTTGATCAGAGTGCACTGCTCGCATGGAGGGCTCTGAATGGCATGGCCAGTGTGCGGACGTCCAACCTCCCCTGACTTATCAAGCTCAGCTCCTTCTCTGCAACTGTAGAGTCTGTTCTGCGCATATGGTTGTGAATGCTGGAGTCCTGAAGGGTGCCCTACAGAAGTCCCTGGATGGGTGCTACACCACAATATTATGTGCAGTATTAAACTTGTACCAGGATGGGCATCAGTGAGGGGATACCAAGCATGAGTGAGATGATAGCAGCCACTGCCATAGACACCAGTAGCTCCCAGCCAGCAAACTTGTGCTGTGGGAACCAACACGTGGGCATCGATCACAATCACACCTACCTATGTGGACTTACTAAAGAAAGATGCAGGGGCAGAAAGTACTGGTGAGCAAGCCAGACGTATGGAGGATCGAGATGACTCTGGAAATGCCGCTGGAGGACTCGTCCGAGGATGACTTATAGAGCGAGATGACGTCTGGAGGTAGTCTGGCTCACATGTATATAGTGATCAGATGAGATCTCAGTTAACCAGTTGTAATCGCAAGGATCGTTCATTATCCAGATAAAATATCCACATACAGATTTTATTTTAAAGCAAAGTGTAATAGGGTCTTAAAGTCCAAAAACATATCATTTTTCACGTCTGCAATGCCGTGTTTTCTTGTCGATACAGTATGTGCAGTGCATTGAAGTGACAGGTCTGTGCGCAAAGTGTCAGGGTGGGCAGAGAGAGGGACAGTAAAGTCTGTGTTACAGAGTGTCCTGCATCAGTCCATTAACACCACTACGATGTCTCTCACACCTTAGCACCCTCGTCCAAACACCACCAGCCCTCTGGCATTCCTTAACTCTGGGCCTCCAGACGACAGCTGCGTCTTGCTGTACAACCGCTCATGCCTCACCTCTACAATCATTAACCTAGCGCGTGCGTGCGTGCGTGCGTGCGTGCGTGTGTGGTGTGTTCGCGTTGACACACTTGAATCACTCTCAGACTCATAGCCAAGCGCAGGTGTTCACAAACACATGCTTTACAGCATGTTTACATTGCACGTAAACGGCCAGGGTTGCGTATGCTCACGACTCATAACAATCGCCCAAGTGCTGCACATGTGCATGTATGTATCAAATCTATTTGATAGCTGACTGTAGCCACAGCTCATAGCATTCAGGGTCATACGAAATATGAATATGGATTTTCACATTCAGATTTCTGATTTCGTATGCTTTGGTCGCAGTCTTTGAAAATTATTCCCACATCAGTTCCATATTAAGCATTCAAAGTGGCATTTGAAACATGCATTGAATAATCGGTGTGTGTGACTTGAGTTTCATGCCGCAGGACTTTGCAGCATTACTTTGCCCCATTCCACATAGTTCCAGGGTATTGGTTGTAGGCGCACTAGCCTGCACTAGCCCTAGTATTTTTGTGAGGAAGTCCTTGAAGCTGTACAAAAACAGTATAGTGTAGGTGGCCGAATGAGATTGGTCATCATTGACCTTGTTTATCATGGTATGAGCGGTGCAGTGCCTGTAATGCAGCTCTGCAATCCAAAGCAAGCATCTACTGCTAATGGTATGGTATTGATCCTCTGTTGTTAGTCAGAGTCAGTACTTCCCTCTCTTTCTCTCTCCCTCTCTCCTTTTTCCCCCTCTCTCCCTGGAACACTCTTCCCTCAAGGTGCGCCTTATAGGATAGGATGAATAGGGGTCCTTGTATTTTTAGCGGCACTTGAAATTTGCCTGTCCTGAAAGGTGACAGATCCATTACCCAATCAATTCTTGTTCCCGGCGCGGGGCAGGGATTGGGGGAACACACATACCCTCCTGTGTCCCAGCTGGGTGCATTTCATATGGTGTCTGATTCCCTGACGTTGGGTGGCTCGGTGTGAAACAAAGCCTCTCTCAGAAACAGATGAGAGCTAATTAGATTCATGCCTGATGGTCTGGACTGTGTCAGTGCCTCTTTATATTTGTGTTAATGCATACCACTGCCTGTGTGAGTGTTTTTATTTTTTTTGGGCTGTTTTTTTGTTGTTGCTTATTTTCACTGGAAAATGTGCGCCTGTACTGTATGAGGGTGACTTTATCTCATCTGTGTTGTTGAGTGCATAGGAATTGAGGACAGGTTGCATCTTGTTCGGAAATGCAAACACAACTCTTGTTTATATCTGTCTGTGGGATTGCCCTGAAGCCAGGGCGACGGGCCTGAATGGGGCGGTCAAGGTTCAGGGGTTAGGGGGCCCCTCGTCATACGCTTGGCCCCCAATAAAGAGATGCTAAATAGGCAGGAGGGGCAGTCTTGTCACTGTGTCGCAGGGGCCATGGGTCAAGTACGGGCGGATACTTGAGCGAGCCCCATTCAAAAGATGGCAAATGATATTATGTATCTTCCTTGCCTGTCTCTCGCGTATAACTGTACAATGTACTGAATGTAGTGTCTTGTCGTGTGTCTCATTTCTGTGCAAGTGAGGTGCAAGGAAGCAAATGGGGACCCTTTTGGAGTGTTGTGTGCATACATGCGTGCAGTGAGCTCAGCTGTATGGCGTTCCATGTCTACAGCTCCAGTCAGATGTGCAGGCACCCTCCTGCACAGCCTTTGTGAACAGTGTAGGAACATTGGAATGTAAAGAGAGGGAGAGGGAAGGAGGAGAAAGGGTATGGCAGAAGATAACAAAATGGAGAAAACCCTGATGAGTCATTGGCAGAGATGACAGCTAAACGCTGTGAGTAATCCAAAGGAACTGCATGAAAAAGAAACCAGGTGCTGCTCCCTTCAGCCTTGCATAACAGACATTTGCCTTCCTGCCAACTACCAGGGTTCACCGTATGCTTATCTTTCACTCAAACAAATGAGTGTTTGCGTTATGTGATATTTTTGAATGACCAACCAAGATCCTGGTAGCACTGAGGTACTCTGAAACAAACTCTTTCAGATATCAGAACAAATGTGAGAATGAAATGGTGCAATGCTGAAAATGGAAACACAATCAAGTCAATCAATGGCAAGTATATCTTGTGAAATCTAGCCAATCCTGAAGCCAATCTGAGCCCCCCCATAAATCCTGTCACACAGAGAAGATGTTCGAAGCCTGTAGGAATTTGATTGTTGTGCGTTGGCTCTGGAAATCTTCACGAACTGCAAGGCCTGTGCGTGTACAAGAAAAGCACACATATCACTAAAGTGATGCACAATCATAAACCCTGTTTTCACTTGCTTGAAATGGCAGCAATTTACTGGTATATTGGATTTTGCCATTGTGTGAATGTGCGGCGATTTTGTATGGCGGTATATCTGGTGCTGTCAAAATGACAGCATGCTTCTGGGTCAAATTGCCAGCCTGCATTGATGTGGTGGCACCATAAGTGTGAACGCAGAGCGTCACTAATCACTATACCACCATGACAGTGCATAATGCCAGTGCTTACATAAGATATGTCAGTTCTATGAACAAACTTTCGTTTTATCAACAAAATTCTTCATAAGAAATAATGTTTGTGTATTAGAGAGAGAAAAAGCTCTTATGCGTTCTGGTGGAGAGAGACAAAGCTGTTTACTGGGTGAGAGAGACCATCATTATTGCAAGAGCGAGATCATGTCTTGTTGTTGTTTGTTTGAGCAATGTTGACATAGCTAAGAGAAAGGTGAACAACATATATATTGCATGGAAATGGAGTGTTCAACTACGATGCAAGTTAAAGTAGTGTATCATTCCGTTCATTACATTTTGGGAGAGAGAGTATGAATATTGCTTCTGTTTGTCCTAAATACATAATTTATCATCCCCAAATGTTGTCCTGCATGCTTATACAGTACATTACATTATAGGATTGAAGTTGGACTGAAGGCGAAGCCTAGCGGCTAGTGAACGGTAAAGCATTGTTTATTCTCTGCGAGAGAGAAAGCCTATGTGACAGTGACATCCCACAGCAAAGCGAGGCTACCACACAGGCTGTGTGTCCCCAAAATACATATTTTTGTATCCCCAAATGCCTAGTCTCGCATGCTTAGAGACACCTCTTGCGCGATCATTAAGTACGGCACTGGCATATTCATCTCTGTGAGAATGACTACATAAGGGCACTTAACGATTAAAGAGGGCATGTGAGACTCTCCCACCTATGCCATCATGTCATGTTAATGTTTTACACGGAAAAATACTGGCATCGTAGTGAAAACATGGATACTGTCAATTAAGTTTTCATGGCCATAGGGGTTAAGAATCATGACAGGCTCTGTTTTTCCAGCTTGGTCAGAAAGTTACAACCTCAGGGCAGAGGCTGTGATCCAACATCCTTTCATTGCTGGATAACTGGTTCATGATGATGTGTGTTCAGGGATTGTACTGTAGTGTACACCACAGATCATGGAGGATCCTATTAGTTTGTGTATATATGGCAGCTGGCCAGCCAGCCACTATCAAAGTGACGGTGCAAGTCGATGAACTGTGAAACGCAGTTTAGACACAGCTTAGTTTAGCTGACTCACTGACCCTAATTGCCAGCACATCCCCCCCCTGCAGCTACACCCCAAACATTTGACTCCCAGCACAGGCAGCTCTGCTGCAGGGCCCTGCAGATGTGCAAACTAGAGCCTGACCGATGTATTGATTTGGCCGATATATTGGGCATTATTTTGACAACATCGCTATCAGCAGTTTTGCAGCCGATTTTTAACTACTTTAAACCTGGCGTCCATTGCCGTCCATTTTGTGGGCATGTTGTTATAGGGCAAGGTTTTTCTTGTCAAACAAAGCAGATCTAAAGCTCTACTGCAGATGGGCAAACAAACACACTCATCTAGATTCATATTCACTTTATGTATCCCTCAGGAAACTGCAATGTCACAGTTGCCAAAAACACAGTTGGGGGTTAAGAGTAAGTAAGTACTAAAGTGAAAGTAAGTGCAAACTGCAAAGTAAATTGTACAGAGTACCAGGTGAGAACAGTAGAAAAAATTATATCCCTACAAAAGCGACTGTGCTTGTTGTGACAGGCCAGCAACAGAGACAGTCAGCCGGGTTGAACAGGCAGGCAATTGAAGATGCTCTGGAGGCTGGGGAGAGATAATGGTGCTCGCTGCCTGCCTGAGGCAGAGGAGAGCGACCTCTTGTCACAGCAGAACACACTGACCCTGGGACAGCACACGTTCAGCTGCTATGTCCTATCTGAATTAGTCTCGTTCTTTCTCCTCCTCCGTTTCCTCTGCGTGTCAGTGTCCTTGTTGTCTTATTCCTTATTCCGTCTTCCCTTCTTCATCCGATTTTCCTCTCCGATGCGTCTCTAATTTCAGTTTTCTTGTTTTCCCATCACCCCGCCCAGTTTTCTTCCTGTGTGTCTGATTTGAGAGGAGAGAGAAACAGTGAAGTGATCTGGTTTGATCTCTCCACTGCTGCCTTATTTGGACATCATATATCCCTTCAGAAAGCACTGGATGCCCACATATTTCAGTGTGGTGTGTGTCTGGACTGGAGCCCTGTCTAAATATACACCTAGGTATATTTATGGGGGCATTCCGTGTGGCTGTCAGGGACTTTGCGCTGCTCAGATATAGCTAGTCTTCAGTTGTAAAGCATTTGTTATAGCCTAAAGCATATAGGTATTCCATGCCGATAAGCATGAGCGGTTTGCCTTAAAAGGGTCTGCTTTTGTGATACTTGGTTGTCTGTATGCAACACTCTGATCCCAGCTTTAAAAACACACACACACACACACACACACACACACACACACACACACACACACACACACACACACACACACACACACACACACACACACACACACACACACACACACACACACACACACACACACACACACACAGCATATACTCAAAACTGAAATGGGTGAATGGTATATTTATATAGGATGTCTTTGCTCTCAGCACTGTCGTGAGACCAGTGACCACATGTCTGAATTTCATTCCCACGTCAATAGCTATGATCCTCAGGGGAGCCCAGATACACCTCAAGAGACCAGAGACCCATCACCCGCACATGATGTGACCTTTGTGTATACTGAGGTGGACTAAGCCATGGAAACGTCTCTGTGACATTTTGTGCCCACAGCTGATTCTCCCTGCCTGTAGGAATAAGGCTGCTTAATGCAGAGTGACAGAAGCTAAATATGCAGAAAATGCCATGAGCATCACACTGGCATACAGACCATCATCACATTACACTGCAAAATCCTGAGTGTTTATTTAACTCTGAGAGTGTTCAAATGTAACCAAATGGACCGGTAAGAGTCTAAGCATCAATTTGATTACATTTGTGGACTCTCTGACTTACAAATGGATAAACACTCAGGCATTTGCTGTGTATATACATAGAGGTCAAATATTTTGGTGCACTTGAAACAACTGCACAAGTCTGAACTGGTTAAAAAGTCAAAACATTCACATATTTAAATGCGCACACACACACACAAACATAGACATGCTGTCTCAAACAGACCCACACAGGCACTCATACAGCAGACACCAGTATCTCTGTCCTCCACAGATGTTGTGCACCACTGGTGCAGGGCTGTACACTGCGTGACACGAATCAACAGGAAGGAGCAGGCAAATCTGCAGCAGATGAGATGATAGTGATGGCTGATCCTCCTGTATTCAAAACATGTCCAGGAGGACATACTGTATCTGCATGCCATCTCTGTCCCACCAGAAGGGGTGGGGTGCAGAGAGACATGGGTGGGGGGGATTGCGAAGGCAGGCAGCGCTGCCCACAAACGGTCTGCGTGTAATCTCTGGATCGGCAGCCTTATCAGTGCTCGCTCACAGTCTGGGAAGCTCAGCTCATGTCCAGGCTAGCAGACCCTGTACTTTTGAGTCCTTTAGGTTTGCCTTTGGTCTTTCTTTTTTGGTTTGGCACCATGGGAAGGGAAGGGGAAAATCTGCTCTTATTTCGGCTTCCAGTGTTGACATATTACCGGATTAGGAAAGAGTCATAAAATGGAGTGTTTGGAGGGGAGGGGACGTTATTTGTCAGCCTCAGATTTATGCTGTACTTGGTCACGTGTGCTGTGTGTTGTTTTTACTCTTCCCACCCCTGTGGGCCTCTCTCCAGTTTCTCTCCAGTGTCTTCTCCTCTACTGGAGCTCCCAGAGGTCACTAGAAGTCTACAAGCGTTGACATGGAAAACAATGAACTGACAATAAAAGGGAAGGATAGGCTATGTTTAATAAAAAACACCAGGTGATAAGAAAGCTTTGTGTGAAATCTGTCTGGATTTCCAAACACAAGACTGGGAGGTTGTAAAAGAGGAATGGGTGAATCAAATGTACATTTTTCCTCCTAAAATGGTACTCGTTCATCGTCCACCAAAGAGCCTCTGCTGTGTTTGTGTGTGTGTGTGTGTGTGTGAGAGAGTGTGTGTGTTTGTGTGCGCACGCATGCATGTCCAAACAGTGTACTGTATATGAGGCAGTCTAGAGTGATGGAGGAATTCTTCAACTCGGTGTGATTGCTGGTGCATGACAGGAATGTAAAAACCAGATGACCTCAAATGGAAACTCCAGTGAGGGACAGACGAGACCTTCTTGCTTGGTCTATTAAACAGTCAGGCCTAGCTTTCAAGCCCTGCTTTCTCTTCTCCCTCTTTTCTTTCTTTAACTCTTTCTCTTGCACTCACTAAAGCCTGATTTATACTCTTGTCGTACGGCTGTCTCGCTTGCCAAAAATAGCATTATTTTCTGCACATTTTTCGCTTGAATAAAAAAAAGGGTATAACTTACGATAAACTAGGCGTAACTCTTTCTCTCTCTCGGACACACTGGCCATCAGTGAGTCTCCCGACTTGGCTCAGTGGCCGCCACGCCACGCCACGCCACACCACACCACACCACGCCACGCCCCGGCCGCTGGACCGCTGCCTGGTGCGAGGCCGTCCATAATCAGTGTTGCCAGATTCTGTGAGAGAAACAAGCAACCAGGTCTAGGAAAACCAGCCCAAAAGAAGCAACTATGGGGCCACATGAGCACTTTAACATATACGATCAGCTATTTGAAAATAGCAGATCTACAAGCTCACAACGCGTCGCATCGAGCTTGTAGATCGGCTATTTTCAAATAAAATCTTGTGGGGAACTTATAATAAGCAGATCTGGCAACCCTGTCCATAATGTGCCCCCGGGTACGGTTTTAGCCAGCACTGGCTCTGCAGCGGCGCAGCCAAGGGGAACAGAGTCGTCATCCACAAGCCCCGAAACTTATAATTTTCATCTGTTAATTACACAGAAGCAGCGATTGGGGCTAAATATATGCATCGGGCCTCCAGGGAAGGAAAGGAAAGCGGAGGGGCTTCCAATGTCCCAGTCCTCTGCCCAGACAGAGAAGGGGGGGGGCGGAGAGGAGAGGACAGGGCAGGGAGGCCTGCTGGAGCCCTGCGGTTTCTGGAGCTCTACACTGCTGAGGGCTGCTTCTGAAAACAACCAGGACAGAAAGAAAAGAGAGAGAGAGGGGGGTGGGGGCCCTCTTATTGCAATGGAGCTCATACGTGACGCAGTGATTGCTCCCAGCGGTTGTGGTCAGTACAGGGGAGAAAGAGGAGAGGAGGTGTGTGTGTGGAGGGGTATAGTATGAGGGGAGCAGGGTTAGTGC
Source organism: Gymnoscopelus braueri (assembly GCF_963280865.1). NCBI lineage: Eukaryota > Metazoa > Chordata > Actinopteri > Myctophiformes > Myctophidae > Gymnoscopelus > Gymnoscopelus braueri. The sequence continues at coordinate 22,764,239 of NC_137615.1, forward strand.
TTTGCCAGATGTCGTCATTGGCCCCTGTGTTGCTAGGCTTCATGGTATACAGTATATGCACGCGCACACACACACGCACACACACACACACACACAGGGAAACAGACAGATGTTACTGCTGAGAAGAAAGCCAAGCCTGGGGTTTACCTGACAAAGTCCAGCCGCTGTCTCGTGAGGGAACCCACACTGCTAGAAGGAGTCAGGATGTGGCTGTTGGAAGCTGTTATAACGGTCGCAGTGCTGAACAAAGTATTTTGTAGGTTGTTTTAAAAAAAGAATCCCCCATTCCATTTTCCACCATCTTATTTCATGTTTTGGCTAACACTGTAAGTAGGTTTGTAGACTTTGTACTGCTGCAGGCCCTCTAATGGCAGAACAGTGTAAAGAGTATCAATGGTTGTGATCAGTGGTGGAAAAAGTACTCAAATGTTTTACTTAAGTAAACGTATCAATACCACAATGCAGAAATACTCTGTTACAAGTAAATGTCCAATATTCAAAAAGTACTGGAGTAAAAGTACAAAAGTATTGGCATCAAAATCTACTTAAAGTACCAAAAGTAAAAGTACTACATTTTTTAAAATAGCAGATCTACAAGCTCACACCGCGTCACATCGCGACGCGTTGTGAGCTTGTAGATCGGCTATTTTAAAATTGCCTGGGTATAAAATAGGGCTGAAGTTGTTAATGTATGTTTTATAATATAATAATTTATATCTGCAAAGTAACTAGTAACTAAAGTTTTCAAATGATTGTAGTGGAGTAAAAGTACAATATTTGTCTCTGAGATGTAGTTTAGTAGAAGTAAAAGTACTGAAAACTGAAAATACTCCAGTAAAGCAAAGATTCCTCAAACTTGTACTTAAGTACAGTACTTGAGTACATGTACTTAGTTACTTTACACCACTGGTTGTGATAGCAAGGAAGAAGCAGCAACTGATCTGACTCTAAAGATGGCTGCCACTAGGATGCGGGCCATTGAGCCAAGAAGGAGAGATTCAATGTTGCTAGGGCAACTTGACACATTGAGACATTCGCCTCAGGGAACTGTTGTTGGCTGAGTGGTAGCTGGTGGAGTGGGGTGAATAGTGGGGGTGGGGTTGCCCCGGATATAGGTGGTAGTATGCCATGGCACTCATGTGGAAAAACGAGAGCAATGCGAGGTTGAGAATGGAGGTTGGTGTGTGTATATCTTTAGAGCAGAGCTATTTCACATACAGCACAAAATGGGACTGGTCTATCTTGTGCCTGTCCAGGTAAAGCTAACGATACAAGCTAATGACGCAAGCTAACGATGTGGTGAATTGTTAGCTTGAAAAGCTGTCATTTTCTGCGAGTGACACGTCATACAATGAAGTGTAAATTTGTCGTAACTCTCTCCGTTGTGATATGCTGATGATGGTGACCAAGTATTGTGGATAAACAAGCCTCTATTTCAGAGTACACAGTTCCTACTAAGTAGGTTAAGGTGTACCGCCATCTCTCCACTTAGTGTCTGGTGTGCTGAAAAACAAGAGGGAAGGGAGACAGAGAAGTTGTGTGTGGCCTTGCAGCAGACAGACTCTCTTTTTCCAACTCACAAGCCCCCCCTCTCTCTCTTACTATCTCTCTCTCACACACACTCACTCACTGACACACACACACACACACACACTCACGCTTACACACATACAAATGTAATAGTACTTAATTATTAATCAGCATACCAATGCTCCATTCCATGTGACATACACACAGCAAAAAGGAGGTGGGTTTGTGTGCATGTTCACTCTGGTTCCACAGCACAAGACGGCAAAATAATCTCCCACCCTAAATTTAAATGACACTTGTAGAGATGTACAGAGGGTAATTAGTGTGAATCTGTGTGTGTGTGTGTGAGGGTACATATCCGCCTTGCCATCTGCGCTGTCTGCCTCACTGACTCTCATTTCTGCTTTAGATCACTCTTTCCTCATTTCAGTCCCCAGCAGTAAGTTTTTCCTCGATTTTTCCTTCTCTTTCCAACATTCATCATCCCTGCCCCCACTTTCTCTTTCTCTCTCCCTCTCTCTTTTGCCAGTTTAGTCTCTGGTGGGATGGCTGACTCATGTATCCCACATTCCCTTGTGGCATGTGTAGAGTGAAGGATGTGCAATAAAAGAACGTTGGCCACACCCTCACTCATGTACTATATGGCCTGAAATCCTCCTGCAGCCAGTTATCATACAAAGTTTCATTGTACAACATTGTTTCCACACTGACCATGTGGCATAATGTAAATGCGGATATGCATTGTTTTTATCCACAGGTTTGTGTGGGTATATTTATGAAAATGTTCCTCTTTCCTCTTTTGTGTGTGTCTGTGTGTAACCGTGATATTCGGGTGAATGCTGTGGCGATGAAAAGAGAATGGCAAGCAAGCAGATTTGTTTCTGTAACTCGAGGAGCAGCCAGTGAGTTCACCCTGATAGATCTCACATGCTCTGCGCTCACATGGTTGCACTGTAGCAGCATGATATGTCTACCCTGTACGCACGCACACACAGACACACACAGAGAGACACACACACACACACGCTTGCACATCAACAGGCACGTCTAAAGAATGCATGCATAATGCGTTCTCTTCCTGTGGGTAAGTGAGAGAAGACTGAGGGTCAGGTGGGCTGCTATAATCCCACTGCTTCCAGTGTGAGGGAGAGACAGTGTATGTTCATTGTGTCAGTCATGGCTGGGGTGGGGGGGGGCGGGGTGGGATTACCACGGGAGACCACCCAGCTCCACTCAGCTGTGGATTGAGGGTGTGTGTGTGTGTGTGTGTGTGCACATTTCCTCTCCAACTCCACCTGCTCCAGCTAGCTTCAGACACACCAGGGATCTTTCCACCTTAGGACCCACAACAGGTGTGACCTCACTGATCTCCTGCCAGAGCTTCCCGCCACACGTCTAATGTTAAGTTGTTCCTCAGTAAATAGGTTGAACAGAAAATTGATTGTACGTCAACCCTTTGCGCTGTGTCCTTCTCTGCACACTCACACACACACACACACACACAGACACATACATGTGATGTCAGCCATTGCAGTAAAACTCCCTGTGGTGGTTGTGTATCTGCAGGGCTGCATGCAAGTCTCCACCCTGTGTCCCAGTGCCCTCTAAGCTTTTTCCAGCCCATCTGTCATTACACTGCATGTAGCAGCTGCCCTCTAGTGGGCGAACAGCGGTAGCTACATGCCGTAGGTTGTCAAGCCCTATAGGCTCCGTTGGCTTGGGGATTTACCAGAGATTAAAGTTAAAATTAACCTGCTTTAAACAAGCCGCGTCCTTTTTTCTCCCATCTGGACGCTTTTCTCGAATCTACTTCCCAGATTACTGATAATGTCCGTCTAGACGGAGGGTACTGTATGTTATCTAATGTGTTCCTGCCAGATCGCAGCATCACCACGTCCCTTGCCACTGTGTCATACGTGCGTTTGCTCTTTGCCGCATAATTCTATGCGTGTGATACGCTGTACATAATATACTCTTAATGACATTTTATTCTAAAGCAGGGTGGTGGTACTCTGTTACCCCGATGAAAATTAGGAGTGTGGATTTATCTCTTGAGAGTATTTAAATGTGTCCTCAGCAAGTCTCCTACTACACCACATGAGCAGCCTGTCACCAGCAGGGGGACAGACTTCACACTGCAGCTGAATCAGTGTGTCTGAGTCCAGTCCTCACAGCATCTTGAAGTGACAAAAAAGGGCCTACAGGTATCAACAAACTAACTAGCTTAGTCTCAGGGGGGAGGTTTTAACATTTTATTTCTGTAACAGAGTTGTGGCAATAAATAAATTCATAATTTTTGTCCCAGTCATTGTGCCAATTCAGCCCCATGTGTATAGTCCCTATCACTGCTGACCGTTTACTGCTGGTCTTCTTGTGGAGCATGTAGAGTAGTAGACAACCACGTGTATCCTCCAATACAGATGATGCCGGCCGCCCGGCCCCTCCTTTTCACCCTGACAGTGACTAACCTGACAGTAAGGAGTTTCACTGGGAGTATGTGACGCAAGCGGAGGAGGAGGGACACGTTATCCTGGCTAGTTATGCTCCCTGCTGAACAGCCTGACTGACCTGCAGGAGTCGCTATAGCCAGAGGCACCATGTGGGGGATTCAGACCTCAGTCTATGCAGGGGTGAGAGGACTGGGCAGGAACTTTAACCTGGTGCCATGACCCGGATGCAAAGATGAGATTTTGACAAAATAACATAATCTACACACCAGCAGGCATTGGTGAGCTGTGATGGTTAATGAATGACTTACTCCAAATCTATGAATGGATTACAACAAACTCTCAGCTTGGAACCATTCATATTTTTGTTATGAACTTTCTGGGCATTACACAGGGGGTATAAAAAAAAGAACTGGACATTAAAAAACAGGGACATTGAGTATTTGTGTACCTGTCCAAAATCAGTCTTGAGGCTCTGAGCATCCATTTCTTAACACTGACATCCCCGCAGCCTGGCATTCTTTGACCCAAGATTGTTTCCCTTTTATGGGATCATGGCCGCGGTCGTCTGTGTTTAGTGGAAACTTGCCAGTGTTGTGTCTGCACTTCGATTCGTCTGAGACGTGATAACCAAGCCTTGCTCAGCAGCAGTCACTGCAGCTAAGCCTCTCTAACTCAGCACCCACTGGCTGGTGTGTCCTTAAGAACTCTCTGTTGTCCTTATACTCATCTGTTTCCTCACATCCACTGCTCCCTCAAGCCGGAAGCACTGTAATGATCAGCTTTATCTCTCCTCTGTGTGTGTGTGTGTGTGTGTGTGTGTGTGTGTGTGTGTGTGTGTGTGTGTGTGTGTGTGTGTGTGTGTGTGTGTGTGTGTGTGTGTGTGTGTGTGTGTGTGTGTGTGTGTGTGTGTGTGTGTGACGAGGAGAAGGATCTTTGTTTACCAGGTCAGTGTGACCTGTCAGTTGTGAGCAACACAAAAGCAGAGTAAACTAGAATGCTATCTGGCCCTAAACAGAGAATACGCAGTGGCAGAATACCTGAGCACCGTGACTGACCCAAAACAAAGAAAAATCTTAACTAGGTACAGACTCAGTGAGCACAGTCTTGCGATCGAGAAAGGTCGTCACAGGCAGACCTGTATCCCGAGAGAAGACAGACTATGCACCCACTGCACACAAAATGAAGTGGAAACCGAGCTACACTTCCTAACCGTCTGTCCATTGTACCAAGACATCAGAGACACATACTTCCCACAGATTACAACCACACACAGAGATTTTGAAAACATGACCAATGACAAAAAACTCCCATATCTGCTGGGCGAAGTACAACAATGTGCAAACACAGCAGCAAGATTCGTGAGTTGCTGTGATAGGAAAAGGATATCAAACGGAACACAACCACCCTAAAGACTAATCATTGGGTATATTCCGGCACTATAACTGCACCCAGTGATCTTGGTACATAGAAATTGATCTATTGAAGATTCTGACTTTCAAATGTACATAATTTTTGTTTTGATTGTATTGCTGTATTGTTGTATTATGCTTTCTGCTTTGGCAATGTAAACGTATGTTTTCTCATGCCAATAAAGCCCTTTGAATTGAATTGAATTGTGAGGTGGGGGCAAAAAAAGTGTGTGTGTGAGGGGGGGGGGGGGGGTTCATAGTATTCTGTTGGTGATATTAAGAGATCTGGTCATTACTCTGCCATCCACAGACTGTTCTATCCTGACCCCCCCCCATCCGTTTGACTTTCCCGGTGATTGTTATCACAGGGTGTGTGTCTGGGGCATTATGAGGGTTTGGGGTGTGAGACAGGAGACAATGAGGCATCTCTCCTGAGAGATTAGTGGCGCGTGTCTCTCTGTTTATCACTGACTGATCAAATTGAGAAAAACATCACGAGTGTGTGAGTGAGTGTGAGTGTGTGGTGTGCTTTGCCCAGAGGATGTTTGCCTGGCAATCAAATACTTTGTTAGATAAGGGGGTAAGTAAGCTGGATTATGCACTCATGATGTATATTAGGCCCGCATCCAAACCAGGGCCAGATGATGGATGTTTACCTGTGGGCAGTAGAGCCTGCACAGGCCTGCCTCAGCCAGACAGCGTACAGTGCAGGTCACCGGTGGGAGTGGAGGCTATTGTGTCAACACTGTGTTACTGTATTGCCCTCTGTGTAAACTGTAACTTAACGCCTCTTTGCTCTTTTGTTACCTCTCTTTCTTGTTTCTCCCCACGCTCATTCTCCTTTTTTTTCTTTTTGTAAATGTCATCTCCACGGGTCAACGCCAGAGAGAAAAGGAGATAGAACGGAGGGAGAAGCCAAAAGAGATGTGGGGGGGGGGGGGGGGGGGGGGGCTGGACATACAGACAGAGGTCTTTTGTTCCCAAATTAGGCTTTACTCTGTCTTTGCCAAAACGCTTGTGAAAATGTGATATGAATCCCCAATGAGTACTGCCACTGTGCTGTGGAGTGCTTCTGTGTTTTCGTTTATTTTACCCCCACTTTGCAAGAAGTGTATTATGTAATACACCACTATAGTCGGGGATTGACAGTCATTTGTGATTTACTGTCAGGGGTGTGGTCTTTTTTTTTTTTCCTCCTTCGAGAATAATTGGACCTCCTCCTGACTCGTTCGCTGATCTGTTCTCTTTGCCATGTAGGGCGGTTCCACTTGGCTTTGTGAGGAACCCAAACCTCAAGTCTGGCCACAGACTGAACAGAACCCCCCGCAGCCACAGGCTATTCAGTTTATGAGAACCCTAATTACATATCCCTAGTGTATTTATACTCATCTGTGACTCAATGGCACATGTGGTGTGTGCGTGTGTGTGTGTGTGTGTGTGTGTGTGTGTGTGTGTCAAATGTGCATACGGAACCTTTCTCATTCTGACCTTTCTCATTCTGCTGATTGTGACTTGGTGTCCGTGCGTGTTTGTCTGTCTGGGCATGGTTATAACAAAACTGAGTCAAAATATCAATTGTTCAAGCCTGCGGTGTGCAAGTATAGTGTATATCTGCAGGGTATAATAGGGTTGTACATGTGTAGTGTGTGGGGCCGCGGGCCCCCGAGGTCGAGTCGGTACTTGCCCCAGTGCAAGTGCGGCAGGTGAAACCTGTCTAACCTCATTGGCACACGGATGCCTATGAGGTTTTTATGTACGAGGAGCAGAGCGCTAGGTGGGAGAGCGTCAGGGAATGGAGCCTAGTTCGGCTGCGACATGGTTACCTGCATACCGCTGTCACACAGGCCCTGGTTCCTTGGCTGTCTGGTGAGAACTCTGTTGCTTGCATGGGCCCCGGGGGAGATTGTCAGTTTCTTAGGGCAAAGTGAAGCCAGCGTGCAGTTTATGTCTTTCTGTGTTGTATCATACAACTTGTATGGGTGGCTTTTTATGAATGCGCTGGTGCAGTGTGTGTGTGTGTGTGTGTGTGTGTGTGTGTGTGTGTGTGTGTGTGCGTGTCTGCGCAATGTGTACTATTCTGCATGTGTGTGTGTGTAGGGGGTGAGTAAGGGTCACGCTGACATCCAGCGGCAGCTGTTTTATTTTCAGCGACCAGGGCCGGCACTGAGAAGTCCCAGCAAAGTAGATGCATGCCTCTTGCTCTTTCTCTCTCTCTCTCTTTCTCGTTTCTTTGTTTCTCTCTTCTGTCATCTCTCTCTCACTCACTCTCTCTCTCTCTCTCTCTCTCTCTCATCTGCCATTCTTTTACTTTTTTACTTTTTTCCATTTTATCCACTCACTATCATCTTCTCCTCTATATTTTTCCAAGTCACAGTGTAGGGGAGCGAGGGAGAATCAGAATGTAGTGGGAGGAACAGCGGTGAAGCCAAAAAGAAAAGGGATCTTTTTTTGGTCTCTTTGTGCTGGAAAGTGGATGTCATTTTTGTCCCCTGAGTAGAGATTGTGTGTGTGTGTGTTTGCGTGCGTGAGCATGTGTGTGAGTGTTTGGTGAGGGGGTAGCCTTTGTGGAGTTGAGAGCAGGGGGGGGATCATAGCCGTGTCACTGTATCTGTCTGTTTCACACATGTACTCACGTGCCACCAGTCTGCTTCTATACAGAGATACTCAGTACTGGATGGGGGGGCCTCCGCTGAAGTGGGACTTACAGCAGAATTTACCCCATTAGAGGCAACTCACCACGGGGCTGTACCTCCATATGGACTAGTGCAAAAAGAGAGAGACAGGGAGAGTGATGAGGAGGGCCGTTCATCAGGCCTTTGACCATTGACGTGCAGTGTTTGGATGAAGAGGGGTGAGCTGGTTTACTGTACAGCGTGTCGTATTTGTTTTCTGACGCCTCCGTTTCAAACCAGTTCCCTCAAGAGTGACAGAGCTGGAATGTTATTGGATGTTGGTGGGTTATTTGCGAATGGGTTGAAAAGAAAACGCGGAAGGGACCCGGGGAGAAACACCACAAGAGATCGGAGGAGACACGTGGAGTGAGCAGGGTTAATAGGTGACGCTCCCCGAGAGAACACAAGTCTGGAATAGAGTGGAGAGTGAGAGAGACACGGATTGTTGTTTTTTTGGCACGGGAGATTCAGAGGGAGGGCTGGAAAGAGTGGAAGGAAGGGGGGGAGAGAGAGAGAGAGAGAGAGAGAGAGAGAGAGAGAAAGAGGGAGGGAGGGAGGAGAGACAGAGGATCCAACCCCCTGGGACGGTAGTTTGTGATCCGGGGGTGGACAGAGTGGCTTTGTGTGCAGAACATCACTGGACGCCACCAGGAGACCACGCTGTCAGTTGTTCTGTACTGTACTGTCTGTCAGGCAGGCAGTGTGTCTGTCTGTAGTGAGTGGAACCCGGACCGGCACCATGCACCTCCCACGCTTCTCCATCTGCCTCCCAGGAGTCCGCCTGCCTGCTGTTTCCTTTGCAAGGAGCCCCCGCTGAGAGAACACACACGTGTGTGTGTGTGTGTGTCTTGCCTTGGAGAGCTCATTCCCTCTGCGTCCTTGAAGGTCCAAAGCGATATAGACTGTGATGTGGAACTTGTGGGATTTAAACACGGATACCTTTGGAGACCTCAGCTTGTGATGCGATGGAGTGGAGCCCGGCGAGAGGAAATCTAAATGTGCTCTGCCAATGGACTGCCACTGCGTGACTGGCTAACCGGAGATTTGTGCGCTTCCTTTTGCACCCGTGTCCAATTTTGTCTGCTCTTAATGTTATTTCTTTCTTTTTAAAGCATTTATCTCCCAACCTGGGTTTTTTTTGCGTACGTGCTTGAGAGCGCGCGTGGCCCATGCGGGCAGCGAACGATGAGGATCTGAAGAGTGAACTCCATGCCCCAATGCCCGCTGCTATGCTTCCGTACCCTGCGACCCCAGCAGGGTCTGATTGGTGCTTCCAGAACCCTGTGGGGGTGGACTGCAGTTCCCCTGAACCACGCTGTATCTGGCTGGCAGTGCTCCGTGGCGACATAGGCCCCATGCCTTCACCTTCGCCCCCCGCCGTAACCACTGGCGGCAGCGGGCACGGCCAGCCCGGCGGGGCCCAGCACCAACCCAGGGTAAGGGAGAGGCTACTCTTGAGCGCCTGCTGTGTCCTAAATGCCTGAGGGCACGGGGGCAAGTTGTCCCACTTATACATCTCCTGTTGTACCACCTTTTAATATCCTGTGTGCCTCTAGCTGTCAGCAACTTTTAACTGCAGTTCACATTTTAACTGTGTTTTGAGATGTTCTCTGTGATGGGCCGTTTTTAAATGAGAGAGAATGAGAAAGCGATGTCACAGACGGCGCTGTCCTTGAACTCAGTTCAGCATTTTGGCCTCTCTGTCCACTTAAGCCTCTCTGACATGGCTGTGCTCCTCTGTGCCAGCGCTTCTGTGGAATGTGGGGTTGAAGCACGGACCATTGAGAAACTGCTACAGTATAGTTTTGTTGTCCTCTGTGGATATGTGTATTGACTGTGCCTTTCTTGGAGGGGTTTCTAATTAGCGACTAAACACAGATGACAGGGGCCTGTGTTAAGTGGCACTCCCAGAAAAGGGGGAGGGGAGGTAAGAGGTGGGAGCATGTGTATGTGTATCCTCCAGGCCCCCAGAATTCAGGGCATTTCTCATCTGTATGCTCTCACTTCGTGTGTGTGTGTGTGTGTGTATTTGTGTCAGGTCAATTCTCATTTTCCTTAGTGGTTCTGGTTACCATCCCCCTCTCAATGACACAGTTAAGAAAAATGCCTGAATCAGGGATATGAGCATGGGGACTGGAGCAATGTAAAGTATATGGACACAGCTGGTGCAAACATACTCTGCTTTCTTTTACAGTGATGGTGTGTTCACAGGAGAGAGAAAGAGATAGAGATTAGCTGGAAGTTGGCAAGCAACGTGTTTGGCATTGCCAGGCGGCTGCTGCCATTCACGACCAATGATGTCATAGTCGAGTTTTCAGTGTTTCTTGTACAAACAGCTCTCCATGCACCAACCTCACAGAGCAGCATCAGTCTCTCTGGGTCACATCATTCATGAATCCTTCAGTCTGATTTTGGGTGACCCTGGACCTGACTTCTGCGTCTGTTTTTAGTCTTGGGTAGGGTAGCACTATTTTGTATTCACCCATAACCACTTAAACTTAAACCCTATATACTTTGTTGACCGGGGTCCCCTGGGGGGGGGTGGTCTGTATTTTGATCCCCTTTTTTTCCCTGTACACCAAATCTGTCCCTTTTACACCAAATGTGTTTCTTTAGGGGCAGCCTTAGCTTAGTGGGTAGAGAGAGGGCGTCTGGTAAGCAGAAGGTCACCGGTTTGCCTCCCAGCCCCGGTCTATGTGTAATAATAATATTATTATATTAATTGTGGTGAAAACCGGGACAATTTTGTAGTGAATAATGAAAACTGCGTCTTTTTAGTGTTTTACAGACATTTGTCAGGACTCTGGACACCCAGCTTGAAAGCTGGACATGTGGTCACCATAGTCTTGTGGTCATCGATGTGGCTCATAGAGGTGACCTTTTGTTGTACAGTACAGTAGAATCCATATTCAAACAATCAGTATTCAAATCAGTTTCAATTGAGCAGTTTTTCTTTGATTAATGCCCTGTCTATCTTGTTTTATGGATCCTCCCAGTTTCCCTCTGGATTTTTCTTGTGCCGTAGGGTAATTCTTTGCCAGATAAAGGTAAAGGTATGTGTGACTGTTAAATGTTCTCTTAGGCGCTGCTCAAGTAGAAAACCCTGTTTAACTGACATGACATCACCAACTGTAAACTAGCCGATCTGACAGACAGGTTTTTGTGCATACACATGTTCATATAGACACAGTGGTGAGCTCACACACATGCATGCCTACAAATGCAAACAAACACGCACGCACATGTACATACGCATACACATACAAATGTGCACGCGGACAACTGTCCGGTTATGTAGATCACAGAGGTACGTTTTTTGGACCTAATGTGAGGCATTCTGCCTTTTGTTCTAGGTGCGTGCCCTTGTTATGCTTTAACCACATGAACCCTAGTGCCCCTATTCTGGGGTGAACGTTCGGCAAAAATAGCAGATCTACACATGTTGTGAGCTTGTAGAGCTGCTATTTCCGGCGAAGAGGTTTGGTGAAGTGGGAAGAAAGGAGGGTGGCCTAGTATAGACCGACCCCTGGGGTCAGCAATGTACTGTATATAGGGTTGAAATGGTTAAAAGCCAGGCTGTTTTTTTTTTGGGACAGGTGCTATACATTACATTACACTAGCTATCTCATCTCCACCTGTCTGCCATTTACGATAGGATGCATTTGGACATACAGAGGAGGGGGGTGCATGCTCCGGGGATGGCTGGCATGTCAGATTCAGACCCGGAGCAGCAGATAGATACTACAAGGAACTATCAGATTCTTTTTGAACTTTCACAACCCCTCTTGTTCCCTCTCTGTCTCCCTCGCCTCCTCTCTCCAGCTCAGGGCTGTCGGCGGTGCAGACAGTAGTGGCTCTGTGGATTAAAGGCCAGTCAGCATTTGTGACCTCTCTAAAGCTCCACTTTTCAAACAGGTTGCAGCTCTCAGCTGTTTGAAAGAGCATTGTTCTTCCTGCCGGGCTTTAGCAGTCAACCAGGGTCCTGACAGCCACTGCATTCTTCCAACGCTGCTGCTTTGTGGTGGATATAATGAGGAGTGAGATGGCCATGCTGCTAACTGACACTTTGTGTACAGAAGAAGATATGGGCCATATCACTGTGACCTACAAAAGAAAAAAGCCTCACAAAAATCTATTTTTAGAGATTTAAACGTTTTGTTTCATTGAGATTTTGCGCTTTCGTTTGCACATACTTCTGACATGTTTGTATTTTGGACATACATGGTGTGAGGGTCAACTGGGTACTTTAACCTCTTAAGCCCTATATACTATGTTGTACGATAATAGCGAAAATAGCAGCAGATCTACCAGCTCACAACGCGTCACACCGTGTTGTGAGCTTTTAGATCTGCTATTTTAGCTTTAAAAAAAATGGACAAGACACAAACAGTAGAATTAATTGGACATAATTTGTGCTGAGGTGATGGTATTACTATTTATGTATTACTATTGAACCTTTTGTACTTTTTCCATCAATCAGTCAAATCAATCCAAGCAAAATAAGAAAGGGAAGCATCCACATGGATTACAAAAGGAAACATCTGCAATTCTGCATACCACATCAACCGCTAAACACTCACTCAGCACAAGAAGCTACCAGGCAGTCTATGTACTATACTACATATTCAATATGACATTTTAATGTTCTTTTAATGAAATCATCTGCAGATGTGATAGCTCATCAGTATCCTGCGGCCTGGGGCTCCACTTTGTCTAAAAGAGAATCATTGATGAATGACGGTTATTATTGCCGTCATATGAGAATGTGCCCAGATCTCAGAGCGATGGCAGTAGTAGCACCAGAGGGCTGCCCGTATAAATTCCTTTAGGGCGAGCCGGGTGATGCCAAATGTCTCAATTTCTTAATCTAGCAGGACGAGGCTTCCCTGCTCACTGTCTAGAACTACATGGTAAACCTCCATAGGAAGTCAACTTTAGACCAGAACCCACAGAAAGTATTTTCCAAGTGCCTTGTTGCTGGAACTGAGTGTTGAACTGGCTGGAGAGCAGTGTGCATGTCAGCGACTTTTGATGCCAGTAACCAGTACCAGACGGAGGGGTTGATTACTTCAAGGTGACGCGATAATAAAATGAACAAAGGGACGGATATCGGAGAGACCATTGTCTCACGTCCGAGGAGGGTCGTGGCAATGATTGCAGACTTCACAGAATAGCCAGGCAGACCCACGCTTCTACCACCGTGCGCTCCAGACCGGGCCGGACGGGGAAACGGCGCTGGCTCGGAAACCCAGTCGGTCTCTGTATGTTTGGGGTAATCACAGGGTTTGGTGTTCTCAGCGCCGGGAGGGGCCATGCGGTCGAAACCGACGTGCTGGAGCCTGTCTCTCGCAGGGCCCCGACACCCCACCTCCTCCTCCTCCTCTCACTCTGTCGTTTGCTCGCTCTATCACTCTCTTCTCGCTCACTCTCTGTGCACCCCCTCCTTGCCAGTTACAGTGTGTGTTCCAACATGCCCTGAGCCAAAACCGCTCCCACTGAGGAATTCATTCAGTCTCTTCCTTCTTTCACCCTCTTACCCTTTCATTTCCCCTCTCTTTTAGTTCCCCTTTCGTTCCCTTCATCATTTCCACTGGTCACTTTTTTTCATGAATTTCTTTACAATACTCTCATCACATATTATAGACTGCCGCCTGCTGGCCTCCTTGAAGAATGAAAATAGTTATATGGGGGGAAGGGGGGGGGGGTCATTTGACATATTGTTTAGAATGCCAGCCAGGATATGTCATCAGCCCTCAGAACAAAAAATGGATGTATATTGAACATAGAAGTTTGTGGTAAAAGTGCACAGTCACACTTGCGCAAATGCAGGAGAATAGACATCTTGTAGATATCCTATAATACTATAGCTGAATGTAGGCAATGCAGGATGTGACAAATGGAATTCCATTTGAGTGGATGTGGTGGTTGGACACTCACACATTAGAATAGAAACACTATTAAAGATTCAGCCAATTTCAAGTGGGGTCAACCTCACACTCACTTATTTGCTTTGCCACTGGATGCAAATTCTTAATTCGCCTCAATGCTAGCATAAAATGGAAGTGCACGGGAGGTGAATATTTAAGAGATTTCCATGCGAGGGATACATGCAGTGATGGAGGAAGACGAGGTGGAAGGGAGGAGAGGTGATTGGAAGGAAAGGAGAGGAGTACTAGCGAGTAGGAAGCACCTCTGTGCAGGAGAGAGAGTTTATTTATAGATGCTCTGAGCATCTGGTTGTCTCGCCCCGCAGAGCTACCACGCTTCCTGCCTCTTGCCCGCCACTTCCTGTTGTTGGTCAGCCATATGGGCCTACCAGGTTGAAAGTGTCTGGCGTGTGTGTGTGTGTGTGTGGCAGAGAGAGAAACGGGAAGTGAAATAACATACCCCTTGCATTTGAGGCTACTCGGGTTCACCCTGCCCTGACCCCCTGGCATTAAACACCGACAGACGCACAGACATTTTATATCTTAAGTTAGTGAGGAAGACTGGGAAGTAGAGTTAAGTCACAGTTATTCCACAGAGAAACCTCTCAGAGTTCAAACACGGCATTCACTGTAAAACTACGCCTCAGGCAGAACACACTAACACAGCTATGGCTTGACCTCAGAGAGGACCCTCCCCCTCCTCCGCCCCTCTCTCCCGTGCTTGTTTGGTCAGGTGGTTGTGTTTGACTGACAGATGCGGGTCGTTGGAGCAGCATAAGGGTGACAGTTCTCACGTGTGTTTGTCAGGTGAACGGGCCTGTTGACTCAGCCTCAGCAGTGAGCTCTGATGACTAGAGAGCCTGTGGAGAATCGTCCCTCATTGCTCTCACTGAATGAGAAGTCCCTCCTGCCCCTTTGACTCCACTCCGCTATGACAAGACCAAGGTCAGCGCTGATTGGTTGCAGGCGTCCATGATTGAGTTAAGCTCTGTCTTCCAACATTCCATAGTTTCTCTCTCAGAACGCTCTCTCATGCCGCCCCTGCCCTGTCTAGACGTGGGCCCTGCCTGTTAGCCGGACCCCATGGTGCTTTTACGGGCTATTGTTTGGGGGAGCCTGCCACGCGGGGGTGACTCGGTCTGGTAGCTACATCCAGGAATAAGTTGTTCATGAGGAAGTTGCTAATGAAAAACCCAGCAGTTGAAGGCTGATGTCACCGGCCTTCTGTTCTGAATGAGGTCTAAGTATATACCATGGCCTTTACCCCAGAAAAGAGCGTTTTTGAAACAATCATCACATCCAGGGAACGATGCAGAAATATAGGTCCAGTGTTGTTGTTACTTACCACAGAAATAAACAGGTTCTTATTATCAAAATATGTTTTGTAATTCCTTATAAGATTCTAATGAAGTATCCTTTTTTAAGACAGGATATTTAGATGCATAGAATCTCACCTGTTCCTCTCTATGTGTTCACAGGGAAAGGGGCGGAGGGATGGTCTGTCCTCGACCAGTGACAACCCTCGGCCGCCAATGGCGGCCGGGCCGGGAGGGGAGGGGGTCGGCGTTGGTTGGCATGGTCCCCGGACGCTGGTCCTCCGCAAGAACTCCCAGGGTTTTGGCTTCACGCTGCGCCATTTCATCGTCTACCCTCCGGAGTCGGCCCTGCACACCAACCTCAAGGTGAGACCGGCAGCCCAATCTGTTACAGTAGGGCCTTTAAAGTGGATCTGACAAGCTGGCGCTCAGAGACAAAGCTGATCATTTTATAGCCAAAGATCAGTGAGACTGAGCTGAATAAAACATGCATACAGAGTGGGTGAACGTTGCCAGTTACAGGCAAAGAGCTGCCCCACTATTAAGGTGTTGTTGAAGGGAACCGTTACCAGTCCACTCCAGTAATATTAGGAAACGGAATCCCTCCTTTGGTACATAGAGTAACAAATTGTCAATTATTAATTAACTGAGTCAGAAGTAATTCAGGAGCTATACGATCCATCGCTACACTGTTGGACGGAAAACAGAATATAAGCTGATTTGTAATATAAAATGAATTGTACCTTTTTTTTAATCATAAGTTTTAAGAAATGCCAAACCTAGTTGTCTCCCCCTCAGTTCTTCTGTATCATATCACAGGCCTCATTATTAAGTCTCTGTAAACTCTAGTGAACTCTTGTGAATATTAGTTCTAATAAGTCCTGTCATTTGGCCGATCATTCGGAGCTTTGAGGTGTGTGCGCGGGCAAGAAGCTACAGATGTGAAATTGAGGGATGGGGGGAGGGGTGGGCAGTGGTTCAGGCAGCTGAAACAAGGCCCTTATTATTATTATTATTACGCCACCCCACCATTCTCACCCCAACCCAACAAACAGCAGCTGCACATAGAGACAGAGGCTCTCAATGGGATCTGTTGTCTTAGCCTGGTACCACTCCACTGGCTGCCTGGTGGTACCAGGCCGGGTTCAAGACAATAGTCCCACTGCTCCCTCTGGGCTGTGGCTCTTCTTTAGGCCCCGTCTCACATGGTGTGTGGGAGGCGGTTGGTGCCACAGCGCTGTCCTACTTATCTGAAGACGCTTCACGGAATTCTCCCAAATCACAGTGTCCCCATTATCAGAGAGTGGTGGGTGATTCAAATCTGACACTGGCTGCAGGGCTGGAAATGACATTTACTGCACATTGTTTCTCAAAGTGGGGTCGCAAAATATTTTTTAGATGGGGGGCGCGCAGCCAAATACATTTTGGGGGTCCTTGACATGAAAAAGTTTGAGAACCACTGATTTACTGTATATTGGTTCAATGGTCATTGTATGATCCGTATAATATGAAGGTATATACATTGTATATATGTATATTGACACTGTCGGGAAGAAACTTATATTGCCACCTTTCTTTTCATAAATGATTGCCCTATTTTATACTTAAGTAGTAAAATAGCCAAGCTGTAGATTGGCTATTTTAGCTATTTATGAAAATCTTTGAAGGATTTCTCCTATAGTGACATGAGGTTGAAACTTACTTGTGTCTGTCTGTGGGTTTTTAAATATTGAATCACTAAAAAGTATTAACAAGAGCTTGTGGCTAAATAATTACATTTATAGATACATCTATAGATTCTATACGTAAATAGGTAAAGGAAAGGTTTCCTCCCTACAGTGACAATACACTCTTGACTACAGAACTGTGCACCTTAGCCCAGTGGTTCTCAACCTTTTCAAGCCGTGACCCCCCAAAAGAATCATATTTTAACTGGGGACCCCCCACCCTGATAAGCACTTGGAATGTAGGAGTTGAGCCATTCAATTTGGTTTGACTCGGTTCCACCACGTTGCGAAGCGTCGTGAGCTTGTAGATCTGCTATTTTCATATTTTTTTGGCCTCTTTCTAATATTATCCCATTCAGACCTGAGGCCGATTAACTAAAAACGCCTTCTAAATCCTGACCTACGTTTTCTAAAAACTTTTCTTAGGTATTAAAAAAAGTCTTAAGAGTCCTTAAATTATCACTTCACGGCCCGGACGGCTGGCGTAGCAGTCCGGGCACCTAGGCTCAATGTAGCCTGTGACAGCACGTCGTGGGTTCGAGTCCCGATCCCGACGTGCCTTTGCTGCGTGTCACTCCCCATTTCTCTCCCCATTTCCAGTCAAACTAACTGTCCTATCAATAAAGGCATAAAAAGAAAGAAAAAGAAAAGTAGGACATTTTAAAGGCATTAAAAATAAATACAAAATAATTATTATTACTTTACTGTCATCTGGGGAGCCCACCCCAAATCATGTGGGGACCCCCCTTGGGGTTCTGACCCACAGGTTGAGGACCACTGCCTTAGCCTATGCCTACTAACTCTCTCCACATCATACCATGTCCTGTCTCTGGTCCCAGATCTGGTCAGGGTGGTGCTAGTCAGTCAGGGAAGCGTCCCTGACACCACACTCTATTCTGGGGACGGCAGCCCTCCTTTCTCTGCACGTAAACCCCCCGCCATTGTCCCTGGAGCCAGGAATGAGCCCACTCAGCGCAGCCTAAAGCCAGGCAGCAGTCAGGCCACCATGCCCCTATCCCCAAACTGTCCACTCAGCTGTGTGTGTGTGTGTGTGTGTGTGTGTGTGTGTGTGTGTGTGTGTCTGAGTGTGCGTGCGTGCCTGCCTGCCTACGTGTGTGTGTGTGTGTGGATAGATGGAATGAACAGTGTAATTATCAAATCTCCTCCATATTAAGTGGTAGTACTGCTGTCGTCATCTGCCAGCTGCATCCACTTGCTTCAGTCCATGACATTATGACCTCATTATTACCTGCAGATTATTGAACCCGAAAGGCAGCCTGTGTGTTTAACTACTCCAACGCTAAACGCTCGTAAAGAGAAACAGATCTGCCCCTCTGGCTTGGCTTGGGGTGCCAGTGATGTCACTGGCATGCTTGGAACGGTATAAACACACAAGTAGGGTATTCGGGAAATAACTTTGAAGAAAGGGAGATGTAGGTTGTGCGAACCACATTACTACCCCACCTCCTACAGTAGGTTGTGTTCAACCAGAATATCACTCATGATGCTCTCTCTTTCTGTGCGTTTGCAGGATGAGGAGAACGGGAATGGAAAAGGTAAGCGCTCCCTCTCTGCCCCTCCCGCTCTTTAGTCAACAGCCATATCAGCAGCGAGAGCGTTGACACTATAGTGACATCACTGACTGGGACCTCAGTGGTTCCCGTCTGTCTCTTTGCTCTCTTACGCTGCCACACAGCTCCCTCTGCAGGACTCTACTTAGTACTGCATCTAAAGTACCTTTAACTCCAAACACGCTCCTCTCAATTAACATTTTGTATGTTTATAACATCAAAGAAAGTGACACTGTAGACATTTTTCCACAAATCGTTGTTTTATTGTTATGCATGACCCTTTTTGTTTTGTTTTGCTTTGCTTTCCATTGTTTGTCACGGATAGGGTATCAGAAAAGTCGTCTGGAGCCGATGGACACCATATTTGTGAAGAATGTGAGAGAGAGAGGTCCAGCCCACCAGGCTGGCCTTTGCACAGGTAAAGACAGATTGAAGCCCGATTCATACTCCATCTCATGACTGCGTCGTGCGCCGAAAATAGCCGACCTACAATCTCACAACAGTCGTGAGATTTGAGGTCTGCTATGCGTTGTGAGCTTTTTGGTTGCGCCTGACAGTGCCGCATTCGACGGCGTCATGCAGCAGAGCATAAATGACTAGGCTTGAGACTACAGCAGTGGCAGGAACATGAGCATGCTGATTGGCCAGTGGTTCAATATAAAGGGAGGAGAGACATGCACATCCACACCCAAAATTGGGCAGGTGCTACTGTAAGTGAAAAAATATAACATGAAAACTGAAAGAGAACGCTCGCACACTGTGGGCTCCAGTTGTAGGATTTGTTTTTATTTCACCTGAGTGCTGCTGTGAAACGTCACAGAAACGCCTCAGAAACGTCACAGCAGCAGTCAGGTGCAATAAAATAAATTCCTACAACTGGAGCCCACGGTGTGCGAGCGTTCTCTTTCAGATTTGCCAGTGGTTCTCTGCTTTTTCTGGATCAGGGCACACTCTGGATCAGGGCCCAAGCAACCTTTCTGCTGCCGTGTTAAGTGGTCAGATGTGTAGGCCATGTGCATTTTCAGAGCGTGTTTATTTTAATGATCAATCAACTCATTTGTTCAAGTGTTTAAAGAAAAAATACCATGACATACATTACATTGTTTTTTTTTATATTAATGTTATATCTTTCAAATCTCAAAGTGTTTTGCTAATTATTTGGGGGCCCACTTGCAAAACCCTCGCGGCCCACCAGTGGTCCCCGGCCCACATGTTGAGAATCACTGTCTGATTTGCAATGTAAATATCTGGGCAAGAGCATCTGTCACATGATGCTGCAGACATGCATGGAAACAGAGTGGTATCAGACATGCAGAGAGGCTGCAGGGGGGATCAGGTACTGTAGTGTAGAGTGATTATTGGTGAGGATACTGAGAAGGCTTTACTCATCCAGTGGTTTATGTAAGGCGTTTCTATTCCTTCATGTGAGCCAAGAACTCAGGGTATAAACAGTATACACATTTGTTGTATAATATGTATATGTATATGTATATGTATATGTATAAATATACACACATACATACATATATATACATACATACATACATACACACATACACACATATACACACATATACACACATATACACACATACATACATATATATGAAAACTAATGCAAGAATGATGCGTGAAATTCTCCAGTGCAGCATGAATGTGACAGAGCTCGTCAAGTTTTCTTGTTGTGTCTTGCTGTCGGAGCAAGACAACATTCCATTCCTAACAGCCCTGCCAAACCAAACCAGTACTCCATACAAAGCAACACAAACACATCTGAAATAACACATGCCAATGTGCATGCACATTAATTTATGCATGCCTGTTACACACGCACACATGACAAACACATCACACACACACACACACACACACCACACACCACACACCACACACACACACACACACACACACACACACACACACACACACACACACACACACACACACACACACACACACACACACACACACACACACACACACACACAAAAACACAAAAACACAAAAACACAAAAACACACACATTTCATGACGTATAAAGTCATGTATAATTGAACACAACTATATATATATATATATATATATATATATTTAACTTAATAATATAGCCCCAGACACCACATGTTTCTTCAACCCAAGCTACTGTCTCCAAGTATGGAGTGGGTGTCTGGGGTTTCTCTGGCCTGGCTTTGTCTTGTCTGTCCAGGGCTGGCTTCACATGGTTTGGCTCTCCACCCAGTATATGGAATTGGATGGAGCGCGGGGTAGTCAAGCTTGTTTGTATGTTGTCAGGGGTGCTTAATCCTGATACACAGCACTGTTTCCGGTCGGGACCCATGTTTGGGTCACGGACCAATTTCTTAGGGTCGCGGGTAAATATCTCCTTATGTAAAAGAAATATGTGTTATTTCACAAGATAAAAAATAACAACTTTTCATAAATTAAAAACATTTTCCTAAAGTATTTCAATTTTTTTTTTTTTTTTTAATGTTTAGAAAGTTGTGAAAATAGCAGATCTACAAGCTCACAACGTGGCGCGAACTGACGCGTGGTGATCTTGTAGATCTGCTGTTTTCACTAGTTTGGGTTCCAGGCAAACATCTCATTTCTCTTTTGGGTCTTGAGCTCAAAAGTTTGGGAACCACTGACATACAGTACACTTAGACATACAATGGTATCCCACGATGCCATGATGAGACGCGTTTGTTAGCTTGTCTATCAGTGATGTTCTGCTGTTTTAAGTGTGTTCCATCTATGTTTGTTTCAGGGGATCGGCTGGTGAAAGTGAACGGAGAGAGTATTCTAGGAAAGACGTATTCACAAGTGATCGCCCTCATCCAGAACAGGTATTGTTGTAGGAGACGTTGTGCACCTGTGTCGGTTGTATGTGTGTGCTTTATACCCTGCGTTTGTTCTTCTTTGCATGCAAGTTCTCAGACATGCAGTGCATTTTCTGTGTCTGTATGAGACATTTACCCTGCTCCTAAAGAGAAAATTTTAATAAAAGGATTTGTGTGTGTGTGTGTATGTCATTTTACAATCTTACATCAATTGATATATAAACTGCAGGGTAGGTTAAAATAGACATTTGCCTGGTGAAGACCTATAAGGTCGAAACGTTGCACCATTAATGAAATAGTTTTGGAGCTTTAAACCAGTGTGCAGATGTTTTAACCTTCTATTTGATTCTTGCCTTGATGTCCTGCACCTGGCCTAAATAAAGGTACAAGATGTGCACACAATCTCCTCTGTAAAATAAGAAAACAGAAATGTATTATCTGTTTACTGCAGCTGGAGACGGGGAGACCCCTGTTATTGGACAATTGCTTTAGCAGTAGTTAGTAGCTATCAGAATTATAGAGCTTTAACCTTTTAACGAAAAACGTATTATATATAACCTAGGCCTGTCCCCGACTAAGGATTTGTATAGTCGAATCTTATTGGCGACTAATTGCCAATAGTCGACTGGCAGTCGACTAAGGAGATCTCGACTGAGATTGGCATCGAATCAGTCTGATTCGATGCCAATCTCTCAGTCAAATCATGCAAAAAATATGTTATGCAATAGAGGAACATTCCATTTGGGCTGTAGGGGTGCTTAGTGTCTGATTTAACATATACTATTGGTTTCTCCCAATAAATCATGATGTATATCCTATTTTTGGCAAACTATTAGTTAATTAATATAAAAAAAACTAGGCCAATCTCTCAGTCGAATAATAATAAAAAATGATTTTTTTAAATAATTTGACTAAGAGATTGGCAGTCGACTCAGACACCCCTCGACTAATTAGTCGACTATTCGACTACCAGAGGTCAGGCCTAATGTAACCAAATAACATGACTTTACAGCACCTTTAATTATTTTGGAAGAGTATACTGTAGGTGCCGCTCTTTTCTAAATGGTGGATATCTCATTTTGGAGAAACTCTTACAAACCCACTAGGAAATTTGTTATGTAAAACAGATAACCACGGACTGGACTGATGCTCATTTTCCTCTTGAAGAATGTGCATGCACTGCACTGCAAAGTCCCCGAGTGTCAATCTGACCATTTCATTGTTTCTCATCTCTCTCTAACCTCTATCTGTTTCTTGCCGCAATGTCTTAATTTCTCCTTGTCCACATATATTCCACAGTGAGAGCGTGTTGGAGCTCTCCATTATGCCAAAAGACGAAGACGTATTGCAGCTGGTAAGTGTGAGTATAACATTTATAAACACACCCTACAACACAGACATCACCCTCATGACACACACACACACACACACACACACACACACACACACACACACACACACACACACACACACACATAATTTGAACTTAAATGGTTTTATTGCAGGTTAAGTGGCTGCATATCCTACTGCATTCATTCGGGTTCAGCCAGGATTCTCTCTGTCATTACTTAAGAATGTGGAGATTTTGAGAGAATAGCTGGGCAATGACTCAAACGCTCCCTGCAATGCATTTACGATTACAACAGACATCCATTTTAGTAACCACCTAGGCTATTCGAGGCTATTAGTTGAAGAGCAGACACCCACATGCACGTACATTTGCGTCAGTCTGCGAATTGCTTCACCATTTATTTACTCACATGATCCGACATGCATAGCTCAACCTGGCCTCTCCCATCCAGTGAACTACCTCATGGGGAGACACTGGTTGCTAGAACTGACCACCAATACTGGGTGTTCACTCTCGGTCTCTCTCTCTCACACACACACACACACACACACACACACACACACACACACACACACACACACACACACACACACACACACACACGTTTGTATTACTATATTTGTGAGGACATCAATTATTTATTTATTTTTTGCCATTTTTAATCCCAGCCCTAAAGCCTGAATTTAATTGCATGGCGGTGTCACGCACCCAAAATAGCCGATCTGCAAGCTCACAACGCGTCGCACCGCGACACGTTGTGAGCTTGCGCACAACCAAGTATGAGTCAAGCCTAACTCTAGCAATCTTTTCTTAACCAGAAAACAACCGTTGTTCTTGTGAGGACCAGGAAAACTGTCTATTTCTCAAATTCTATTACACATGTGGGGACATTTGGCCCTCACAAGTATAGTTATACAAGGACACACACACACACACACACACACACACACACACACACACACACACACACACACACACACCCACCACCTCCTCTTCCTCCTCCCATACCCAAACTCCTCCCCTTAACCGCTACGCCTGTATCTGCTGCATTCCAAGCATGACATCATCAGTGCTACGCCTCCTTCCACCCGCCCTCCCACAGGGAGGAGTGAGGGAGGGAGACAGACAGACAGACAGATAGTGTGTGAGAGAGAGAGAGAGAGATCGAGAGAAAATAAGGGAGGGAGGGTAGGACAGAAGGAGTTTGGGAGGGTTGGAGAAGGGAGAGAGAGAGAAAGAAAAACAAAAAGAAGAGGTTCGAAGAGATAGCAAGGACCGGAGAAGAGAAAGAGAGGAACGCAGGAGTGTACATGAGAGAGAGGGAGAGAGGGGAGCAAGCGAGAGTGCTGGACCACAGCGTGGAGTGTTGGAAGGTGAACATTGTTTTTGAGGAGACCTCTCCTGTCCTGCCCCTCTCCCTGTTCCTCTGTGTCTTGTTTGTGGCTACAAATGTATTGCTCAGTCTGGGAAGAGCTTCCTGATTCTATTGGACAGTCTAGCTCACTTAGGTAAATCACAAATCCTTCTCATCTGGTCTCAGTTATTTGTTTTGTGTATTTATTAGTTTATGTATTTGTGGTGATGCTAAATAATTGTTAGCTAGTTACTTTGTGTATTCATGGAGTAGGGATTTTAAGTCGTAGTTGGTGTGTGAGACTGTAGATGAGATGGTCTTTCTTGATTAGTATACGCAGTGGGTAAAGCAATTTGTAAATCATGTGCTGTTTAATTCCATAATAGGTCATGTTTATAGTGTCTATAAAACTAAACTAAGCTGATATGTACTGTATGTAGGGCATGGCAGTGAACATACAGCATATAGCCCCCACAGCTGGGTGTCGTGTAAGTCCTGTGGCTTTCACTTCAGGCAGTTGCTTGTTCATGTAGTTTGCTAGCAACTAGCAAGCTGTTTGTTTTGGGAGCCGAGGCCCTAGAGACAAACTGTGGCATAGCGGCTGGGCTGAGGGAGACGATTCCACTGTCAGGCATGTTGTGTATTGTTGTGCAGTGTGTGAAGCTGTTATAGTCTTATGGTTTGGGCCTGTGTTGTTATTGTTGTTGATCTAGCTCAGTGGTTCTCAAACATTTTCATTTCAAGGACTCCCAAATTGATATATGTATGTGGCCCCAAACCGCATCTGAAAAGGTTTTGTGCCATGTATTTTTTTCGAAACGATTCCAAACTTTTCATAATAACAAAAAAAAAGCTCTACAAGCTCATAACGCGTTGCACTGCAATGCGTTTTGAGCTTGTAGATCGGCTATTTTTCAGAAAGCCGAAGTACAAGGGATTGAAATGGTTAAACTGATTTTGATGCTATATTTGTTAATTAATAAGCTGGGGACTCCATGGAAAACCCCCTCAAGGACCCCTGATCTAGCAACTGATCTTAAGACTGAACCTGAACTTTGCTGAACTCTCCCGCCGCGTTCATTCACCAGTTTCTCCATTCACTGTCACCCTGTCATCATGACCATGTCTCACATCTCTCCCCCTCTTGTGTCCCCCAGGCATACTCCCAGGATGCCTACCTAAAGGGCAACGAGCCTTACGCAGGGGGAGCCCAGAACCTCCCAGTGCCGCCTCCCCTCTGCTATCCACGTAACAAATCCCAGCCCCCTGCTGGAGCCCCCACTTCTGTCCCCATGGGCCAGAACCAGCTGGATAACTGGAGTCGCTGGCCGGGGTCCTCCAGCCCCTCTTCACCCCTGGACAACCGATCCACTGTGGGCAGCCCAGCCAGCTGGCAGGAGGGGCGGGCAGGGGAGCCTGGGGGTGTGGGTCACAGTAGCCCCGCCCACCGCACAGAGGAGATTCAGTATGGAATGACCAGCCAGCAGCCTCAGGGCCAGACCAGGGGTCGCTCCTATTCCTCTTCTTCCTCTTCGGGGGGACCTCTGTCCAGCCCACTCCAAGTCCACTACCCCAACCACAACACTGCCAGCTCTTCCCAGGTCCCGCCACGGAAGTCGAGCCAGGCCTGGACCAGCCCGCCCCTGCCTCAGTTTAGCCACAGCCGCGGTGAGCACTGCCAGCAGGCCCTCTCCGATTGGTACTACAACCAGATACCTGAGCGCCCAGGACGCAGCAGCATGCAGACACGTCACCGCAGCTACTCTCAGGACCGGCTCAGCGAGATGCGGAAGCACCAGCAGCGCTCAGCAGGCTTCCCGCACAGCTACTCCCAGGACACTCTGATGCTACTGCAGCAGCAGTCACGAGCAGGGCCTCACGGAGACCCGTATTGGACCTACGGGGAATGGGAGGGCGATCCGGCCAGAGGCCACCCAGCCTCCGGTTACGCCCGAACGCGCTCGGAGAACCTGCTGGCCCAGTACGACCTCTACGGACGGTCGCTGGAGACACTGGACCGGACGCCAGCTGGGCTTGTCTCGCCCCCCTTCGATAGGCAAGCCTGGGTCCAGCAGGCCCCTCAACCGCCCCCCAGGACAGAAGCTTACCACTGGCAGGGCAGCCACTATGGCGCAGCGCAGGCACCCCCAGTGTCCCGACATACGCAGTCTCATCATAAGCCCCACCCCCAGACCTCCTACACACCGCCCCAGCCCCAACAGCCCACCTTTCAGAGCAGGCGGCTGCCCACTGGGCAGAGCATGGACGACCAGCCGGTGGGCTACCGCAGCTACAGTCCCTCGTTCTACCGCAAGACAGGCCGCATCATGCAGCAGGCCCATTCTTTCAGGGACCCTTCCTATTCTGGCCCACACCTCAACTGGAACCTGACCCCTAAAACCAGTCCGCCAGAGGGAGCTCCTGCCCCCCTCAACACCTCTAGCGCCTCCCCCCTAACCTCTGTCACACCTGAACCCCAGGACAGAGCGTACAGGCCCACCAACCATGAGAGGGAAAGAGGCGCAGGGGAGGGACAATCAGAGGTGGTGGTGGCAGCGGCGGCACAGACTCAGGAGGTGGTCCTGAGACAGAAGCCCCCCACGGGGCGGAGAAATGTCCATGGCATGCGCCACCCCCACTACGCGCTGGCTGTGGATGACCTAGACACTCCCGTGTTTCCCTCGGAACCCCACGACTCGGCACCGGTCCCTCAGTCCACAGGAGACGGTGCTTTGCGTAAACCAAACGGAAACCTAGCCCCTTTATCCACAGAGGATGACTCACTGGCATCCATACCCTTCATAGGTAAGCATGAAGCTTCCAAGATTCCCTCCTTCACATCCCTTCTCCATCCACACTTGAATCCTTCTTCGAAACTCCAAGCTGACCTTCAGATTTAATTCTCCATGATGCAATCTATTTTTGAGAATGTACGATAGGAAAATACAAAGCTACAGTTAAGACACAATAGGCTCTGTGCATAACTGTAGTCCAGGTTTGCAGGCTGATTTAATTGACTTGTTTGATTGATTGCTGCTGAGCCAATCAAACAGAGCCGTATGGGTGTAAATGAACTGGAACAAGAAACAACCATGCCACCTTCTGGAAACCCGGGACTACAGTTATGCACAGAGCCTATTATGAGAGTCTTGAATGAGGAGACCGACTGCCCTTAATTTCCTCTTTGTCTGTATCGTCGTGTGTCATCTGTCTGGATATGATGTGTTTGGTAATACTAGTACTTCCCACAGTCAAGTAGACAGGTAGTTTGATTGTATTTTATCTGGGAATTCACTGATCCTCCCACTCTCCAGATCACTCTCAGATCACCTTGCCTTACCCAGGAAATTAGGTGTGTGTGTGTGTGTGTGTGTGTGTGTGTGTGTGTGTGTGTGTGTGTGTGTGTGTGTGTGTGTGTGTGTGTGTGTGTGTGTGTGTGTGTGTGTGTGTGTGTGTGTGTGTGTGTGTGTGTGTGTGTGTGTGTGTGCGTGCGTGCGTGCGTGTGTGTTAATTAGAACTTTAGTTATAGAACATTATTGGATTATAACATATTTGCTGTTGTGCACCTGCCTGTCAATATCTATTCTAAAAGTCCATCTAAATTTCAGCAATGTGTCAGGATTCAATTAAATCAGAGGCAGGAGGCAAAGCCATGGGTTTGACACTGATCTTGCTATGATATGACTTAGGCCTATCTGATCACCTTTTGTGTGTGTAATCGGCCATCTACGTGAGGCTTTTTGTAACAGTATGTACAGTATGCTATGCTGTTCATGTTGGTGTCAGCAGGAGGTAAATGCGGTCATGTCCCAGCTTGTTCCTCTCACATTCTGTGGAGGTAGAAGAAGAAGAATCTTTGGAAAGGCCAGTCACTAACTCAGTATGGACAGCAGCCATTAGTCCCAGTCAAACCAAATCTAAGCCAGTCAGTCTGGTCAGGATAATGTTCCAGTGGTCAACGTAATGCCCTGCTGATTCCAATCAGCTTGACATGGCAGCTTCGGCACATCTTGAAATGATCATGTAGATAGATATACTGTATCTTAATTTATACTTTGTCGTACAACCGTGTGGCTTGATGAAAATGACAGAAGAACGTGCGACACAGTCATAGACAAAGTATAAATTTGCCTTTAGGCAAATGAGCCTTTAAGCTGTGTGTGCCACATGACATGGAAGACAAGTGAGAAAGACATGTGGAAGAGAGAATTCAACGTATCAGCACACCAACATTCTTGCCTTCGTACCTTCACTGAATTAACAGAAACTAGGCAGTCAGAGCGACAGGCTGGGACACGTTTAATGGCCACATATTGAAACTAGGCTAGCTTCTCCCCATAGACTCTCTCCATATCTCTCTGACAGAGTTCCTGATATGATCTGGGCCTGTTCTGGGGGGGGGTTATTTATTAGGCTATTGTTCTGTTTCTGAAGCTACTGTATTGACAGCGCACAAAAACACCAAATGCACTCCATATGGTGATGGACATGCTTTCTTGTTCTCTTTAGATATTCAAAATTCGATTTGGTTTGTATTTACTACAGCACCCTTCCTCTGTGATCATTTAATTAGTTAGAGCTAGAGCACATATGAAGTGAATCCAAAGAGGGTGGTTGAGCAGCAGGCAACAGATCAAATATATTTTTTCCTTTCCTTTGCACTGCATGAAATCCTTCTGTACCCCCTCGTATTCCTTCAGCGCGAACCAAACTTGCAGCCCATCCAGGAGATCGTGTTCTACTTTTTGGGGGAGAACAGGAGGGGATCCTTATGCCCGACTTATAATTGGTTGCGTGCCGTGCCGCAAACCACAAATAGTGGATCTACAAGTTCTTCTGCAACGCTTCGTGAGCTTCTAAATCGGCTATTTCCGTTGCGCGACACTGGCGCACAACAAAGTATAAATCACCCTTTACACTCAAACTCTTAGTCTTTCCCCATCCAGCCAGCCAGCCTCAGGCATGGCAGTGTGCACTGCTTGCCCCCCTCAATGCCACTATTGTGCTCCTGTGGGAATTAGAGTGGGGGTGTCCACTACTGTCTTTACTAGCTGGGCCCTCCACACAACAGGCACAGTCAGCAAGACCATCGCCAAGGCCCACTGTATGTTCTCAAAGACATCCGTCTGTCTGCCAAGGTCTCTCTTCCCCTCTAGTCTTGTTTTAGGCTTGTGTATTTCTCTCTCTCTTTCTCTCTCTCTCTCTGACCAGTGAGGTCATGGCATCTGATATAGTGAAGGGGAAGTGAATAACAGCCCACTGTAGTATATAGCTCTCTCCTATGCAGGCCTGTCTGTGTCTCGTGGCTGTGAGCTCACGCTCTGGGCTCCTCTGACTCCGTTAATGATGGCCTTTGTTAAACCCGCAGCTCGGCTATTTCTGGGCCCTGCTGTAAACAGGCAGATTTCACATCCCAGATTGGGAATGTTTCCTGCATATGCCTCCTCTCCTGCTCTTTCTGGATGGGGCATAACACGCATACGCGCTTATGCACACTAGTATGCACGCACCCATGCACACTAGTATGCACGCACGCATGCACACAAGAGAAGCTGTTAGAAGGACAGGGGTGGGAGGTGGAGGAAAGCCAGAGAGGCAGGTGGGGAGAATGGAGAAGTTGGAATGCAAAGGGATACATGGCGTCTATTGGACAGTACATACGGTACGAGCAGAGAGAGGTACGCAGGCTTGACGCAGTGATGAGAGAGGGAAAGAAATGAACAAAATCAGCCGAACTGGAATGAAAATGGCACAATGAAATAAGAAACCGTAATGTAATGTGAATTTTCATTCAGTTTACTTACAGTACACTGACAGTCTGCGGGGGAAGCTTTGGAATTGAGTGAGCCAGCCAGAATCCCTGCCTGGAGCCTCATAAAGAGTGAAGCTCTACAGAGAGTGAAGCTCTGCTGCCCTCTGTTGTTCAGTGACAGAACAAACCAAGGGCCTCCCGGCTGCAGCGTTCTGTTCTGATGTTTAAAATGTCACCGGCGAATCCTGCTTCTCCTCGCTCTATGCAGATATCGCGCTCGTCTCTAATCCTCGCTGTCAGTCAGGAAGTAGGTTTGTGTGCACGCAACGGTTTCATATCCCTCTACAGTTGAAACGGATGAAACATCATCAGTATGAATTGGAACTCTGCCTTTTTATGTCTTAGTACAACAAAGTGAACACACTTTGTGTGGAAATTGTTTGGCATTGAAAAATGCAATATAGTATTTGTACTCTCACAAATATCAATTATTCTCGTTGGAGGATCAACTGCTTTTACACATCCTCCCAAACTGCACATAACCCATTTTATAAAGAACTGAAACTTGGTGCTCATGAACGTACCTGTCACAAATCTCCCTTTGTTCTCATTCAAAGACTGCTTATGGCGACAGGAGATGCAGGTACTACATTCTTTGAAGAATATCTTTCATATTACGATATGTGATTTGTAAGCTTGGCAGATTTTTGTTTGGGTTTTTCCATTTCCCAAAGTCGGCTACACGCAGCTCATCATGTTTTCAGTGGGTTTGCAAATAACTGCCGATGCTTGTGTTTGCTGGCTGCATCATCTATGTACTTCCCACTCTAGTGCTTGAGATAAAAGAATTACGTATGAAGTTTTATGACTGTGTGTACAGTATTTGTGTCCATAATGTGGGTTGCCAGACATATGTGTATGAACTTTATGGATCATCTTACCAAAGAAATGGGAAGATGGACGCATCGTCTCATTCTTCTCAGGATATTATGAAATCTCTGAAGCTCAAGACAGAGTTCTAGCCGTTCCTTGTCAGCCTGATTCCATTTAATCCTCCTCCTTCATCTAAAGCCTAATTTATACTTAGCCTCAGGACGGTGTTGCTCGATGAAAATCAGTTATTTTCGTCGAGCGACTTTCTTGTGACAAAGTATAAATTGGGGTTAGCTCTCCTACTCTTTCCAATACCCTCCTCTTCCTCTCTATGACTTTCCTCTTAAAGCCTGATTTATACTTAGTTGCCGACCGGTGTCGCACACCAAAAATATCAGATCCACATGCTCACAACATGCCGTGAGCTTGTAGATCGGCTTTCTTTTGGTGCGTAACATGATGTGCACCCAAGTATAAATCTGGCATAACTTTTCTAACACCCACTCCTGTCCTCCATTTCCTTTTCGCCTTTCCTCTCCTCCTTTCTACCCTGTTCTTTAACCCCCTTCGTCCCTCCGCCCCCTTCCCTTAACAGATGAGCCGACTAGCCCCGGCGCTGACCTGCGTGCCCGCCACGTACCCGCGTCCTCCGTGGTGTCCAGTGGCATGAGCTCGGCGCCCGCAGTGATCACCAGCCCCGCCTCCCCTACCTTCACCTTCCCCCTCACAAGGCTCTTCTCACACGACTGCAGTGAGTGACCCCGCCCTCCTCACTCGGGGCCGGTCAGCCTCCGTTCTCTCTCTCTCTCTGCATGCCGTTATACCAGGAAGGACGTCTGATCTGTGGCATGATGGGAATGTCAGACTATTATAATGATGCTGTGATAGGTTCTTATAACAAGAAGTCATAATGGACTTGACTTGTAGTTATTTCATTCAGGTTTATGCCTCTCTTTGAGCCCCTCTAATTTGCATGCCTGACGTAAAGGATTTTAGTCCAATGAGGATCAGATTGTGCATGCCTTTGTCATCGTAATAGCAGTCAGTTTTTGCCAGTGCATGCCATGACGACCCAACGGTCTCAGACAGATCCCTAAAACGCATGCGGTTGTCTGTCTTTTGAGATTCCGTGCACCTGCATGCCAGTGGTTGTGCCAAGTGACCAGCAAGGAATTGGATACATCCCCACACTGCCAGTCTATCTCTCCACCCTCCATCCAGACCACCTCACCCCTGCCCACCTCCAACTCTCCATTCCTCCTCCCACTAACCCCTCTCTTAATCCAACACAGATTCATTCTGGTGATTGGCATTACTTCAACATTCTTTTGCTCTTTCTGTCTTTCTTTTTCTGTATTTTTTTCTTCTCTCTCCATTTTGCTGTCTCTCTCTGTCTCTCTTCACTCATTCATCTCTTGCTGAGCAGGCAGTATTAAATCCAGTCGACGTTCCTCCTATCTTCTAGCCATCACCACGGAGCGCTCCAAGTCATGTGACGAAGGACTCAACAGCTTTAGAGAAGAGGGCCGTGTCTTCTCGTGAGTACACTGGGACCAAGACACTGGCCTCTTTAATGACGTTTGTTCATGTATTAATTAATTTAGGCTACCTTTCATGTTATTGTTTTACATTGTCAGTCTACTACTGCTATGTGGGCAATAACAAACCTAAGTGTTGGAACACAAACATAAGGCACACAGACGATCAACACCTTTGTTGTCATCCTCTACAGGAGGCTACCAAAGAGGGTGAAGAGCTTCTTCACAGATGGGGTACATTCCTTTTCTTTCACAAGCATGCCTTCATGTTCTATGTGTCTATTATAGTATATATATATTCAAAACATATAGCTGAATGTTAAATGTGAACTTTATATCCTGATACCGTGGCCTGTGTTGCAGTCTCTGGACAACCTTGGGACAGCAGAGGAGGTGCGATCCAAACGCCATTCCACCTCGGAGCTGGGCAGCATCAGCACCTACAGTGACGTACGACGAGAGGGGTGGCTGCACTACAAGCAAATCCTCACAGAAAAGGGCAAGGTGGGCAGATAAAATAAATGTGACCGAGAAGTTTAATGATGTTACTATGGCCCTTCGCTTTTGTCAGTTCCTCTTTAGGTCTCTTTGTGCTGGACAGGTTTTAGAATTTTCATGGATTATCCCCAGAGTATTACATTTTAACAGATATATTCCAGCCACTGACTCACTATTTCTAGAGTCACAACTAAGAACCATGGTGATGCTGCTTTTAGCTCTTATGGCACCAGACTGTGAACCAGCCTTCCAGTTGAACTGAGACTAGCTGAATCACTGGATATTTTTAAATGAAAGCTTAAAACTCAAAATTTTAGCTTTGCATTTAGCCTTTTAAACCAGGTACAGTAACAACTTTTATTTTAGATTTTTCTTTCTGTATGCACTGTGCCATTTCATGCTGTGTGAAGTGGATTGCATTTCATTTTATCGTGCGAAATGTCCTTTTGGACATTGAAACGTCTAAAACAACATATAAATAAATGTTGATTTGACTTCGCCCTCCGTTTGTTGTTACAGAAGGTGGGCAGTGGCATGCGTCCATGGAAGCGCGTCTTCTCTGTGATGCGGTCTCATTCGCTGTTCCTCTACAAGGACAAACGAGAGGCTGTCCTTCGCGGGGCCATTTTAGGTAGCGGGGCTGAGGACGAACAACCAATCAGCGTCCGCGGCTGCCTGGTGGACATAGCATACAGTGAGACCAAGCGTAAACATGCACTGCGCCTGACCACCCAGGACTTCTGTGAGTACCTGCTGCAAGCAGAGGACAGGGAGGACATGCTGGACTGGATCAAAGTCATCAGAGAGAACAGCAAGACAGACAACGAGGTCTGTGGACACGGCATTTCCTGTCACCTTTCAGATTGTATTCTTTTCCCGAAGTCCTTCATGTAATGCATATTGTTTAACCACATTAACCCTGACATCCCGATTTTGGGCGAATCTTTATAGGCGAATTCCGAAGTTCGATGCGATGTGAGCTTAACCCATTTAGACCTGAGGCCGATTCTAAAAACTCCTTCTAAATCCTGACATAAGTTTTCTGAAAAACTTCAAATATTTATTCAAAATTTACAAAAACATTTGGTTGCCAAATACTGTACATAGCAACAAGGACCCCAAAAGGGGTTCCCAGCTTGAAAGGTATAGTTACGTAATGGGGTTCCAGGTCTAAATGGGTAAGTAGACATTGGTTATTTTCTAATAACTGAAGTATACAATAGGGTTTAAGTGGTTGATGAAAAATGTGACATGTTATGATGCTGATGTTTGTGTGTTTGTTGCAGGAGCTTGGCTTCTCCAGGCAGGCACTGATTAGTAAGAAACTGAACGACTACAGAAAACAGAGGTGCCAATCTTAACTTCTGCTTATATTAAATATAATGCAGCTATTGTTGACACTTCCTAGATGTGTGTCACGGCTGGAATTTTGTATTTAACTCAAATGTGTGTCTGCCCCTGCAGTCCGACGGGCAACAAGCCTGACTCGTCTCCCAGGACGTCCCGGTTGAAGCCTCCCTTCCTGCTGGCCAAGATGGAGAACGCTGCCGGGGCGCCACGCTCACCCAAGTCTGAGGGAAAAGGTAAGTGTTACTGTTACTGTATCCCTAGAGACAGTCAACTCTTGGTTGTAATGGTTTTAGCACGTGCCTTGACTTCACACTGTTTCCCCCCAGATGAGAGCAGCCCCCCAAAGTCTCCATGGGGAATCAACATCATGAAGAAGTCTAAGAAGGCGGGGCCTAAGGCTTTTGGTGTGAGATTGGAGGATTGTCAACCCGGTGCTAATAACAAGGTGAGGAGTCATAGCATCCTCTGCTGTACCCGTGCTATGAATGAACTTTCGACAGCTAAATGCTGTTGGTGTAATTATGGTGCTGTATCTCCTCTGTCTGACTCATGTCTGTCCGCCCCTCCCAGTTCATTCCTATGATTGTGGAGATCTGCTGTGGTCTGGTGGAGGAGATGGGCCTAGAGTACACCGGTATCTACAGGGTCCCGGGCAACAACGCCATCGTGTCGGCGCTGCAGGATCAGCTCAACAAGGGTGTTGAAATCAACCCCACAGAGGAGGTGAGAGACAAAGAGAGACGACAACATACATGGTCATGTAAACAAAGCCAGGCTAACATTTTTGATGATTTTACTGAGCTTGACTCACCAAAACAGTAGTAGAGGGCGTGTGAGGTAATGGAGTTTAATAATAGAGACAGACACTGACATTGGTATGTTTGGGTGCAAGCGGGTGACATTCCTATCACTGACTCTCTCCTCTGTTCTTTACCTTGTCAACAGAGATGGCAGGACCTGAATGTGGTCAGCAGTTTGCTCAAGTCCTTTTTCCGCAAACTACCAGAACCCCTCTTCACTGATGGTGTGTGCAGCGTTATCAAAGAAAAGCAAAGGATTTACTTTACACTCTTGACACAATTCCGCTATCGCTTACACGATCTCTTTGTTTCTTTACAGATAAGTATAATGACTTTATAGATGCCAATCGGATGGACAGTGCATCGGAGAGGCTCAAAACCATGAAGAAACTGGTGTGTAATTCTGCCTTCTAGTTATGAATTCATATGTGTATACTTTTTTTCATTTCTGCTTTATGAGACTGGGTGGATGACATGCAGCAAAAGAGGCTTGGGTCGGATTCGAACCCGGGCCAGCTGCAGAAAGGACTTGAGCCATATTTATGTGGTGCGCTCTTAGAATTTAAATTTTGAACAGGATAATTTCCCTTCCTATTCAAATATGGGCGTGTGTGTGTTTGTGTGTTTGTAACGGCAGTCTGACAGGTTCCACAGGTTCCTAATTGTTAAAGACTTGTTTGCCTTTCATAGATCCGTGACCTCCCAGATCATTACTACCACACTCTGAAGTTTCTGGTCGAACATCTGAAGACAGTAGCCGACCACTCAGATAAGAATAAGGTGTTCAATCTTACGTGCTGCTTACCTTTAAAAGTATTATTTATTTTCACACTTTGTGTATCGCTTTTTCAATCAAATTTGCTGTTGTATCGCCACTGTTGGGTGGACACCTTGTATGTCCAAAACCGTTACCTTTTCAGGAGATTCAATTGATCCAATATAGTTATTATTTAGTCACAAGCTCTTGCTAATACTTTTCATTGGTTAAATATTTACAATATCCACACAGACTTATCCACTTTCAATTTCTTTACAAAAATAGCTTACATAGTGCAGCGTTAAGCCTACCAGTAATCAAACTAAAAGTTGATTATAATTTTTTTATTAAAAACCACGTTGATTTGTTGATGCAGAAAATATATGTGCTGCTGTTCGGATTTATTCAATTAATAAAAAAATGTATCAATTAAATAATCGCTGAGAAGATAATCTACAGTTGCAGCTCTAATTGTAAGCGGTGTTCCTACAGATGGAGCCACGTAACCTGGCCCTGGTATTTGGACCCACCCTGATGAGGACATCTGAGGACAATATGACAGACATGGTCACACACATGCCTGATCGGTACAAGATAGTTGAGACCCTCATTCAACATGTAAGATCTACTGCACGCATGCATGCACTCACGCACCCACCCACAAATATATTGAGAAAGTAGTTACAGAGTTATTTGTCTCCGTGAGGAATGTGCACCCTGTGTTTGTATTAAATGTTGTCTTACGTCACTGTCTCTCTGTCATTTTTGTAGGGAACCTGGTTTTTCACTGAAGAGCTAGACAAGGATGAAAAAGTAAGTTCCTTCATGTTTCCCTCTGTAGACAACCACAACATTCATGTAGAATTAACGTTGAAGTCATAGTTGTCTTTTAGGAGCATAATTATTTTGAGTAATGGAAAAAACACAAACATATACTATTTAACTATGCTTTTCATTGTATTGGCTTGATTGCTGCCTGCCCTAAAATGATAAGGCATAATTATATTTTTTCTTATTGTCAACATAACCTACTGTACAAAAAGCTAAGAAATAAATATCTTCTGTGTACAAGTATGTTCCACCATCTCTATCCAAAACCAGACAGAGCTCATATCCAGAAGCCACAGAACTCCATTGTTGTCCACTGTTGCTTTGGTGAACGTAATGCATCACTGCCATAAACATGGGCATTGTGTAATTGTGTAATTTTCGTGTCAAGTTTATAAATTCATGGCGATTACTTTTCGTAATGTAAACAAGAGTGTTTACAAAACCACGTGCATGCTCAGGGAGGAAGATTAAAAAGTAATTGCTGTCACTTCATAAAGTTGCTCCAGGAAAGATGACACAATGCCCTTGTTCATCACAATAATGAATTATGCTGACCAGTGTGGCTATGACTGGTTTGAAACGTTTTTAAGACTTCTGGACATAAGTGGCCATAATTTTAGACTCCCAAACCAGGACACACATAATTATACACACGCACATGCATGTAGAATTGTTTTACAGATATTTGTTGGTCTTGTGTTTGTCTGTACAGACGCCAGTCGACACTCAGGACCTGCAGCCTGCCCCCAACATTGACCACCTGCTGTCCAACATCGGCAGGACTGCTCTGCTTGGGGAGGCTTCAGGTGAGCACCAAGCCAATCACAGTGTGCGACCGACCGCTGTACCCAAACAGACCTTTAGGATTCACTGGCGCACAAAGCTAAGACCATAACGTCACTGTTGGGCAGAAATCTTGTATGTTCAAATCCAGTACTTTTCAGGAAATGGAAAAAATAACCTGTGTTCCAAAGGATCCAATGTAGTTCTTATTTAGTCACCAACTCTTGTTAATACTTGTCATTGGTTCAACATTTATAAAACCCACAGACACACTTAACCACTTTCACTTTCAATTTTTAGAAACTAGCGGAGAGAGCATGTCGCATCATGACACATTGTGAGCTTGCAGATAAGCTATTTTCGCTACTTTTGTGCGATACTTTTGTACGACAAAATAGTGAAATAATTTACGAAAAAAAATACAAAATTGAAATATGGAGATAAAAGGCTTCTGTCCGACTGCGACCATAATCGAGGCATATAATTGTCGTTGATATGGACCCATTGTGTTTCTTCTGATTCAATCACTAGCTTGCCTACACTTCTCTCCTCTCTGCTGACTCCCCCTTTTTTTCCTTCCTTGTTGCTCATCTTTCACTTTCTTTGTACATTTCTGCATCCCTCTCTCAGCTGAGCCTATGGAGCAGCCACTGCGGTAGGATTTGGATGTGTGCGTGTGTGTGTGTGTGTGTGTGTGTGTGTGCGTGCGTGCGTGCGTGCGTGCACTAGTGTGTGCATTGTGTTGGGCAAATTAACCACATGAACCCTAGCATCCCTATTCTGGGCATGTCATAATTGGCGGGCATTGTGTAAAAATGGATGAACATTCGGCAAAAATAGGTGAACAACATTCAGCAGAGATAGCAGATCTACAAGGTCTTGTAAGCTTGTAGATTGGCTATTCTCGCTATTTGACATACAATGAATGAAGGTTATAGGGTTTAAGTGATTAATGAATTGGAGTATTATGTGTGAGAGAGAAAGATGGATGGTGATTGTGTGTGGGTGTGCGTCTCTGTGCTGTCCCATGAACTTCCATAAGTCATTGTCTCCCTCTCAGTGTCAAACTGACTGAAGCCTTCCAAAAGTGCATGTGTAGGTGGGGGGAGGGGTGGTCCTGACACTGCACTCACCCAGTCCCACTAAAAGGCTTTATAACATAGGAAGCAACACTACGCCCGTGTACCTACTTGGATCAGCGGGATCGCACTACGCTCCGCATGTGAATAGATGCGTTTCTACACGTCGCGTAGAAAAAAGTTCAACGCAGTTCAATGCTATTGATGGCGTGTGTGAGACGAGCACTAATGCGACAATTTCACGGGATCGCGCACGCTTGTCACTACGTGACACTAACGTCTCTACTTACCTGAACGCTCGCCTCTCATTAAAAAAATAAAAAAAGGTAATAATAATAATAATAAACGTAATTTATAAAGTGGATTTCGAGATAAAAGATAAAAGATAAAATACAGCCTTAAGGGAAAACAACAACAGTCAGTTAAAAACGAATCTCTCAAGACAGATTCTGCTAACAGCTGAATCTGTCAGCACCACTGCCCTAAACATGTAATGCTGTTGTTAGTAGGAATAAACAGAGAAGCACCTGGGAGGAAGTGGACTAAGAAAGGGGAGGAGCCAAAGCGAGTTCCTGTTTCAACTCAAAAAAGGAGGTGGTGCCCCAAGAAGCAAAACTAGGAGAAAAATAAATAAAAAACTGATGGAAAAATTAAGTAAATAAATGAGACAAACAAAAGGTATGCAAGGAAATGAAGGTGGGTAAAATAGGAAATAAAAACCCAAGAAAGGCCTTGATGTCACTGTCTTTGCTAGCCTTAGATCCTCAGGCAGGGCATTCCAAAGCCTATAGGTGCCCAGGACGCAAAAGCCTGATCACCCAAGGTGACGACGGGACTTTTGGGAACCAAGACAGCCCTACCAGCATAATTAGCTAAAATGTAACTGGGAGCCTGTCCTTGCAAGACTTAAGTTAAAATCAATCCTGAACCGGCAACCAGTGAATGGAGGCTAATACCGGTGTAGGTTGCGTTTCTTAAGGTAGCTCTCCACCAAACAGACTACTATAGATTATAACAGACTGGCAGTGGCAGTCGAATGAAGTCGGGATATCAGTAGGTTGGAAGGTGTGAAAAAGAATTGCTGATGTCTTTATCAACATCAAACCCGCTACTATCCAACGGTCGAGTCTGGTCGTCTTTTGACACTTCCCTATAACTTGCGATCTGACGCGACAGTGTACCCACCGCCCATTCAACAGTGGTGTGGTGGAGAGCTACCTTTAGACTTTTTTCTTAACTTAAATAATCTGGCTGCAGAATTTCGCACCAGTTGAAGACGGGAGATATCCTTTTTGCTGAATCCAGAGTACAAGGAGTTGTAGTAATCTAAGGCATGCCTCCTGAAATGAAGGCATGAATGAAATTGTCAAGTTCTGCAAACTACTTAATTTTACAAATGTTTCTGAGTTGGAGGAAGCATGATTGTAGGCGCATTAGTCTCTTCCCTTGTGAAAAGCCTTTTAATGCATTAATGGATGGCTGAGCACACTGTGTTTTCCTCAGTGTGCTGTTGACTCACTTTGACACTGTGATGTACCTAAACTTTGTCTGTCACTGGGAGTGGAGCAATGGCCCTTCCACAGTGGCTTGTCTTGTTGTTCTACCACAACGCTCCACCTTTCACCCTGTGTGTATTCCTCAGACTGGTGCCTCTATGTGGTGAGGCATTTGGGTTGTGTATGTGAAAGACGGAGAGAAAGAGAGTGTGCTGTGTCGGTTGTACTGTATGTATGTAAGGGAGTGTGTTTTGATTGAGGCTCTCCGTTCTCCGCCAACGCTTCCTTCACTGGTCGATGTCATCTGTGATGTCATCAGTGTGTGCCGTGGTTTCCCTAATACAGTTTTCTCAAAAACCCCCTGCTCCTCAAATTCACTTTGTTTGACCATCACCTTTTTACTCAGCACGCTGTGCAGTGTGTTTATGGTGTGTATGAGCAGAGTCTTTGCTCTGGGATGGGTGAATGTCAGATGGTACAGAGTAAGAAGACCAACATTCATGACTGTAATGATTCTTTGGGGATTTTTATCCATTTTGGAACTTAAGTGTAAATGTGATCAACACACCAACTTTCTCTGTGCCATCTACCATGGACATTCACTGCCCCTGACTGCCTCTTGTCCAGCTTTGGGTCTGACCTCTCTTTCTCTCTCATTTCTCCTTACAGACTCAACCAATAGTGACTCAGCTAAGTCAAAGGTAAGGACGGGTAGCTAATTACATGCTAATAACAGCTGAACTAAAGAATAGAATGAATGAAATTAGAGTTATTTTTATTTTAACATGAAGGATTGTCACAGCTTACAGAAACGGTTATAAAAAAGAAACCCTTCTAGTTTTCTGAAAAAAACTAACACAAAAGACAAACACAAACCCTCCCACCCAACCAAGCTCCATATGAAAGTTAAGGTTATTGCCATCATGTTTATACATACTTATACAGTATCATTGTGTATGTAAAAAAGAAATGTTACTTGGCACGCAGTTAAATGTGAACTTCCTTTTGTGACTGGTTCCTTTCTCAGGGTTCATGGGGGTCAAAGCGAGACCTCACTGCCAAGGACTTCCTGACCCTGTCCATCATGTCAGCCGTTACTGGCCGCAAGCGCAGGAAGCGCCACAACGCCCGCCTCCTGGGAAGCAGCACTGACGACGACTCGGAGCATGAGCCAGTCAAACCCAGCCATCTTGGAGGAGCAGAGGAAGGGGAGGGGCCTGAGTCGCCAGGAGCAGACACTGCTCCTCGCGCAGAGGGAGAGGAGGATGAGGATGAAGAGGAAGAAGGAGAAGAGGGCGAAGATGAAGAAGAGGCGCATGTCATAGAAAGAGAAGAAGAGGAGGTAGAAGCGGAGGTGACGACGACCGAGCCGGTTCCCAGCCGGCAGTGCCGAGAGGAGGTAGAGGAGGAGGAAGGAGGTCGGGCGGCGATGATGCTCCACGAAGAGGAGGAGGAAGTGAGGGTGGGGGCCAAGGGGCCGCCATGGCGAGCGCCGGAGGACGCACGTTCCATCGTTTCTGGTTACTCCACCCTGTCTACGCTGGGGCGGAGTCTGGGGCGGGGCGATGATGCTGATGACGAGCACAGT
Source organism: Gymnoscopelus braueri (assembly GCF_963280865.1). Classification (NCBI taxonomy): domain Eukaryota; kingdom Metazoa; phylum Chordata; class Actinopteri; order Myctophiformes; family Myctophidae; genus Gymnoscopelus; species Gymnoscopelus braueri. The sequence goes on from NC_137615.1 coordinate 22,805,731, forward strand.
GAACTAGTGAGCGAGACAGACAACGAAAGCGGCTTTGCCTCGCGTTCCCTCACCCAGGAGAGACCTGAAAAGCACCCGACCCCGAACACGCAGTCCCCGACCTCACCGCGCAGCTTCCTCTACACACATTACAAAGCCCCTGTCCTGTCCCCCACTGCCCTTCTGGCCCCACCCACACCCCTCGCGCACGCACAGGACATTGGGGAGACGAGCGAAGGAGGGGCCCGCTCCGCCACTCCGTCATCCTCCTCCTTCTCTTCTTCCTCCACGACTCACAGGCTGCATTCACGGCCCTCCTTCAACTCCCACAAGCTGATTCAATGTGATACCCTGGCCAGGAAGAAGCTGAAGGGGGAGAAGGCCAAGGCTCGCTCCCTGGACCTGCTGGAGCTGGCGGCCCAGAGCGAGGCAGGCGGGGGCGGGGCAGAAGGTGCGCCGAGGGCGAGGCGGGACACCTCCAGAACCGACCCGTCTTCCGGCAGCAGTCAGGAGAGTCTGCGTCTGTCCCGGCCCCGGCCAGCCCTGCCGCCCGGCGAGGCAGCCTCCTTCACTCCGACAGGGCAGGGACTTGGGTCCCTGGCAGACCAGGTACGGGCCCGCCTCATGGGTTCAGCTGACGACCTGCGCATAGTGGGGCTGAGGAAGCCCCTGTCCCCGGAGACACGGAGGAAGAGACGGGCATGGCGCAGACACACCGTGGTTGTCTCCCCTACTGAGGTTTGCGACAAGAGACCCCCGCTGACTGTCAGTGAGTTCCCCCTCACTCCCGGACACCAGACAAAACCACCGGGGCTGCTTCACGGCTCCCAGGGGCTTGACCCAGGACTCCCCCTGAGCCAGGAGCTTCCTGCTGCACGCCGCGCACCTGCCTCTAGATTCCACCAGTATCTATAAGACTGGCCTCTCTCTTCTGTCTTTCCTGTGCTGAGGTGCCATGAGTCTGAAGCTGCTGTTTCAGAGGGGGCCTATGGCATAGCCACTGACTGACTCCAGATCAGAAGACTGGTGACAGTGTAGTGGGAAGTGGGCCACAGTGGACCAAATGACAGGTCTGAGAGCAGTCTTTCCCCCATACCCCCTCAATGAGCTCCATTTGCATGGCAGGGGGCATTCCAATGTTGCCAAAGCTTTTTGTTTTCTTTCATGTGTGTGTGTGTGTTTTCTTTTTGAGCGATTATACTGAAATGGGACAGAGAAACAGACAGACCTCGTCGCAGTCAACATTACAGCCAAGAATTCTCATTTGAGTAATAATTGAACTCCCCTATCCCCTCTGTCTTCTGCTCCTTCCTGTTTGGCTGGCTGAAACGGGAAATGATTAAATTAAGGCGGATGTTCCCTCTAGTGGCCAGAGAGGGGCACTCACCAAAAAACAAAAACAACCTTCCCAGGGTTTTTTAAGACAATGGTGCTCCTCATTGAAATGGGTTTTTTCATAGCTCCATAGTGAGCCAGGACAGAACACACATTTATCACACACACACACACACACACACACACACACACACACACACACACACACACACACACACACACACACACACACACACACACACACACACACACACACACACACACACACACACAGTCTCTTTTGCTCTCTCTTTCCCCCAGACACATACTGTACATTTAAACAGAGAGAATGGTGCAAAAATGTATAGGTCAGGTAGTAGGATCCATTTTAAGAGCTTTCAAGCTAGAGCTGATTTTACATATCAGTCTTCCTAATCTGTTACACCACAGACCACAGACACTGTAATACAAACAGTAGCCAGGATACAAACAGGAACACACACAAACACACACTATCGAGCTGTTTGTCTCTCCTTGTTAATAATGTTTATCTGTGCGTTGGTGTGTTTGTTTGTCAAGTTATTTTGTAACATTTGTACAAAGCCTTGTTAAGTTAACCGTGTAAATATAAATATAATGTTATCATATTTGTTTTTACTTTTCCAGTTCCTTTTTTATGGTTTACAAATGTGCATACAATTGCACAGTCATTTCTTTCAAGAAGTTACTTGAAAATGTTTCCCTTAATATATTCTTTTTTTAATATTCAGTATATATGATATATATATTTTGTATGAAAATAAGTACTTTTATTGTGATTTGACCTCTTGGGTGTACCTGTTCAAAGCAAATGAGATAAAAGCTAAATATGACTAAGCCTGTTCCTTATTTCCTTAGATTGCCTTTCTCTTTTATTCTCAGCACTATGCAGAAATCCTTTCTCTCATCAAACATACAGTAGTCTATCTTTCACTTATCTTAATGATGATCGAACACGGGTATGTTGACTGTACCTTCACCCATATGGCAAACACAAAAACTTAAAATATAATGTAATGAGTTATGGAAAGAATGTTACTGTACCTCTGTGATTATTGCAGCTATATGCTGTATAGGCAAGAATGGAAGCAACTCATTGCCACATTACCCTGATTTATATCATTAGTCCTATGACCACTTTTATGTTTGAGATTAGTGAGAACTGCATCTAAAGACCCAACAGGAAAGGAAAATAATCAAGAGTAAGCATTTCATTTTATTCATGGGTGACAAGGAAAATGCTACATTGGCAACATTTCAAGGATTATCATAGCGGCATTCATGTAATGCTACACTTGCAATTGTGTCAATTAGGATACATTTTCAATTATCCCCAGTATGTGTTCTATTTATCATGGAGGTAACATGGTGTTCTGTCCCATAAGGGCAGGATCAAACGAATCCTCTGTCAGTTGAATAGGGTACATTACAGAACATAAACACGAATGCCAATAAGGCAAAGCTATTGTTTTCATCTCTCCTATTGGCCATGGACCTAATTTCCAATCACATCTTATGGTGCAAGAATCCATCTTTCATTGTCATGGGAGAGTCGCTTATTTTCGTCCTCACCCACTGAGTGGGTTTGACCAAATAAACTATTAAAAAAATCAATCTAAGTTAGTCTTGTCTTACCTCATGAATTGTCTTCAAGTGCCTGATTTCTGGAATGTGTTTTGGTCTGCAGTGCCATGGTCGGTTGTTACTTTTAACCTTATTTGTTTTGAGTGTCCCGGCCAGCCTAGGTGCTCAGTCTTTAAAGCCTCTCTCCTGTGGTTGCTGTTATCTTAAGCACTGACCCAAAGATTTGTACATTAAACACAAGCAGTCTGCCAGAGAGGCTGTTAAAAGCACATTAAAGCCAAGGACATGTCTATGCACTCTTTTCACCTTTTAACAACTATTACTGGTGAAATATATACAAAAGATGGGGGGCATAGTATTCTCAGCTGCTTTTGTCCAGAAATTTGGGTAACTTTCTTGCCTAGTGAGCCACAGTATATGAATATGGTACACCTATCACGCCCAAGCCTAAGATAGCATTAGGTTATACCAAACAACGGAGACTCTGGTACCATCCATCTGCATTACATTTCTTATGATGAACTGTGCATTCAGAACTTTTACTCTGCACGAGATGAAACTGCCCATGCCTTCATCATATCGAAATATATATATATATATATATCAGCAACACTTAACCCATTGAGACCTGGAACTGTCTCATTTTTAGATTTGAGCTAAAAAGCATTATTTTACACTTTGGGCTATTCAAAAATAGCAGATATACAAGCTCATAGCGCGGCACCGAGTGCCGCGCTACGAGCTTGTAGATCTGCTATTTTTGAAAATTCGTGAAAATTCGTGAAAATCTTTGAAAATATATATTTTTAAAGCGAAAATTTTTAACTCAAATCTTTGCTTCTGGGGGTCCCTGGAACAAAATATTTTGATGGGGGTCCGCGGCCAAATACATATCATTTTGGGGGTCCTTGACATGAAAAAGTTTGAGCACCACTGATACAGAAACATACGTTTTTCAGAATACTGTTGGGATTTAGGAGACATGTAGAATCGGCTTCAGGTCTCAATGGGTTAATGTCAGTTGTCTGAAACATGACTTACCTAATGTTTTGTTATTGTATTTGTTTGTACATACTGTCTGAATATGTAACATATTGTATTGTGTACATTTCGAGTTTGCTTAATATGAAAATGACTTGGACAAAAAGTTGTCCACCTTGAACCCATTTCCCTCGGCTGTGTGCTTAAAAGCAAGGTTATAAGATGTAAATAAACAGAATGTTTAAAAAGATCATCTTTACATGGTTGTATGCTTTGTGGGGATCCCGTCTCTGGTGATTTGGGAGACAAGCTGGATAAATAATGTGTCGAATCTCAGCAAAAATTGTTCGACAAGAAGTAGGGCCTTATAATGGTAGATGAGCCATTTGCTTGGCAGGGTACCAAACGTAAAATGGAAGATGAATACTGCCCTCTAGAGGTTGCACATCAGAATGGACACTAGCTCTAGGCCCTAAGGCACAGATTGCCTCTAAATGATAACTTGATCTTCAAACAGCTGTTGGTGTTCTGTGCACCACTGATTACCTGTAGCATAATAGTCCTGTTTCATCAAAGACTGTTGAGAACATGCTTTGAAATTGAAAACCTTACCAATTAATTATATATATAAAAAAATAAACTGGCCTTTGGCATAGTGTGCAGTTTTAGGTTTATGAGGAGGATCACTATCCATGCCCACCCTCCTCTTCCACCACAGAGAGGCCTATCCTTGGTATTCGGAGCCCTTTGATTTTGTTTCGCCAACAGGTAGCCTAATTCGGTCTCAACTCTCAACAAAATACATTTTACAACATGCAATTTGTGAATGACTGCAGTTTCATTTCCCTGGCAAAGGGCCTACACCTTCGTGCCTTTCTGAGTCACCACAGAAGAATCTATACAAAAATAAAACACACTTTATAATTTTATTTATTTTTCATTTATTTGCCCTTACGTTGTAACAATTGTTAAAATTCGGGAACTAATTTCTGCAAAACTTATTTTTAAAGTTGATCCAATCTGCAGTAATTTGACCTACACAATTTAATTTGTTGATTCAAAAATGGGACAATATATTTCAAAGCATACTTACGCAGTTGAACCAGAAAAACAAAAACAAAAAGTATTCTCAAATACATTCTCTTTATAAAAAGAATCTTATTTTTTTTCTCAATATTTACACTTCTTGAAAAAAGTTTAATAGACACATCACAGTCCAGATAGAAAAGAAATATAACGTTACCAAGTATTGCATTGCAATTGAAGGACCGAACTGTCCGGATAACAAACATAATAACGTTACAGAAAACTGATGACAATTTTAACCACTTAAACCCCAGCACCATATTGTGGGGAAAGCTTTCGCTGAAAATAGCAGATCGACAAGCTCACAACTCAAGGCGTTGCGTTGCATTGTGAGCGTGTCGATCGGCTATTTTCAGCGAAAGCTTTCCCCACAATAACACAAAACAGAAAATACACTAGTATTGAGCCCTGAGGGACTCCGGTTACCCATATGGGTTTAAGTGGTTAAAGGAAAAAAAAAGTTGTTTTTATTTAGTCCCATATTTACCTATTTGAATTCCAAATGTAAGATTGTCCTTTTTTTATTCGGTCTTCATGACTACGTGACCCCGCCCATCACCCTGGTTCTGGTTCTGCAGAAGCAGCTCGCTGTTCTGCGCCTTCACTCTTTCCAACTCGCTCTCCAGCTCCTTAACCCGGGCAGAGTCCGACACCCTCTCCTCCTCCAGGCGGGACATGCACTTCTCCAGCTCCAGGTACTCCTGGACGAGCTCCTGTTTGGTCATGTTCTGGAGACTCTCGATGTGGTATTTCTCGTAAGTCTCAGAAAAGTCCCTCTGGAGAAACTCCCCACCTGCGTTCCCCGCCCTCCCGATGCCGTCGCTTCCTCCGCCGCTACCGTCGTCCTCCTCCTCTTCGTCATTCATGTCCTCCTCGCTGGCCGTCTCCTCTGTGCGACCACCGCCGGGCCCAGAGAGTCGCCTGGGCCCAGCCTCGGTGTTTAGATCCGGCTCCTCTCGGTCGTGCTCGTCCATCAAAAACTGGGTTGTGTTGTACGGGGCCACTGGAAGCCCTTTGGCGAACATCTCCTCTCTCACCCGAGAGGCCCGGGCCGTCTCTCGCTCGTCGAGGGCTTTCTTCTCCTCCCAGGAAAGTTTGAAATAAGGCTTCCAGCGACGCTTCTTCTTGGATGCCCGGCGCCTGTGCTTCTTCTTGCCCTGACGCTGGTCAGTGCCATTGCCCGAGTCGATGTGCGTGCCAGTGCCGCTCTCTCCTTGCACCTGGCTCAAAGTCTCTTCTAGTGGTCCATCTCCACTGTTTCCGTGCGCAACGTAATTGCCTTCTCCAGATGCATCAACCCCTGGCTCCCGGCGAGGCTGAGCTGCCACTGGGCACTTCGGGAGCGCGTTTCCGGCTACTAATGCTGGGCACACCTCCCCTTGTCCGCCTTGCATTTGCCACAACTTGTCTGTGTCGATAATATCCCTTCCACCGTTTTCCGCTTGCGGCTGTTTGTCTCTTTGTCGCCCCCTGCCGCCTGCCTCTGGTGCAGCACGGTCATTGGCAGGGGGATGCTCCAGAACGGTTCCGCTTCTACCTGATGTAGTGTCTGAAGTTTTCAGGTGATGGGTCCGCTCTGTGCTTGGTTCCGTCATCCTGGCGTTGAGCAAATGGGCTGCTTTACTTCACCACATCTCAGTCGGTGTTCCTGTCCGTCTTCAGCTTTAATTTGTTTGAAAACTTTAAAATATTAAATTTGAAAAATAAATTGTTTCTGTTCTTTAAGGTGATTCAGAGTCCCATGTGTAAAGAAAGTCGATAATTAGAATTAAAACACGCGATGTCGATATTCAAGAAACAAAAGTTCTTAATAGTAACACTTGTTACGTCTCAAAGGATTCGTCAGAGCCACTGTTGCTAACTGCCGTTAACTATTTCACTGCTGCCAGCGCTCTCGTTCACCCAAAGACGACGTTTCATTGCCACAACAGTGTCCAGTTTGCTACTCAAGCAGAAGGCGCTCGTGGTTATATAGCAGCCCCGCCTCTTGTCGTGCGCATGCTGCTCCTCACAACTCGAGCTGGTTTGTGGGGCGTGTAGTTTCAATATAGACGAAACGCTGTCAAAGGACATAACATCGAACTACATGTCCCACCAAACAAGTATGATTGACAACCATTCAAGCCAATCAGATGCTACAATGTTAGCCCGGCTCTATCTCACCACTCCGCTCGACAATTGGACAAGACGGTAAATTTGCTGTTGCTAAGCTCAAAGTATTTTCTTATTGGCTGTACCGCCAGTCAGTCAAAATCACGGCAACCTCACGAGGAAAGCAGTCCGGAGCATTTTTGTGGACGCTACCATATACAAACGGAGGGGAGACCATGAAGAAACGTTCTGAATACAAATACATTCCTCTCAATTAAAACGACGTTACGCGACGTTACGCCAATTAGTTAATTTCTGCACCACTGTATTTAGTTTTGTATCCTAAATGATTTTCATCATTGCGTAATGTCAAAGCCATGATTATTAAAACCATCCCACGTTTAGAATGAAATGAAACGCACTGCTCAAAGAAAATAGTCCATTTTTGCTGTTCTTGTGAAGAGAACAATGCTTAGACTGTATTTTCTGTCGTATATTATTATACATTGAGTAAAGAGGTGATACTTAATGTTTGGGTAACTAACAGAACATAAATTAATGTATTGTGCGTGTTTCCCTCTCAGGCGGACTGATATGCTGTGCACCGGGGGTTGAGGGAACCCTGGACGCAGCGTAAACAAACGACATTATTGTCCAGCTGCACTTACGAGCACACAGCTACAACCCCCTCGTTCAATAAGGGTGGGTCGGGAGATCTCACAGTTGCTCAATAGTTTTATTATCAGTCGACAGTGTGGTGTAGTTCAATTGTAACACAACTGCGCGACACCTTTTCTGCAAAACCGATGTCTTTAAAACTATTGTTGCATCCTGCTAACGATTAGCTAGCTAACGTTAGATGGTGGTTAGCAAGTGAGCTGGCGGTGTTGGTATTCTAGGCCCAGAAAATAACAAAACCACCAAGTATTAAAACAATGAATTGTTATAAACGTTACGTTACATGGCTGAAATAAATGTGTTTTCTCCTTTACTAGTTAGTAAACAAGTGGTCAGACTGAGGCTAACGTTAGCAGTCTTGCAGCTATGAATTAGCATAACACTTAATTCCCAGCTATCGCTGCCTCGCTGAACAATATACCAACTTATAAACTAACTCACGAATATCACAATTAGTCAGGCATGTTCATTATTAGGTAGTTTAAAATATCTATATATGATGTAACGTTAGATATTGATAGTGATCGGCTGTCATTAGCCACACTGCTAGTTAGCTGCTAACTAGGCCGTACTATTTAGAGGGTCAGACTAGTTTCTGAAATGTGATATTTCCATCGAGCAGAAGATTGTAAATAGTTAATTGACCAAGCCACATTCTGCTGAATTATTGGATGATGTAACATAGAAAGATAGATCTAAAAGTCTGAAATTGGCTTCACTTCACAAGTAAAACGATTGCATTCGAATGTTCGATTAGCTCTGTTGTTTCTAGGAAATAGACTGTCTCTTATTTGACAGGCAGTTAGCGAGTAGCTTAAGGCAGTCAAAGAAAGCAAGCTGTGTTTTGCTTTTACAGGAAATAATAGCATAGCCATACACAGTAGTTCATTACCTATAAACTGTTTTCATGCCAGCAACTATTGACTAAAATAATCCATCTTTTTACTGAAAGTAGCTTAATAGTGGTGTAGTGCTTTGTGTTATAACAATATAACACAATAGACATATTAGATGGTGCAAGACTAATGTTCACACTGTCCAATTTCAGATGCATTTTGAAGACAAAGTTGGGGGCAATCATACCCTGCCCAGTGTAGTGCTCTCTGACCTCACTTGATTTTGTGCAATTATCTGACACCATCACCACACCAGACTGCCTTTTCCAAATCACATAAAATCACACAATTCTAAATTGAACACATTATGAACCTAATCTGTAGCTGTGCAAAGGGTAAACATTTCCCCCAATGCTGCCTGGAAATGTTAGTCTCAGTGACCTAAGCCTTGTGTTTCCTTTGTTAGAGTAAGGTTTAGGCACAGCTCTGCCAAGTAACTACAGTAACTGAGCAAGGAGTCGTTTGGGTGGGTGAGGGGGATGACATGTCCCAGTTAATATGAAACCCTGTGGTCACAAAGATTGGGAAATCATGTTTGGCGGTCCCAGGCTCAAACCAACGAGTTGTATTTGGTGCTGCTCCTGCATAGATCACAGCTTTAGTGGATTACCAGACATGACTTAATCTCTCACCATGTCGAAAACAGTTGTTACTGCAAGTGAAAGGAGCTGACGGATACATTGTTATGTTGGCCTACTACCTCTGAACCTGAAATATAATGAAGCCCCTGAAGATGTTTTTTAAATAATATTCTGCCTTACAAGACAGAATATTAACTTAACAGACAGTCCATCCAGATTTGTTTTCCTGTGGCAAACTATTTGTGTGTGTGTGTGTGTGTGTGTGTGTGTGTGTGTGTGTGCGCGTGTGCGTGCCGTGTGGTGCATGCGCATATGGTTTGTGTGAAAGAGGAAGAATTCCACATTGGTACTATGAAAAGTGGTTGTGGGTGTAGGGAGAAACAGGTCTTGCACCCTTTTTACAGACAGGGCAGTACAAGCATCAGATAACTTGAGCAATGTGCTTCTCCCAATGACCCTTCTAACTCAGTTACATATCTATTGATAATATTTACTTGAATGATGAGCTACTGGATTCATATTCACATCAACACATACATGGCCTGTTTGATTGCTTAAAACATAAAACTACAGTTTTAAACTTTAAAGAACGTGCTTGTGTGATGTTAGACAAATGCTGTAGCCTATATTAAATAACAAGTAAGACGCGCGAACGCTGGAAGCGAACGCAGCTCGAAAATATTGTGTATTTACGGACTTGTAATCTCTCAAGAACAGATTCTGCTCTGCGTTGGAATCTGTCGTGAAGGTTCGTCATAACGTGTACGCACTGTGTGGGCGTGGGCGTGCCTTCAGATCAGGAAGCAGGCCGCGCTTTACCCAATCAAATGTAGTGGGCGGGATTTACGTGTCCGCTGATCCTTCCCTACTCGAAACAATCCGAAACTAATTTAACAATAGCGTCCGCGGAGCAGACAAAACCACGGAAAGATATTCACATTTTAACTTGCTCTTTCATCATAGAAACAAGTGGGCTTATAACCAAAACGATCCATGTTCTCTGGGAGAAGTGGTGTTAGTGTTCCGTGTAGAAATATTGTTAGTGGGAAAACATAGTCGCACCACCCGGAAGTGGAGCGTGAAGGCAGACTAAAACCCCGGTTTCCTTGCGCACAGGTGCTGCATCGTCATTGTCCCAGAGCCAGTGAGAGATAGTACAAACAGCAGAGGGCGCTGTTTTTCATTCTCACTGGCTCTGGGTTCCCAGATTGACGGACTTGTAATCTGTGTTATTTCACCGTGATGGGGAGAGAACATTGACATTGTGTGTGTGTGTGTGTGTGTGTGTGTGTGTGTGTGTGTGTGTGTGTGTGTGTGTGTGTGTGTGTGTGTGTGTGTGTGTGTGTGTTTTGCAGGCTGTTGTGCATTGTAATCAGAGCATTGTCTAAATTCCTGCACTCTGGCGCACTCTGGCGGCTGCTTACAGGCAGTGCACGCATGTGAGTCACATGGGGGCGCGAGCCAATGAGAGCATGAACACAGACACACAGACACACACACAACCCGAGCACGGTTACATAGTAAGCTCCACTTGGTCGGAGGCGCGGCTTCCTTCCGCGTTCGCAATTAAGATTTGTACTTTAGACTAGTTAGTAGTTAGTTACTTAGGCCAGTGGTTCTCAACCTGTGGTTCTGGACCCCCTGGAGTCCCCAGATAAGTGACAATTTAAGCACTGTTAAGACCTTTTTAATACAAATAAAAAAAAGGAGAAAAGACCATTACTGTGTTAAAAGTAATCAACAAACTATAGTATAAGAACTGGTCAAACATTAGCTAAATTGTCAAATAATATAAAATAATATTGAAAATAACTGATCTACAGACTCACAACGCTTCGCAATGTGAGCTTGTAGATCAGCTATATCCACAATATTTTTCTGTGGAAACGAGTCAAACAAAATGTAATGCCTCAACTCCTACAATTCCGAGTGCTTGTCAGGGTGGGGGGTCCCCAGTTCAAATATGATTATTTTGGGGGGTCGCGACCTGAAAAGGTTGAGAACCACTGACTTAGGCAGCCTCTCAAGTCATTATGAACCTCTCATTAATATAATGTTTGCAGTTACATTCAATAACCACCAGATGTCGCCACTTGACAATCGATTGAAAAAAATATTCTGAAAGAATGTCCTATTCATATGAATGAAGCTAACAGGTTTATGCAGTTATTTCATTTCCTGGTTATATGCTTCATGGCAAAAAAGCTCGTTTTATCGTGGATTTTCTAATAAGTTCACACCTGATACATTTATGCCTTTCGAAGTTGTATCTCTGGGTTTATAGTGTCGATATGATACATATGTGTCCATCTCTAATCGTCAGTTGCACTAGTCATGTGTAAGTTGACACTGTATATAATGGCAGTGGTGGAAAGTAACTTACTGTAGTACATGTACACAAGTACTGTACTTAAGTGCAATTGTGAGGTATTTGTACTTTACTTGAGTATTTCCAATTTCCAATACCTTTACTTACCACAATACATCTCAGAGGCAAATATTGTACTTTTACTCCATCACTATTATTTGACCACTTTAGTTACTTGTTACTTTGTAGATTTAGCTTACAAAACATACATACAACTTCAGCCCTTAAACTTTGGCAATTTGAAAATAGCCGGTCTACAAACTTGCTCAGTACTTACTCATTATGCATTCTGCATAATGAGTACTTTCTACTTTTGGTACTTTTAAGTACATTTTGATACGTTTGTACTTTTACTCAAGTACATTTTGAATTCTGGACTTTAACTTGTTACAGAGTATTTCTATATTGCAGTATTGATACTTTTACTTAAGTAAAAAAAAAAGTACCTTTTCCACCACTGTATGTATAATGGCTATAAGTTTGCCGGAGAGGGAATAAGGGGTTGTTTATTAAGTCTTGGGAATCGTATTACGCAATTACGGAGCACAGGCATGGTTAGACTGGGGAGGGACCATTGACATAAATATACGGGAGGGACTTGAAATGTTGAAGGGAGTCAGTGAGGGGAACAACATTTGCGCTCCCCCCTCTTTCTCTTCGGGATAGATCGGGACTCGGGAACAAGACCATATTACGCTTGCGGGAAAAGACACCTGCGCCGAGATTTTAGACACCGACAGTGACTGTCTGTCACAATTAAAGCAGGATTAAAGCGAATTCGCCGGAGTTTCCTTAGGCATAATGTTTGGCAGCAATAAAATGCCAGCCACCGGTCCCAATTCACAGAAGAAGTTGGTTGAAAAGACACAGGACCCCCTCAAGAAGCTTGGTAAGGCATTTACTTAGAACGAACCTCCAACCCTTTCCCTCATGCGTTCATGCGTAGCCTACATTGCTGATGGTCAGTTCTGAACTTTTAAAAGCTGTTAATTCATGAACTGTAGCATTGAATTCAATAATTATGCAAGTGGTAGGCTATAGCCTAAACACCGACGTCACCTTTACCACAACAAAACGTGTGTATAGGCTTTTAGGCTACTTGCCCTGCATTGAAATTTTGTTTACATTTTGAAAAAAAAAAAAAATCCTTAAGAATATTTTTTTCTTTTCGTGAAAGAAAGGATTTTGACTGCACTCAATGACGTGGTGGCAGGTTAAACCACTTATTGATTAAAAGAAAAGAAAAAAATAACAAAGTCTTCTGTAGGCCTATATCACATCATTTATATAAAATGGCCTTTTTGGTTGTGTGACAGATAGACACCTCAAAGGTTATAGTGAAACACCATGACGATAGTTCAAATGGATATGTGGGTGGGTGGATGTGGAGAGTGATTGTGTGAGATTGTGTGTGTGTGTGTGTGTGTGTGTGTGTGTGTGTGCGTGTGCGTTTGCGCGTGTGCGTGCATGTGTGTCAAGTGTCCAAATGTTAATCGTATGATTCAATCAGGCTTCTTATCATTACCTATACATACCATACATTGCTTGCTTTGCTTTGCTTACCCAATTATTCCAATCCACACAGAAACATTCTGAGCATTAATCTAACTCAGTGTCCATTTTTACACTCTCAGAGTTAAAGTAACACTCAGAAATTTGCACTCTCTCGGAGTTAAATGAACACTCAGGATTTGACTGTGCACCTCGCTTAAAATAGAGAATTGCTGAGTAGGGACACTGCAGCTGTCAGTCTCCAGAAAGTCCTAGATGTCTCAGAGAAAACTGGACCACTAGGCTATGTGTCAAGTATCTCTCTCTCTCTCTCTCTCTCTCTCTCTCTCTCTCTCTCTCTTGACACATATTGACATGGCTTTGACTTAATTTTAGTGATCAGTAATGTTCTGATGAAGTAGATGAAGGCCACTGGGAACCTCAGTGTTTATTTAATTATGTGTATTCTGGGTTCATTTCAAAATACATCTCATGGTTTTGTGTGTCACAGGGTAGGAATGCAGGAAGTTCAGACTGAGGTGATACTTATCATAACTAAAACTTATCACATGACGTTCTTCTTTGTTCAGTCATTTGTTTTTTACTAATGTGGTCATCAATGTTTTATTTTAGTTCATAACACCTGTAGTACAGTCTACTCAGATGTATGCAACACTCATGGCTAGACTAAAACAGCAGTGTGTTGTATGAGACCGATATATTTGAGAGGTTGGAGATAGTCCTTGTTTACCAAAAGACAGATAAGCGCACGTGGTTAACTATGTGCATTGCCATAGACCTCAGGTTCTAGGAGGGGACACTGTGTATTTGATGTACCAGGGAGTCCAAGGTTATCTAGAGTTATTAACTGGAGATCCATGCTGCCTCAACAGCAGCTCATGTCATCGCAACCCCATTAGTGTATATATGAAAGTAAGTTGCTTTTTTGCAAAAGCAGACAACCCTACATTTCATGCTTCAGAGTTAAACAAGCTCATGTAATGGATTTGGAAATGGAAGTTTCTTTTAAGTGCAATATTTAACATTCTTTAACATAAAACAAGTAGGTAAAGTGCTGAAAATTGCAGCAAATACAGCCCATTCATTGTCAATATTAAACATTTATAAGATCATATCGTGGAAAATCCCAGGGTGATTAAAGCAGTGGTTCTCAAACATTTTCATGGCAAGGACCCTCAAATTGAAATGTATGTGGCCACAGACTACCCATTTAAAAATATGTCTTGCCAGCGACCCCCTAAGAAAACATTAGTTACAAAAATTTGCCGATCTACTAGCTACAGTGTGTCGCAATGTAATGCATTGCGAGCTTGTAGATCAGCTATTTTCAAAGTGTTTAAACTGTTCTTTGTTTTGCTATGGGACCTGGCTCCCAGAACCCCCTCAAAGGACCCCTCACCTAGAGATGTACCGATACCAGCATCTTAGGCAGTATTGGTAGCTTTTCCGATACTGGTATCGGTATCGGAACAACTCTACCCTCACCCCTGGGGGTTCCCAGACCCCCCCTTGAGAAGCAGTGCATTCAAGATCACTCATGTCCTTTTTCTTCGTTAAAGAGCTATCAGAGAAGTTCATTGCAAAACGGACTCATTGAGCCTAAAGTCTGAAACAGCTTTTGTTTACAATCAGTTCTTTGGGAACGGCACTAACCTGGAAAAACAGTACATCTACATTATTCTATTGTGTAACTCCCTATACTTACTTAGTGTTGCTCTGTGTTTTAAAGTATCAGTTTAACTCAGTATTCAGTGCTACTCAGTATTTCACAATGTGTTTTATTCAGTCATCAGTATTCAGTTTGAGTCAGTATTGTTTTGTTGTTGTGTTTCACAGCTTTCAATGAAGGATTAAAGGAAAGAATAATCTTTTGCTAGCTTATTAGCCTAGTTGTTTACAAATTAAGTCATTTAGCAGACACTCTTACCCAGAAGGAGACATAGATTTTACTTCCCTTTATACTTTTTTCTGCACAAAGCACACAAAAGGGCAAGTCAAAATCTCAAGTCACACCTGTAGTCATATCTGTGCAGAATAACCTCTGTATAACACATAATATCACTCTGTAAACGTTTCTTTTTATTGACTAATGCCAAATAATATGTTAAGCCCTATTTCATTCTTTCCCAAAAATGTAAAAAAAAATTGTGAAAATAGCCGATCTACAAGCTCATACAAGTAGATCTGCTATTTTAGCTATTTAAAAAAAGTAAAAGAGTGGTTAACATATTTTTTTTTGGGTATAGAATTTAGAATTTAAAACACTTAAATATCAAATTAAAAGATAATTCATAACGTTTTGTATTCTCTCTCAAGGCACGCCTGTGCTTTAAGCATAGCTTATGTATTCTTCTTTTGTTATGGTAATTTGTTTACCTCCACACTGGAGGTTAAAGTTTGGGTTGATTTGGTTGATGTGTTCTTGTGTGTAGTAATCATTTTCACTTTCACTGTAATTCAGGAATTTCTAACCATAGTCAGTTGACTCCACACACTGAATTTGACATTTCCTTTAACACCAGTGTTTATATGCATGCAAACTGTGTTCACATCATATTGATTATTGAGTGCATGAATAATGCCATCCATCAGGAGGACCAAGAAGCTGTTCTTAAATTGAATCTGGCCCATGCTACTTGATACCGATTGCATTGTGTTCCCAAATATTATGTACGGTCCAAATCCAAATTTTGCATTTCAAAATAGTCTGTTTTGATTATGCAAATGAAATGAATATATAGTTTGCACTCTGCCTTCGTAATATTGAAATGCACCACAAAAGAGTGACCGAGGAAGGGCCTGCTGCGTTGCTTGAAACGGTTGATTTGTTTCTTTTGGATGTTCTGCATTATTTTCAGCACCTGTCCAAATGTTTTTCTTTTGCTTTTCTTTGGATGTACACTTAATTATTTTGAATAGTAATCTTTCTACAGGTTAACCTGAGGGAACAAAACACATGGTCATGTGACAAAGTAGGCTATAAATTAATAACCTGAATTTTTTTCAAGATACTTGGCAGGTGATTGGATGATCCCGCCCCTAGCAGCCGCTGATTGGTTCGCAAACGCAGCGACCGGGCAGCTCTACTCCCTGTGCAATCCCAGACTCCTTCCTGAAATCAAATGCAAATGAGATTTCCGGAGGGAGGGGGGTTTACCAGGCTAATAAATTAATAAGTTGTGAGTAAATTAAACCACATGCTGAGGACATCTCATTTGGGCATGACAGAGCACAGAGGGCAAATTAAACAATTCAGTCCCCCATATCATGTCTACAACAACTCTCTGTCTTTATAAGTGTAGAATCGAAGCTCTGCTCTCATGGCAGTGGTTATGTTGAGCGAAACCTGAACCACATACCCCATGAGATGTTGGTATGTAGGCCTCAGTGTCTAGCAAACATACGGGCAGGCACAGTAGGTCAAGATTGTTTTGATCTTCTTTGTGATACAGGGCACCCCTGCTGGTCTCACTGTTGATATATTCTTGTAGAAATATACCACATGGGACTGATTTGAAGGTTTATTGTTTTTAAGTTCCCACCGTATCTGCCTTCTCACTTGATCTCTACATGTTCTATTCTTGCTTGCCCAGTCCAGCTGTATGGGAATTTCACACTATATTAGTTATCTCCCCCCATAAATGTCACCACGTCTGTAAGTAATTTAATTTTTAATAATTTGTTCTAATCTTTCTCCCCTGCCGTGTTTAAACCACTCCATGTCACCACAAGAGCCTACTGTTGCATTCTTCAGCATGGTTGCTAGCTCACCATGCAATGCTTTGACTATCTGGTTAAGTGTGTGTCAACAAGATTCGCTGCAGCTCACTGCAGGAAAAAAGAGAAAAAGAGGCTCAGCTCTTGGACTTTAAGAATAATTCCCATTCTTCCTATCCGTACTTAATCACAGAACTGTAAAGAAAGCAGCCTAATGAGGCACACAGCATTTCTGTGGGTACGTGATGTTGTCAAGGTGAAATGTTTCTGGTGTCTGTGCGGAACAGTGCATTGGCAGTGATTTTGGGCAAACTTACTTTCAGTTGCTCCATCCCTGCTGCATTTGGCAGAGAAATAGTGTAAGTAGACAGGACAGAGAAAAGCAAAGTTGAGGTTAGGGACGTGATGATAAAATAAGCGGCGGGTTCAAACAGAGAAGCAGTTAGGCAGTCTGAGCAGCTTAGCATGGTCATTGACCTGCTGTTAATGAGGTCCTTGTGCTCTCTGCCTGTGGGAATGTCTTGTTACGCAGCTTGGTGACTGTGGGGAAAACAGGGTTGTTTTGGTGGGGGGCTGAAGGGGGGAACTCTTTTGTTTTTCACCCTGGGATGAAGGAGAGAAATAACTGCTCCCAGTTTGTTTCTAGTTGGGGGGGGAGGGGCTTAGAACTGCTCCACTCCTGCAGCTTGGAACTTGGTAAAATATTTGGCCTTGGCAATTTGGCACTATGAAGAATTAAGCCTCATTTATACTTAGTTGTACGACGATGTTGCATGGCAAAATAGCTCATGTACAACGCTCACAAGCTGGTTATATTTTAACAATATTTGATATCAATATATTAGCAACACAGATAGTTAGAAGCAGGGCAGGAATATCATGGGAGGCCATGAAGGCCATGGCCACAGTGGCCTTGATGCCCCGTCTATGCTGCCCCCACACAGCTTATTACACTGTGTTCATTTCATCAAATAAATGATTGCAGTGGACTTCATTGTTTTATTTGATGGCCTTGCTGTCCTGGCAAGTGGCCTTTGTGCCCTCAACACATTTACAAGACCAAAGGCCAAGTGGCCTTGCCTCTAAAAAGATGAAATTCCAGGCCTGGTTAGAAGTATCAAAGATTAGAATAACAGATTCTAACACCATGTTCAATTAAAAAGTAAATAAGGATCTTTCTATTAAGAAAATGTATTCAATCCGAAACACTCTCTTCTTAGTAGATTCAGTTCACCATTCATTGACACAAATGGAAACAATTAAGCTTGGCGATAAAGCTCCGCTCTTGGGAGAATATTCACTGAATTTTGTCGAAGCAGCCTGCTAAGCATATATTCAGAGAAAGCTTATACAAATCCCCATAGGGATATAATGTCAACAATAGCAGTACATTGACATATTAGTTAGAATTAGCAGATATACATGATACACAAGTATTTGAGCCTATATGCAAGACTCTAAACAACAGATATACATGATAACCACAAGTATTTGAGCCTAAGCCAGACTCTAATCAAAAGGTGGAGGCTGGGGTGGAGGAGGAGCTAGCAAAATGCATTGGTTCAGCAACCAAGAAAGAGTGTGTGACGTAATGACCACTGAGCTGTGAATGGGAAATAGAATGCTGATGTTCACATCAGCTGACTGACCGCTGGTTACAGCTTTGGCGTGCACGACTTCCGTGTCCTGCATGAACTAACGCTATGCTTCATATCCAGTGAGTCAAATCCATTTAAATGAATTGCAATATCTATGCTGCTGCATTGTCTGAAGGAAGCCAAACCAATATAAGTTTTACTCTTATGTACCTGTACACAAGTAGTAACAATAAAGTACAACCTTGAAGAAAATAACATTTTTTATTGCAGTTTAGTTTGTAAGTACTAAACCGTTTTCTTTGCAATTTAAAGGGGGGGGTTTCTAGATACAAAACTGTTGAAGTTCACGCCGATGGGTTGCAACAAGGACCTACTTTGCTTCTATTTGCACACTGGCTGACTGGACCAAGCGTCACAAAAATGTGTATGTAAACATCCTTTTTTTTGTCCTTCACGTAACCATAACATTGCAGACCAAGACCTTCAGCGAGATCAGCCATGAACACAGTGTTTGCTAATCCAGATGAATATACAATGTTATACTATCACACCTATTTTGAGCTAACGGTTTCAGTAATGCCATTCACATTTATGGATTACATTTGCAAACAAACCATGCATTCACACTGTTAATCCTGTCATTTATTTCATGTAAACTAATAGGTTCACTATAAAATATGGTATACTTTCAAGGCAATAGTGTCAATCCATAATCATTTCACTTAGCACTTATATTTGTATACGAAATATAACCCATAACCTGCCATTAAAGTGTAAGCGGGGAAGTGTTGCTGTTACAGTACTTACGAATAGAAATATCACGAATGAATGGTGTAAGACATTTTAAAAAGCCACACCCATTTCTAAGCTCAGTCTGAAAGGGAAACAAGTTTGTTGTGTCAGAGTAAGTCTTAAAAGGTCAACTGTGTAACCTCTAGCCTAATTGTATGTATGTAATGTATGTATGTGAATATTTTATATATATATCTACAGCCACTATATCAGTGGCACTGGTTCTCAACCTTTTTACACCACCAAGTACCACCTCAGAAAATATTTGGCTCTCCAAGTACCACCATTACGACTGATATTAGAATACAGTAGCGTACACCTACCCTATCCCATCCTATTCAGCTACGCACAGTTCACACAGGTGGCAAATAATTCCTAATAACATAATAATATATCAAAAATAATAAAATATATATTTTTCACAGTTGTCAGCCAAAGTCATGTTGTATAAAATGGTAACAACAAAACTGGCACTTCAACTCTAAGTTCTCACACGACAGACAGAGACACAGACAGACAGACAGACAGACAGATGGAGAGAGACAGACAGACAGACGGAGAGAGAGAGAGAGACAGAGAGAGACACACACACACACACACACACACACACACACACACACACACACACACACACACACACACACACACACACAGCTTACTAGTGATAAGTTTAACTTTACAGACTTTGCAATGCGCTGCATGGCTTTAATTGGCCACAGGTGTAAGGTTAATCGCGGACTTAGCCTGATTCAGTTTGTCTCGTTATTAAGAAATCAACTCTTTTCAGTAGGCTACGTGTGTTCAGGCCTGCCGTGCCAACATATGGGGGGCACCAGAGCCCCCCAAGCGGGCACCAGACCACCCAAGCGAGTAGGCCACTTAGTAGGCCTACAGAAATTGATTTGATGACTTAAGCAATTTAAGACCCATCTTTAATAATAACCATTCATTACTTAAAAGTGAATATCTCTGTAGGATTGCATGGACTAACCACAACCTTTGGTGGTTGGTGGTTGGTGGTTGGCAGGTGGTACTCCCCCAGAAACTTTTTAACAGGGTAGATGTAATTTCCTGTGTTCTGGTGAATTTTGGGAGTTTATAAGCCTCGCTTATCTAGCATTGGAAAATGATGGGTACATTTAGAAAATTGTGTTTTTTTTGTGGGTTGTGAGAAATGGTGTCTGAGACTATCAAGCGCTTAAATTGTCACTGAACCACAACTGGAAATGGACGCAAATGACGCAACAGGAAACATTTAGGTTCTAACACCTGACAGTGACACATTGACCTGACGTCAACTTAAAACTAAATTATAATTCCTTGACACATGTTATACTCCTGCAAATGCCTAACCCCCATATGAGAATTTAAGAAGTGCACTGTCTGTTCTGCACTCTGGGATTAGCTACTGACTCCTACTGTACTCTGGCACATTTCCACATGGACTACTGGGAGGACTTACACTTCACAACCGTGAACAGTTGTGAGACTTATATATATTCACTTAAATATTAATTGTTGATGGACTGTAAATATTAATTATATTCACTGTTGATAGTCTGTACATTCATTGTCCAGTGAAGATTGGTTGACACGGTATATTTATCAGTCTGTAACTGTTAACTGTTGATAGTCTCTACATATACATTCATATAGATTGTACATTTATACTTATATTTATTGATATAGCAATAAATATAAGTATTATGTTAACTCAGTCAGACTCATTGCCTGAGACTTAGAAGAGAGTGTCAGACTGTAATTAAGTCTACTTATTTTACTTTATTTTGTTATTTTATTTCCATTTTGATCTTTAATGATTTTAATCTCTAATCCTGTGTAACAGTTTACTACTGTTCCTGCTATGGCACATGAATTTCCCCACGGGGATCGATAAAGGTTTATCTTATCTTGTCTTATCTTATGACATTTTGCATGTGTGTGTTCGTGTGCGTTCCAGGGGTGCTGGATAATGAGGACATACATACGATGATGCAGGGCTCCAACATGACGAAGATACGCTCGAGATGGCAGAAGAGCCGGGCCCTGAAGCTGCTAGATGACGGGGTCACGGTGTGGTGTGAATCTACCAAGTACACCCGCAAGGCCAAAGACCAGCAGACCTGTGAGTAGCAGCCTGTGGGAGGGCTGGTGGATTGGGCCGGCTGGAGCACGGAGGGGTAGAATTAAGGTGGACAAGAGCGAGGCCAAGAAAAGGGAAGAGGAAAGGCGAGGACCAAGATGTTTGTTTTGGGATAATATTTGAGTGAGTGAGTTAGGGAAGGAAATGACTGACGACGACAACACCTTGCCCTAAACAAGGGTGGTCATGTTGTGTACTTTTCGTGATGAAAGATTACAGTTAGTTACCATAGAGTGAGGAAACTGAAGTGATGTCATATTAGGAAAACTGAGTCTTTGCCTGAAGGGAAAGTAGGCTAATATAGAAGCACTCTATAGAAGTTCTCCACCAGCACACTCCCTATTTTGGTCTATTCAAGCGCATTGCACTCATTGTTTGCTTCAGCTTTTTATTTTAGCTGTGTTTACTTAGGGATTGTTGCATTTCCCCTGAGAAGAAACCTTCCTCGTCAGCAAGTGAAACCGTGTGTGTGTGTGTGTGTGTGTGTGTGTGTGTGTGTGTGTGTGTGTGTGTGTGTGTGTGTGTGTGTGTGTGTGTGTGTGTGTGTGTGTGTGTGTGTGTGTGTGTGTGTGTGTGTGTGTGTGTGTGTGTGTGTGTGTGTGTGTGTGTGTGTGTGTGTGTGTGTGTGTGTGTGTGTGTGTATTTTTGGGGAAAGTAGCTAGTTGATGATTATTTGTGATATATCTGAATATATCAAACATTTCAGGGTTAGCTTCATGTCTGAGGAACATGTGAGAGACTGTCATAAGGGTGATTAGTCATAGCCAGGTAGAATGTATGCTGCATGCCTTATCCCTGACTTAATCTCTGTAAAGGATAGATCAGAAAGGGAAGTCCACAGTCACAGCAGCTCTCTAATGATGTTAATTCCCATAAATAACAGAGAGAAGAGAGAGAGAAAGCTCTGTCTGTAATCCTCCATGTATTGGCTCATTAACATGTGAACATAGTTATTATTGTTGGGTTTTGACCTTTTCTCACCTCCCCCCTTTCTTCTTCTCTGCAAAATAAGATTTTTATTTTTTGCTAAATCAGCTGACCAGCCATTTCACAACTCAGTCTTGTGATAAGTGTGTGTCTCTCTCTCTCTCTCTCTCTCTCTCTCTCTCTAGTTCCCTGTGCATGACACCTCTGCTACTGTACATCGATGTACTGTAATCTTGGCAGCATTTCTATTGCTGATCAAGGCACGTGTCTAGTGCTACACAGTAATATAAAAGAGTTTTACTGTTTACCTTTAACCCGCGCTCACTATTTGCTCTTGGGGGATGGGAAATGCGTTGCGTGGGGTGAGAGGGCAGTTGGTCATTGTGGGTAAATGCAGCCACGAATGCACTGTTGCCTGTGCCAAAAATAGGGAGAGTGGTGGCGTTGTGGTGGTGGTGTAACACTTAGAAGTGCACAGTGACACCGTGCAATGTTGACAACTCACAGGGCTGGGGCAGAGTGACCACTATATCACAGGGACCCCGATACAACATTAACACGTAACAAACGTTACTTGGTGTCCAATGCGCGCAAGATTGTGTGTATGCATGGATTAAAGTTCTCAGTCGTCACAACTGGTTTCAGTCATTTGGATTCCATAGCAGCCAGCATGTCTCAAAACAAAAATAGCCGATCTACAAGCTCACAACGTGTCGCGCTACGACACACTGTGAGCTTGTAGATTGGCTATTTCCGGTTGTTATTTTATGACCAAGATTTATTTGAAGCGGTCAAACTAGCAGTAGAATAGATTAAAGAGCGTTTCTTAGTACGTTAGTGTTTTATTTCATAAAAGGTTAAAAGCCTCAATCTGCAATTTCTTTCTGGTTGTCTGCATGAGAACAGCAGGAACATACTGTAGGTTTAGAATGATAATACCTAAACTAGAATGATAATGCGTATACACATCATATTGTGCTGATTGTTTAGGAAACAGAGCTCTAGTGTGGGGCAGCTTCTTTCACAAATGGCAGATTAGAACTTGGCCTGACAAAACTTTTCAGTCGTGAGATTTTATTTTGCTTTAATCCATGTTTATGCACCATGCACTGCATATATTTGTGTGCCTATGCTTATGCTTATTTGTGTGTGCATGCATACACAGTAAAACCCTCTCTGTTCATTTCATTGAGAGTGAAAACATTTGACCCACACTCTCAGAGTTAACCACTTAAGCCCCTCTATGCTTTGTCGTACAACAAATAGCAAAAATAGCCAATCTACAAGCTCACAACACGTCACATCGCGAGGTAGTTGTGAGCTTGTAGTTCAGCTTTTTTAGCATTTTTCTAAATGTTTTACTTCAGCCTAAAAATATGCCCAAAGTATGCCCAAAATAGGGATGCCTGGATTAATGTGGTTAAATTAACACAGAGGATGTTACTGTGTATATGTGTGTGTGTGTGTGTGTGTGTGTGTGTGTGTGTGTGTGTGTGTGTGTGTGTGTGTGTGTGTGTGTGTGTGTGTGTGTGTGTGTGTGTGTGTGTGTGTGTGTGTGTGTGTGTGTGTGTGTGTGTGTGTGTGTGTGTGTGTGTGTGTGTGTGTGTGTGTGTGTGTGTGTGTGTGTGTGTGTGTGTGTGTGTGTGTGTGTGGATAGTTTGGAGTTTGTCCTGGTGCCACTATGCTCTGTTTAAGAGCCCACTGGTCTTGCAGGACCAGTGGGAATGTGGGATCTGGCACCTGTAGTTCACTATTGTGCTATCTGCACTGAGGGACGTGACATGGAATGCAGCACTTGACAGTTTGGCTGTCAGTCGACACCACGTGACAGACACACACACACACACACACTCACACACTCACACATACATGTTAATGCCGTAGTCGAGACAACCAAGGCGAAGGAATGTATCAGCAATTTTGAGGAGGTGGATGGCAAGGGCTTTCATAGCCTCCAGCAAGAGAATGAAACAATTGTCTGGAGAGACACTGTATTGCCCGTTTGAGCAAACCCTGAACTATTCAGTGTCTTCAGAAATAAACAAACTCCTCCACACTGAATGACGTTGTTTTGTGATGGGATCACACAGTTACAGTACACAATAAAATACTCAGTGTTAATCTAACTCTGAAAGCTTATGAATGTAACTAAATGGTTACATTCGTACATTCTCAGCTGAGTTACAAACAAATACATTACTGTAACACTCAAGACTTTACTGTGCACAACTGTGCAGTGGTGTTTACAATGTTGTTCAAATCACCCCATGAGGTGGCACTATAATTCTTCTGCTCTCTGCAGAGAGAGAGAGCATGGCTTTCAACCAAACGTCCAGTGTCATAGAGTCGCAGGTTAAAATTATCTTGCTGGGAGGCATGCATATCAGGCACATTTCTCATTGCTCAGGCCTATGCAGGTCATATTTTATAAGTACCATGTGCGTACTTGTGCTCGGCATTGCCATGCCATCCTTCAACAGAGACTTTATGGTTCCAGAAAACACTTGACCCCCGGCCTTTTAGTTAAGACAGATTTTCATTGAGCTCCATGGGCTTTTAAAGCTGTTCCAGTGTCCAGCCAAAGCTCTGTTTACTCAGCAACAGTGACACACTTATAACTGCCTCTGTCTCGCTGTGTTTATCTATTCATGTTGTACCTATCTATATTGACTTATCATTCCCTCTCCGTGCTCTCCCCCAGTCTCAGTGGCAGAGGTGGAGTGTGTGCGTGAGGGATGCCAGTCGGAGGCTCTACGGAAGCTGATCGGATCGATACCGGAGAGCCAGTGCTTCACAGTGGTGTTCCGAGGTGCCCGGAAGAGCTTGGACCTGCAGTGCAACAGCGAGGCTGAAGCTCGCCACTGGGTCCGAGGAATCCGTACCTTGAAGGAACGTGTGGCCAGCATGAGCCAGAAGGAGAAACTGGATCAATATCCTCTTCGCTCCAATGCGCGTCTTGCAACACTTTGTCACATGTGCAATCTCACATGCATAGTTAAGATGTGCAGTAATGACTGGCAAGAAAACACTGTCTAAATATAGTCTGAATATCTGTGTCAGTTATAATGCCTGGTACCCACTACTCAGTTGTTGGTGACACGAGAGTAGACAACAGCCTGTTATGTTATGAAAGATATTCTCTGGCTCTACAGTATTTATCTCACCCTTTGATCTTCTGTTGACTTTTTTTTAGATGTGAGAACACATGAATCAGTAGGGCAGTAGGGCATGCCCAGAAGTATATGAGAGATGTAATCTGATCTACAGTATACACAAATGTCATGTAATGGGATCACCTAACTAAAATGTGTCAGTTTTTCTATTAACTATTGTCATAGACATGGTTCATTGATATTAGACATCAAAGTGTTTAAACATTAGTGTGAAATTGATATGACTTAAGTGGATCACAGTCCACTGTGAATCCACATACTGCCATAGCTATGTGTGTAGTCATGTTCTATTCCTTAACCTTTGACACTTGGATCCGTGGCTACTTGAGACGAGCGGATGAGAATCAGGACGGGAAGATGAGCTATGATGAAGTCAAACGACTGCTCCAGATGATCAACATTGAGCTGAATGAGCAGTATGCACGCTCATTATTCAAGGTCAGGTTTATATCAATATGTAGGGGTTCTTTTGTATCTGTGATACATAGGGGTACATAATCATGTTCAGTATATGTTTAAAGGTGCTGTAAGTGATATGTATTTGATAAAATAAGTGTTAAATAGCTCTATAGAACACTAACAGAATATTGATGCAATGATTACTATCACAATATAGAGCTTTAATGCTTTTAAAAACATTTTTTTTTTAAATACGTGGTGGTGGTGATATTTTTCTAGTTAGGGTGATAAAGATTGCTTGGGGTGTGGAATCAGTGTTCAGTTACTAAACCACTGGTAAGCCAATCCTCCAAACATCTACCCTCCCTCTCAACCACAGCTAATGGCTTTATTTTGGAGGATTACCAGCTATATTATGTCTCTCAGACCTTCATTATTGTTAAATTGTTGCTTTTATGTTCCCTGCCAATGTGATCCCTGCTGCAGCCTGTAGTGTATTATTATCTGTTTTATGTAACTATGCTTGGTTGGTTTCAATTATATAGGTGCCCTCTACCCTGGGAATTTGATGCACTCCCAAAACAAAAGCAGATCACAAGGTCCAACCAATAGAAATAGGTCACATGATTGTAAAAGGGCAATGGACCGTCTTCCTGTGTCTCTATTTGTCCAGTGTACATCAATCTTGTATGTCTTCTAAATAAATATGTCTTTCACCGCTATCATCCGTATCTTAGAAATGTGACCGTTCGTGTGACGGTCGCCTGCATCCCACAGAGATCGAGGAGTTCTGCAGGGAGCTTTTGAGGCGGCCAGAGCTCGACTCCGTGTTCAGGCATTACTCCAGCAACGGCTGTGTCCTCTCCACTGCTGAGCTCCGTGACTTCCTCGGAGACCAAGGGGAGGACCCGTCATTGGACCACGCCTTAAGCCTCATACGCACCTATGAGCTCAATGATTGGGGTAAAAACACTAAAACAGTCACTAGCACGCACCAAAAAACACTCACTAAAAGATTAACTTCCCAAGACTGTGATTAGTCCAATCCCTGTGATAGAAACAAAAGTGTTTGAACTCAGTGTGTCTACCATGTGTTGTCTTGCACAGGTTCTCGTCTACCAGCAGTTGAAAAAGATAAACGAATTCACTGCGATATATGTTGTTGCCAGTTTCCCGTCATCGAAAATAACCGATTAGATAATGAACATGCTCTGTAACACATTGCAGCTCAGAAGAACCAGTTCATGACCCAGAATGGTTTCACAATGTACATGCTGTCTCTGGAAAATGATGTGTTTGACCCCAAACACGCCCGCGTCTATCAAGACATGACCCAACCCATGGCGCACTACTTCATCTCCTCCTCTCACAACACCTACCTTACCAAGGACCAAGTCACCAGTGCCAGCAGCACAGAGCCTTACCTCAGGTCAATATTTTAGCTACTTCGGCCCTATTTAGAAAATAGCTAATATCTACAAGCACCCAACACATGTCGCGATGTGTGATGCGTTGTGAGCTTGTAGATCTCTGCTATCTGCTATTTTTTTTCTAATATGTTTTCAAATGTTTTTGACATTTTTATGACGTGCCCAAAATAGGGA
This sequence comes from Gymnoscopelus braueri, assembly GCF_963280865.1. Lineage (NCBI taxonomy): Eukaryota > Metazoa > Chordata > Actinopteri > Myctophiformes > Myctophidae > Gymnoscopelus > Gymnoscopelus braueri. The sequence continues at coordinate 22,833,193 of NC_137615.1, forward strand.
CGCTGGGTTGAATGTTTCAGATTTAGAACAGATTTAAAGAAAATGGTCTAATGTTAGAAAAAAGAAAAGAAAAAAAGAGCCATTTTGATGATCTAAATGTGGTGAAACCACATCCTGCAGTGTGATATCCCTGCGGTGTAAGATTAATAATGCTTTTTCTGTCTCTGACAATGGCAGGGCTCTGAATCAGGGGTGTCGCTGTGTGGAACTGGACTGCTGGGATGGAGATAAAGGAGAGCCTGTCATATACCATGGGCGCACTCTTACGTCCAAGGTGCCCTTCAAAGAGGTCATTGAAACCATTAACCAGTATGCTTTTAAGGTGAGAAAATAATACAAATATTATATAAAAAAAGATATGTAAAAACAACAACTATTCCCATTGGTTCTTGACTTGTTGCCTCTTGCAGACTTTACTACTGGCTTTACTACTGGAACCTTTCTGGCTATTGTTACATCTTGGCTCTGATGCAGCCCAGAAGCATTGTGACTTTGACATAGTGTAGCGGTACAGAATGAGGTCCTCTGTTTATATTATGTGGTCTGCCTGCACTTTAACGATTTGTTACATCTCATCCCAGGCCTCTCCATACCCTCTGACTCTGTCCTTGGAGACGCACTGTTCTGTAGAGCAGCAGGCTGTCATGGCCAAACACCTTCGCACCATCCTGGGCAACAAGCTGCTCACCAAGCCCCTCAGTGACCAGCCACTGACCCACCTGCCCTCTCCCGAGGTAGAGCACGCAACCCATGGCCTTCTCTACCCACACACTCCTGCTCTACATGGCTTCCATGTGGACAAGTCAGTGCCACGCCGCTTTAATGAAGTCGTTTGTTTCCATGGCTCTTCTTTTGCAGGAGTTGCGGGGGCGTATTCTGGTGAAAGGGAAGAAGGCAACGCCTCACCTGGGCCAGCTAGGTAAAACGGACAGTACTTGTAGCTTTTCCTCCAGTTCTGATGACGAGTTACTAAGCAACAATAAGAATACACCCAAGAAGGATGCTCCCAAGGTTCGTTACATTTTATTTCATAGCTGTCAGTAAAGTTATTGAAAAACATTTAGAATAAATATGTTAAGAACATGGAATGTTTTGGTGCTATGCAACGTTTTGAAAAGTGGTGTTGAAAATCAATCTACTGCTCACCTCAGCCCTTATCTAGTCCATTTCTTTTAAGAGCATCGCTTACTGTACACAGTCATTCTAGGATCACAGGGATGTTATTTGGATTCTGTGTGCTATAACTCTACACCTTAATTGCGTTGTTTGCCCTTCATAGGTGGTCTGCTCTAAGCTGAGTCCAGAGCTGTCAGCACTGGTGGTGTACTGCAGGAGTGTCCCCTTCCGTGGGTTTGATAAATTATCTGAAAAAACACCAAGCGACATGTCCTCCTTCTCAGAAAATGACGCCCTTAAACACATCAAAGACTCAGGTGAAGCTTTGAAATAATATTATCTTGACCTTGAGTGTTTTATACATTTTTAACACTGGGTTGGATAACAACAAAGTCTTATGCACACCTGATCAGCTCAGAGATGGGTGCTTAGGCAGGGATCAGACGTATAGAATAAAATAAAATGACCCGCACACCGTCTACACTTGGCAACTACTTTCTCACAGAACAATGTTCCTCTGAGGTAGTCTGGAATGTTGAGACATAAAGGAAATATGCATATTTGTATGCTGTGTGTTGAGCATGATGTCATTTCTGTTGGGACGGCTGTGCAATTTGTGTTGTGACTAAGCATACAAGAGAGGCAATTCTCTTGGACAGAAAATGTCCAACTAGTTAGACAGGATGTAGTTGGTCAATAGGCCTGAAGAAGGTCTATTGACCGAAACATTGCCTAAATAAAGTTGTCCTTATTGTGCAATTGTAGAGGTTATGCGGGTCATTTTATTTTATTCTATAACATTGCTACTTTCATGTAGTCATACATTTATTTTTCTGTTTTTTGTTTTGTTCTTCATCTATGCAGGAAAGCTGTTTGTCAGACACAACAGCAGGCAGCTGAGCCGTATCTACCCCTCTGGACAGCGCCTTCAATCTTCCAACTATGACCCCCAGGAAATGTGGAATGGTGGCTGCCAGATGGGTGAGTACTCCACTATAGAGGGTTTGGTGGGATGCAGTAGGGACACTAGAACTAGCAGCTATTATCACTTAAAAACAAAACCGTATTCATGGTTATCTGGGTGTCCCAAAGGGATAAAGCCAACAGCAAACAGTATTCTACTACAGTAATTCTCGTGGGAGTTTGCTGAGAGTAAACATCACATAATTGACACCATGTTATGACAACTAACATTGATGTCACTGGCATTGACTGACTTTGTTCACTGACGCATACAGTAATGCTAAAAGAACAGTGGTTCTCAAACTTTTTCAAGTCAAGGATATTTTTCAAAATGTTTCAAAAATAGCAGAACTTGTATATCAGCTATTTTTGAATATCCGAAGTATAAAGTAGGTCTACAATGGTGAAACTGATTTTGATTAACTATATTAACTGGAACCTCCCCCCCCCCCCCCAAGTGTGTAAAATGTTTTTTTTTGTTGAAATTCATGATTGTTTTTGTCATCTTCTCTTCCATTCACCGTATGCTGTATAGTGGCCCTGAACTTTCAGACGCCCGGGGAGCAGATGGACCTCAACCAGGGCCGTTTCATTCCAAACGGTCGCTGTGGATACATCCTCAAACCAAGCTTCCTTTGCAGCCCCACTTCCAACTTTAACCCAGAGATCACAGGGGGAGGTCCTGGACACGTCCCCACTCAGCTGACTATACGGGTGAGCAGCCACTACTGACTAAGAATATTGATAAGGACTTTTGAAAAACCATGTAACTGCTTGACATGTAGCCCACTTCTCAGCAATTCGTTTTAGGACGACAGCCAGTTTCTTATGGACATTTTAAATGCATATTTGATTAGAGACTGATTTGATTGATTTTACTTTCAGATATTGTCTGCACAGCAGCTGCCAAAAATCAACATGGACAAGGCCAGTTCCATTGTGGACCCACAGGTGTGGGTGGAAATTCATGGAGTGGGGATTGATAATTCAAGAGACAAAACTCACCGCATTGACAACAATGGTAACTTGACCATTTCATTATGGTAATAGTGCCATAATATTTTACACATACTATATTACTATACTGTGTTGTACATCACATAGAGAAAAAAATATATATATATACACACACACCATATATCTAGGTGTGCCCTGGGATCTTTTGGCTATGCAAGGTGTGCCAAAAAAGGTTGGGTTAAGTATCATTCATAGTCGGACGTAAGGAGACGTAACGAGCGCCAACGCTCCTTACGTTGTTGGTTTTGTCTCCCCCCCCGTCACTTGCGGCTCCAGGATTTCCTTCCGTGCAGTCGACATTCACCGTCAGGCCGACGTGTACGTTCAACTACGTTCCCTGTAGTAGCAGTGGTGCCCGTTGGCAGTATAAGGAAAAAAGGTTTTCCTCGGGCCCTCTTTCTCCATAAAAAAGACCCACGTTGGTTGGTGGAAGTACTTGAGTAAATGTACTTAATTACTTAGACCCGTCGTTCCACGGTCTGGGACAATATATAGCATATATAGCACAGTGCAGTAGGGGTCGAAACTCACGTTTTGTAGACAACCATTGTTTTTGTCTAGTTTGTGGACTAGTTTGTGTCTTTTATTGCGTTGTTTTGGCTAGATGCTACAATGGTAGCTTCATGTTGTTAGCTGCGCTGATGCCAGCTGCGCTGTTGCCAGGTTTTGTGAGAGAAATAAGCAACCAGGTCTATGAGCCTACAAGCCCAAAAGAATCGACTAGGATATAGCAGATCTACAATATATGTTTGAGAATCACTGGTTTAAATAATAATTGTCCCAAATAAGCAACTACACTTTAGAAACAAGCCCAAATAAAACCGCAACCACCAATACAAAATTGCTTGTTTGTTTACAAGCAACTTTACAGAAAAATAAGCCCAAAGTCGCTTATAATAAGCAGACATGGCAACATTATGGGTGGCGGTACATACTCTCGCAACTGCCATCTAGTGGATGAATAGGTGTATTACGCCTGTACACTTTAAAATAAATAAAATAACCCCTAAATAACGTGAGCGACTATGCATGCGTCCGTATAGAACGGACGGAATCCCTCACCCCCTGACGCACGTTTTAGACCCATCTAGGGACTTTGAACGGGCCTTTAGGGTTCATTTGGTTAAAGATCCATTTATGTCTGTATTATTGCTTGATTTAGAGATTTTTTGTTGAGTTTCTCAAGTTCAATTGGTTGCTGGATCCTTACTTAGATAAATGTTCAATGAGAAGGACAGTCGAGTTTTATACTGTGTTTTATACACAGTTGGACACGTACCGACAGTAATGCCTTCCTCAGAGTGCATCTGATACGGGTGCAAGAGGGTTTCAAGTCTAAACTTTGAGGCAAATTACCAGCAATCATTTTGAAACATTATTCTGTGGAGTAATAATAATAATAAAATATAGCTGCAAGCAGCAATAATACGGGGCCAGTTGGGGGGGGGGCGGGGGGGGGAAGAGGGGGGGGAGAGAGAGAGAGAGAGAGAGAGACGCAATAGATTGTGGAGAGAGAGACGCAATAGATTGGGGAGAGAGAGACGCAATAGATTGGGGAGAGAGAGACGCAATAGATTGGGGAGAGAGAGACGCAATAGATTGGGGAGAGAGAGACGCAATAGATTGGGGAGAGAGAGAGTGACGGAATAGATTGGGGAGAGAGAGAGTGACGGAATAGATTGGGGAGAGAGAGAGTGACGGAATAGATTGGGGAGAGAGTGACGGAATAGATTGTGAAGAGAGAGAGTGACACAGACGGACGGACAGAAAATTATTTACACATGAACTTTGGACCTCTGCCGACAAAACGTTAGTAGCGGATTTTCCATAAGTGAAAAAATGCAGAAGTTATGAGCCAATGACTGTTTTTCATATAATTCAAAATGGTGGGAGATCTAAAGGTCAGAGGTCAAAAGTCAGAGGGTGAAAGTTGTTCAGCATGAGGAGACGCATATGTGTATCCAAGTTCCATGGCTCTAGGTCAAACAGGGCATGAGTTGTACCTGTTCAAAGTTGCCATTTTCAATTGAGTGCTATAGCGCCACCTTTGGACGAAAGATTGTGAGAATTATTTCTTGATCGTTTTTCATGACCATCTACCATATGGCTGAGTTTCGTAAAAAGCAACAGCACGGTTAAGCCAGAACTGCGAAAAGTGGCAGAAGAACTAAAATAATGCGAATAATAAAACAGGTCCAGAGCTGAGCTCCGTAATAATAATAATGAACTTCATTTGAATAGCGCTTTTTAGAAACAGAGTTACAAAGCTCTTCACAAAGCATTAACTTAATATAAAAACAATATAGAAATTGTGCGAGAAATAATAAAAGAGCAGAAAAGGATACAAATGTGCAAGAAACTAAAAATACAAAAAAAATACAAATACAAAATAAAAATACAAGAAAAAACACCAAAAACACAAAAAAAATACGATACAAGAGTCCATGAAACATAATAAGAGCATAACAACAGAAAAACACAATATACTAATCATCAAGTAGTAAAAGCAAGTCTATAAAACTTTTGAGAAGTAATTTAAAAGAGAACACTGATTAGCCTGATTTCCTCTGGCAGGTCATTCCAAAGTCTATGCCAGTGCACTTCTTTGATTTAGTGTCTGTTACATGCCATTGCTGAGCGCTGTGCTAGTAAGTAGTGTGCGTGTGTTTGTGTATTTCTTTTTCCCCATCATAGCTCTCTTATGCCCTCTATAGGTTTTAATCCCCGGTGGGACTGCACTCTAAGCTTCCAGCTGCAAGTTCCTGAACTGGCCCTGGTGCGGTTTGTAGTCGAGGACCATGACCACACTTCCAAGAATGACTTTGTGGGCCAGTTCACCCTACCTCTCACAAGCCTACGGACAGGTAAACAGTCCCATGCTATTACTAGCATCTGTTGAGTGACTGACGACCTTTGCTGCATGTCACTCCCTGTCTCTCTTTCCATGTTTCCTGTCTATCTCAACCGTATCTAAATAAAGGCATAAAATCCCCCAAAAATATCAACGAAAAAAAAAAGTATTTAAATGTTTGTGCTGTTCTCTCTGTCCTCAGGTTACCGCCATGTGCACTTACTGAAGGCAGACGGCTCCTCTCTGTCCCCTGCTACTCTCTTTATCCATACGAAGGTGTCTCAAAAAGGAGTTCGCATTAAAAATGTGTCAGAACGCATGGCCATGGCAAAGGCCACGGCAAAGGCCACGGGGAAGGGGAAGGTATGACATGATGTAACATGACATGACATGAAGTGTCAAGTACCTGTCTGGAAAACGTGTGTTTCTGACAACAAAGCACATTGAGAGGAAAATCACTTTGTGAGGCTGCTGCCTGTCTGCCTCCCAATACCGACCTCATGCGATCAATTTAAAGCAATCCCATGTCTGAACAATGCAAGCAAGATGTAATTGTATCGGTCAAAGATGAATAAGGGCCTACTTAATTGCCTCAGTCAGTATAGGAAATTCAGGATACATTGAAGAAGTATTGCATGTGGGTGGTTGTTGCTCTTTCCTTCCATGGATGCAGGACTTTGGAGATGAGCTGTTGTTGATTGTGAAACACTAACATACTGTACGTAGGAGTGGAGAATCTACAAAGATTTTATCCCAGATTTTATCCCAGATTTGTGGGATACTGTATAGCATATTAATAATGTTCTCCTTATTTTTCTTTATTCAAGAAATACAGTATTTAACAGTTTTATACTTCAGTATTAACTTACAGAAATATTTATTAACATTATGAAAATGCTCTTAGTTGACTGAAGCTGGCTCAAAGGTGGTTATGAGGCCAATCTTGGCAATATTTATGTAGGTTTTTTTTTTTTACCATAGCACAAATGAATATATTTCAGTGCTAAATGTGTTGTAAACCTTGTAGTGTTTGTAAGAGTCTGTACACATGTAGGTTGATTAAATTATTTAATTATCAATCGATTAAAAAAGTTAGTCTAATGTGATACGCTAACTTTCACACGTTTTATCTCTATCACAGGAAAAATGTTTTCCTTTTGAGACAATTGGCTAGATATTACTATATTAACAGACCTGAAATAGGTAGCTAATCTGTTAAATATTAATGTTATTCTTAAAAGCAGTGTTGGCTCTCTGGTAGCCCTTTTATTGTGGTTAAATGTTTTATTTTATTATGGAGATTTCTAAGCTTTTCCTTGGCATCATTTCATACCGTACATGCTAATGTGAGCTGTTCAAAGGCATGTTTGACTTAATTTAATTTGCATGCTTGTTTCATTTAGTTTCATAAGACAAAAAGGTATTACTTGTTAACTGACAAAATTGCACTAAGAATAAATATTTGTGTGAGTAAGTTGACCGAACACTTGACTGTCATTGTTAAATCCAACCACCAATTCTTATAACTATAACCACCAATTCTAATAACTATAACCACTGCAGGGACAACGTGTGGGAATATTTTACTGTGACATCTAATTCAAAGGTGCATGCCCCATAGTAATTGTCTAGATTAGATAGTTCATTTGTCCTCAATGAGGAAATTCTGTTCTACAGTAGGTGCATACATAACACAAACAAATTACACTTACAGAATTGTACAGAATACATGATTTCCCAACTTAATTACAGGCATCACACAGCAGAGACAAATAGATGGATTCACACTCTACACAGCACAGACTGGATTTCTTGTAACTTAAGAGGAGGTTACTTATTTAAAGCTTGTATGGCTGTGGGGGAACAAAGCTCTTCCTTAAACAGGCATTCTGCACACTACTTTCCGGTCGTACTGTAGTACCTACAGTACTGTAGGTACTGTAGTACCTACAGTACGACCGGAAAGTAGTGGTGGTCGAGTGGGTGGTCTGTATGATTGTGAGTACTAGTGGATCAGGGATGATGTGACACAATCGGAGGATTTGGGGGTGGGAATCCTAATGAGCTTTCTGGCTAAGTGAGTTATAGAGCTGACTGTAAGCATACAGTAGGGAAAGGACAAATGGCACCATACAGAAGAACTGGCTCAATAATGCTACGATACAGGAGGACTACAAGATGGGGTTGGACAGACAGTGTTTTAGTTTACAGGTGGTTGTAAATCCATGTTTACAATATTTGTAAATATCCACCTCTCCCTTCTTTCCTTTGGGTGAGATTTGGGGGGTGGACCAGTGTTTTGGGGGTCTAATAAGCAGTTATTTCGTTTTTGAGATCTTAAGGTAGAGTAAGTTATTGTTGAACCATGTACTAAAATGGGATTTGGAACGTTGATAGTTGATGCAAAGAGAGAGAGAGAGAGAGTCATTTGTTATTATTGAGCTTTACTAGGATGGCCATGACAACTGCATATTTAAAGTAGAGGGTAGTGGTGAGTGGACTTTGACAGTCATTTGTAGAGTGTAGAGATTACCACAATTATACTGCATGAATTGAAAATGACCAATTCTAATTATATTTTAAGCCTCATTTTCACTTATTGGGACAAAGATTGTCTTAAGTGTCCAAGCATGTACATCATACATTACAGAGCCATTCAACCTTATTGCACATTGAGTCTTACATACAGTAAAAGCAACTGGTGCCAATGAGGAACGAAGCCTTAACCTTGCAGTGTTAGAGCGATGCTATGTGTTTGTCTTGTAAAATATACAAAAATGTACTAAATGATAAAATGATACACTACCGTTTTCAATAAAGTGCCATTAATACACGTGTGTGTGTGTGTGTGTGTGTGTGTGTGTGTGTGTGTGTGTGTGTGTGTGTGTGTGTGTGTGTGTGTGTGTGTGTGTGTGTGTGTGTGTGTGTGTGTGTGTGTGTGTGTGTGTGTGTGTGTGTGTGTGTGTGTGTGAGAGAGTGAGTGTGTGTGAGAGTCAGTCAGTCAGTGTGTCAGACAGACAAACAAAAGAGACAGTGCTATTATGTGTTAGCTTTGTTTACAATTAACAGGTTACTTATTGGCCAGTTATTACCCAGTAGTTCATTGATCTCAGGGCAAATAGCACTGGGTATTCTACAGGGCTAAAAGCCAAGTTTGCCTCACACAGAGTAAATTATTAGGCTTAACGTATGACATTTGACAGGTCAACTGAAGTAATATTCATTAAAGGGTGTGTGAGATTTTTGTTAAAACTATAGTATTAAATAACTGTATATTCTGATAGAGTGTTTGTTCGGTAACAGGGATCTCTCCATCTCCAGTAAGTAAGTAAATAGGAAAATACATGTTCAGATCAGGATACCAATTTAATACAATTAAGTGAGACAAGTAAAATTGGAAGTGATGAGGAGAAAAAAAAGAGCAGACAAAAGTGGAACTGGAACATTATAAAATGTAACTCTAACCTCTTACCCTAGGATGAGGCTGGAGGGGCTTCGTCAGTCCTTTTGTGCCGTTTTCTATGAGAATGTAAATCAAGGCACGCAAAGGGCAACTGTGACTTAGCATTAACAGTAGCATTACTAGTAGCATTAAGACGTTATATGACTATTATAACATCCAATCTGTTGTGCTGATGTCATAACTTTAGGCTTACCTTGCAGCACTTTTTCATGTTCTGCATTGCATAGAGCACTGGTTCCCAAACTTTTTAGCTCGAGACCCAAAAGAGAAATTTGATGTCTCGACAGGACCCAAACTAGTGAAAATAGCAGATCTACAAGCTCACAACGCGTCGCGATGAGACGCGTTGTGAACGCATAATAGCACTATTTTCACTACTTCTTAGGGCATATCCTAAAAATACATTTTATAATAATACATTATTTTTTGCTTTTAATTCATGAAAATATTTGCATTTTTCGAAAATGTTTTGAAATCTACTCGTGACCATAAAAATGTGTCTGAGTGTTTGGGAAACAGTGGCATAGAGCGTATGTCTGCATACTTTGTTCTGCATCAGGCAGAATGATTGTATAGGGAGGGTGTAGCCTACTGTATACATATGTATACTTAATTCATATTTGTTTGAGGGTGTCTTTATTGTGATGTTATTCTTCTGTACCTATTGTACTTCTTTGCCCTGTATCTGTAACATACTGCTGTGCTGTCTCTGGTGCCTGAAAATCCCCCGCAGGATCAATAAAGGTATCTGTCTATCTACCTACCTACTGTACCAACATATCTATCTATCTATCTATCTATCTATATAAGCTGATAAATTATCTTTGTGTTAAGTTTATAAGAGCTGGAGAACATTTTTTAAAACAAACAAATCACTTGCACCCCCTTTAAGGAAATGTAATTACAATCTTTATTAGTAATTATACCCTATTGGCTTGCATTATTCTTAGTTTAACTGTTGAACTCACATATACAATGTGTACTCTGAGTAGCGTGATATCATATAAATATATGTGAAATATGATATTTTGCCGGTACGCAAAATACGATACTTTGCCTACCTGCATATTTTAATATAGGAGTAGTCTTCTACACAGTGATTAAAGAGAGCGAGGTCATCAGAGTTACTACAGGGGGGATGCCAAGTCATTGTGTGGTATTAACTTTTTTTCTACATGTGCTTGAACCCTAGCATCCCTATTCTGGGGGGAACATATGTCGAAAATAGCTGATGGTCAAGCTCACAAGGTGTTGCGCTGTGAGGTGTTTGCAAGCTTGTACATCATTGCCAATTTTTGGCAAAGAGGTTTGGGTGTAGACTAGAGGGGAAAAAGAGCAGGCCAAGTACAGCGCCAAAGGTCAAATTTACCAAGTATTGAGGGTTTACGTGGTTAAATGTCTGAAAATACAGATGAACTTGAATCCAATATATTAATAGAGGCCAAAAAATGAAAATAGCCGATCTACAAGCTCACAATGCCTTGCAACAAGAGGCGTTGTGAGTTTGTAGATCTGCTATTTTCACAATATTTATTTGAGGAACCGAGTCTGTAATGCCTCAACACCTACAATTCCAAGTGCTTGTCAGGGTGGGGGGTCCACAGTTCAAATATGATTTATGTTGGGGGGTCACTCACAGCCTGAAATATATATATATCTGAAATGAAAACACTGAGCAGAAGCCAGTCAGTTACATCAGAGCTGATGCTCTGGAGCGCCAGCGCTCTGGACCAATAGCATTCGGGGGTGTTTAAAGGCGTCGAGGGCACGCGGTGCTTCCTTCACTTCCTAGTTGAAGATGGCGGATGAGAATGAGACAGCAGAGATGTCGGAGAAAGAAGACGCAGAAGACCACGGGCACTGCAGCGACTGTGAGAACGAAGAGCACCACTTTGACGATGGGTAAGGACGCCGTCTGGGCTCGAATGCAGTGGCATATTGTGTGTCACGGTCTGGCACACTTTAGCAAAGCGAGCCGAGGCGAGGTAACTATTAGCTCGGTGGATCGAGACTAGAGTCTGACCAGCCTTGTCCCGCCCACTTGGCTTTGCTCTATTGGTTAGAAATGGCTGTTCGCTTGCCTGTTCTCTGCGATGATTGGACGACGGTGCGTTCTTTTCCTGGTATGGGCGGGACTTAGGGCCGGTTTCATTCCGCACTCTCTTTTCCCGGTGTTTCGACCAGGTAGGCGTGGTTTTGAGGTTGGGTTTAGGCATAGAATAGTTCCTGTGAGGTTAATGGTTAGGACTAGGCATAGTTTTTGTGAGGTTAAGATTAGGGTTAGGTTTAGGCATAGTTTTAGTGAGGTTAGGGTATAGGCATATAAGCACGCCCACATGGGCGAAACACCAAAGAAAGTGGGAGTCCCGGTTTCATTCTTCCTTGCTTTTGATGGCGAGGAGGGTCTAGCATAGAGAGGAAGATTAAAGTTGTTTCAAACCTCATTTTGCGTTCTATTGCACGACGGTGGCCCGTACCGCGGTACTCTACTAGAGATCTCAAGTCCAGTGTTTTAAAGTTGACACTATTCTATCCTCCACGCCACGGCCCGTTGATCAAGCAGATGCCGTTTTGTGGCAACCAACCCCCCCAGCTGACATGTAGCGACATAGCATGCTGCTTGCTAGCTGTCAAACCCTATTGTCTATGTTGTCTACTGTCTAGTCTGCTGTATGTATGGCGATGGCTGCATTTCAAAGTGAAACCAAAACGAAACGCACACCTAAGCACAATATGCATATAGATGACGTTAATTGTCATCCGTGGGGTCTTCTTGTTCACGTTGTGAGTGAGTCGATGCAATGGAGCCGCTGTTTGGACCATGATATGCACCAGAAGCACGGTTTCTAATGCAAACAGGCGACCCAGTTGACATGTCACGCTTTATTTAGTCAGTGTTGCATGGACATCGCCTTTTGATTCGCACTGGCTAACAGTTAATGGCCCGACTTGCGCACTGATGACAGTCATGCACTTGTATGTATGCACCAAGGCGTGTCTAACGGTATATCACCGTAAATAATTCTCCATACCAGTTTGAGAACACAAATTGGGGGTGGGGTAATGAGTGACCCTTGGGGGCATGCTAGTTGTAAGCCCATTCATTCATTGAGCATATCTGTGATCGTGTCGTTGGTCGTTACATCATTTTGCATACCCTGCACCTAAGCGCATACCCCCCCCCCCCCCCAACACACACACACACACACACACACACTGAGAGGATACAAAGAATGGGTTCTGGATGATGAAATGGAAGCCAGTCGAACAAGCCATTGAATGTTTTGTTGTGTATTGTCCCTATATGTGCTCTGACCTCTTGTACATATATGTGTATACACTCTTGCCCTGGGATCATGTGATTGGCCATCTGTCCTGGTGTTACAAATACAGGCCACTGCCTGGCCTATCTCCCCCCTTGGACGCTAATGAGATTATCCTCCCATATTCTCTGTAAGTATGCAGACTCCCTTGGCCCAGAAGATGGGAGAGTTGGGTGGGGGTTTGTAGCTTTCTAGTAGTAGCTACTTTTTTCCCCCCCAGAAAAGGGGTTTATGACGGACAGGCAGTGGATGCAGTTACACGGCTACCATTTGAAATGGGGTTTTAATGTGAGGGGTGATCACACAGACGCATTCCTCACCATTCTTTAGCCTCACATAATTGTGCTTGTGGTAGATATGTCTCGCTGGCATGTAGATGTAGTAATTTATGTCCCTTTTTGTTTTATTTTGAAAGTCTGTCCCAAACAGATTGGTACGTTTTAAGCAGTTTGAAGGACATGTATTGTTTCTTTCCTGTTTCAGTGACAAGGGTCTGGGGGATGACACTGGGGCTAAGAAGAAGAAAAAGAAACCGAAGAAGAAGAAGAAGTCTGGAGCCACAGAAGCAGTACAGGACCCCCTTGCCAAGGTCAGTGTTGGGTAGAGCTTTGTGTTTAGTTCAGATGTTGCTGGAAATGGCTACACAGACAACTCATTCTATTACCTCTTCAAAGCAACCTCTCGAAAGAGAGAATGGTATCTGTGCAGATTTTTGTGTGCCCTTCAACGCTTTATTTCCTTCATAACCTTCTGAACAGGTAAACTCATTGCCAGCTGATAAGTTGCAGGAGATCCAGAAGGCCATAGAACTGTTCTCAGTAGGCCAAGGCCCTGCCAAAACCATGGAGGAGGCAAGCCGGAGGAGTTACCAGTTCTGGGACACACAGCCAGTGCCTAAGCTAGGTATGACATTTCATATTTCACAGCTATAGGTATCCATTTTAAGAACGTTGCAGATTTCCCTCTCTGAATTTCAAACTCCCTAATGTACGTGAGCCCCCCCCCGGTAATCAATAAAGTGTAATTTAATCGAATACAAATCATTCTGCTTTGTTGTATCATTTGAGACACACTTTTATGTTCCTTTCAAGGGGAGATGGTGACATCTCATGGCTCCATTGAGCCTGACAAAGACAACATTCGTGAGGAGCCCTACAGCCTTCCACAAGGATTCGGCTGGGATGCGCTTGACTTGGGAGACCCTTCTGTGGTATGGAAGCATGTGTACACACACACACACACAAGCATGGATATGCCTGATTCATCATTATTCTACTGATGTATCAGAACTGACATTTAGGACACATTTGTAATTTCAGAACTGACATTTGTATCAGAACTGACATTTAGGACACATTTGTAATTTCTTGTTTAGTAACAGGAGTCTCGAGTTGGTGTTGGCTAGTTATTCCGTATCGCATCGCATTGTTTAGTAATGAGTTATAAACTCAAGGTAAATTTCTCCCTGTTCTCTTGTTTTTGTAAAAACCTCTTTGATCTCATTGTATTTCAGCAGTATACCTGTTGGGCCTCCATTTATTGTCAGCCCTGGTTATGTGGGTGTTATCTTGTTACAATAGAATAGTAATAACACAGTAGGCACTAGTTGCGTGCATCCGGGGGACATGGAGGTAAAACACTCTGCCCTGGCCTGGCTGGACCCTCCAACGAACATTATTGGCAGTGTTCTGTAGGACGCCTGCAGGATTCCTTGTTGCCACACTAGCAACTACTACTGGCTGGTCATGGCTGTTGTAGGGAAGATGGCGTGAACCTCTGCTCTATGGCTCTAACTATCGTTTATTTTCATAGAGGTTATTCTATTTATTACTTTTTTGATTTATCGAAAAATCGAGAAGCACGTTATTTTGGATAATTGTATTAATTAATTATATATCAACTAAATTACTTACATTCTATAGTTTCTTTTACGACTAAATTGATAATTTTAATAAACCACTTAAGCCCTATTTTATACTTCGTTGTACAAGGGTGCTGGCAGGTCGCTCAAAACGAGAGCGACTAGGTGAATAATCAACGATATCAAATACAATACCAATTGGTATTATTGAAGGGGAGAAATAATTGGCCGAATTTGTTTCAGAACTTTTTTTCAGGACTTTAGGTGACTTTATTATCACATTCCACGCCAGAGTTTAATATCATAATGTACTCACCAGTGCCAGCGATTTATTGTTGTTTTTTAGTTTTTTTCACGTCGCCACAGACCTCGCTAAATACCTTTTTAAGATTGCGCGTTAAACTGTTTGTAGACACACAGGGTAGCTGTGTGAGTGGCCCAGAGAAGACCGTTTCAATCGGCGATCGTCTATTTTGAAGTAATCGCGGTTTATGTTAAACAGCGATCAGCGAGGAGAAAAAAAACTCAGAGATGATGGAGGATTAGGGGAAGATTTAGAGCGGTGGGAACGAAAATCTCCGGATATGGATATTTCCGTTTCCGGGTGTGATACAATGAAATGTGTCACTGTGAGAGAGGCCTACAATGAAATGTGAACCTGCGAGAAAAAATAAAAATAAGACCACTTCGCGTAGATCTACGCGACTGGCACGCTGCACAATTATTTAGGTTCGCGTAGATCTACGCGATTGGCACGCGATTGGCACTGTGTTAAGGTGGCCTACTTTGTCTTTCTGTTAAGTTTGTATTAATGTTCAAGCTTAAAAACCTGTGTTTTGTGAAATAGATTATGTAAATGTATATACTCTAGAATTAATGCAGTTCCCCAAATGAACTTCCTCTATCTGTTGAACCAGCTCAAGGAGCTTTACACTCTTCTCAATGAGAACTATGTGGAGGATGATGACAACATGTTCCGATTCGACTACTCCCCTGAGTTCCTGCTCTGGTAACCATTACTGTTTGTTTTCCCAGGTTGCCATTGTAAAATTAATCTTAATGCAATATTTGGTATGGTGGTCATTTATTGTGTAATATATTTGTATAAAGTTTGTGCCATATCGTTTTCACACAGAACCAGGCAAACCTTTTCTATTATTTTGAATTTTATATAGGGTGATAATGTTGTATTTGACTCATCTTCTGTCTTTCCCAGGGCCCTGCGCCCTCCTGGTTGGTTGCCACAGTGGCATTGTGGGGTCAGGGTCATCGCTAACCAGAAGCTTGTGGGATTCATCAGTGCCATCCCTGCCAACATTCGTATCTATGATATGTAAGTGAACTCTAATCGAATGAGGGAAAAATATGATGGCTAAGTAGTGATTACTGAAATATAATGGAGGGAAAAGTATTTCATAATGTATATCAATCATTGAGAAAAGAGTACAAATGCTTTTCCCTCAACCATCAATTCACTATCAAGCCAATTGCGGTGTAGAATGTTATTATAGATTTTCATGCATTGTTCCTTTCATTCAGAGAAAAGAAAATGGTCGAGATCAACTTCCTTTGTGTCCACAAGAAGCTTCGTGCCAAACGAGTTGCCCCGGTTTTGATCAGAGAGATCACCAGACGGGTCAACCTGCAGGGCATTTTTCAAGCTGTCTACACTGCTGGAGTGGTGCTGCCTAAACCTGTGGGTACATGCAGGTGGGTGAGATGGATAAAATGCGTACATACATACCCTCTTCTGTTCTTCATGCTCTCCTTTGCTCAGTTAATTTACAATTCTGTTCTCAGCTTTATTACCATGAATATTCTTAAGTAAAAGAGAGATGGGATAAATGTAGCCACGTATTGACGGTAGAAGTCTGTGACTGATTGATGTACACAATTCTCATAATTGGTGTATGACAATTAGGGGTGTGCCGATACGATACGATATTTGGCTCACAACTTTGATACGATTTCGATACGATACGCACTTTTTTTATTATGAAAATATATGGGGGAGAAAAAATGCAAACAAATAATTATGTTTTTTCATTATTCAGACGCAAACTTTTAGCTTTTCAGCTACAATAGCCGTTTTGAATCCAAATAGGGCAATAGTGTGACACCTGACACGAAAAAAACAACATGTTGTCACCCTTTTCACCTCGGGGCTGTTTGCATGCCTGATGATTATTATTATTGTAAAAAAAAAAAAAAAAACGATTTTTTTCTTCCAAAACGTCACGAAAACGTATCGCGATATATCGCGGGACGATATATCGGCACACCCCTAATGACAATGTGTTGGTGTTTGCAGGTACTGGCATCGCTCTTTGAACCCCCGCAAGCTGATTGAGGTGAAATTCTCACACCTGAGCCGGAATATGACTATGCAGCGCACCATGAAGTTGTACCGTCTGCCTGAGGTTGGTGAATGCATGTATTCTGACTGTGTTCTATGCACCACTCAGTCTATTCATCACATGTTTTATGCCTGAGTTTAATCCCCTCCACTTTCCCTGTCCTCTCTTCTCCAGGCCACCAAGTCTGGCCTGCGGCCCATGACAAAGAATGATGTGCCAGCAGTACATCGCTTACTCCTTGGATACCTGAGCCAGTTCCACCTGGCACCCGTCATGAATGAGGAAGAGGTGGAGCACTGGCTGCTTCCCCAGGAAAACATTATCGACACTTACCTGGTGGAGGTAACACCCATGTTAAATTATTCAAGAGGAGAAAGAATGCATGCTGCGTATTGAAGACATATGCTGCATTCACACTAGCCGTGACAAAAACTACAAAACGACCAAACGTTACAGCTACATTGCTGCTAAGTCGCCTTTGAGGGGTTGCTCAAGCCACACTGCGTAAATGAAAAGGGTAGGGTTAAATAGCACAGGGAACTGGTTAACGGCAATAATTAGGTGTTCTTCCTTGTATGGAATGGAACTGGAATTGTGGGGGGAGTGGAAATGGTCAAACAAACACATAT
Source organism: Gymnoscopelus braueri (assembly GCF_963280865.1). NCBI lineage: Eukaryota > Metazoa > Chordata > Actinopteri > Myctophiformes > Myctophidae > Gymnoscopelus > Gymnoscopelus braueri. The sequence continues at coordinate 22,850,773 of NC_137615.1, forward strand.
GATTGATTGATGCTTAGTTGCGTCATTGGAGTGCAATAACATATCATTTGTAGAGTGTCACGCCAGCCACGCAGCGACAAGTGTCAAGTATGAGTTTGTATCTTCACGTCGCTGGCTTACCTTTTTAAAATGACTTTAGCCTGTCGCTGCTAGTGTGAACACAGCATTGCTCATGCACCGTGAAAGGTTTACAGGGGCTGATTGTTGTTATTTTGCCTGCAACAGACTGATGGCGGCAGGGTGACTGACTTCCTGAGCTTCTACACACTGCCCTCTACCATTATGAACCACCCTGTACACCGCAGTCTGAAGGCTGCCTACTCCTTCTACAACGTGCACACCACCACCACGCTGTTGGACCTGATGTCTGATGCCCTTATCCTGGCCAAATCGGTCAGTAATTCTTCAGTCTGGGGCTGGGAGTTGCATTATGTATTCATGTCCGTTTGTTTATTTATTTGTTTATTTATTTTCTATATCCAGAAAGGGTTTGATGTCTTCAATGCACTGGACCTAATGGAAAACAAGACTTTCTTGGAGAAGCTGAAGTTTGGCATCGGAGATGGGAATCTACAGTATTATCTGTACAATTGGAAGTGTCCCAGCATGGGGTCAGAAAAGGTATGTTATGAGGGTTTTGTATTTTGCATGCTTTTGCTTTTTACAGAGATGTACATTGAATTGAAGGGCTGTTAGGACCTGGATGGAAGGGCAAGTTGGACAGGAATCGCTGATGTCTGTTATGTTTAGATGCCTAATTTACCGTACCTTTGATGCGTTAGGGTTACTGTATCATTTCAGTAGTTTCAGACTAATGGAATTTGAATATGTTTCTATTTGAATATGTTTCCATGTTTTAAATGTGCAGCAAGTGATATTTTTATGTTAAAATAAGTGTTAAAGTTGTACAATGCAGAATCACAAATAACGATTTTTAGCAACCTCTGCTGGTCACTACCGTCACTGCATACAATTTCCGTAGTCCTCGATTACCCAGAATTCCATTCGTTTTCACCGGAAGCCGGAAGCGTTTCAAAAAGCGATCTTTTAATTGTTTTATACTATCTACGGATCGTTTCTCTTAGCCAGTGGAGCATTAGTTACCATGAGCTGTGCTTTCTTTTTCTGTTCTTTTTTGATCTTCCAATCCTACATTCTCTTAAAATCAGCGTGAGGTTCCTTTTTGTTATTAGCGCGGTAGTTCCTGGCCAAACAGGAAACCGTTGCGGTGTTCCTGGCCGACGTCATGACGTCGGCCAGGACGTCGGCCACGACGTCATGACGTTGGCCAGGAACGTCATTTTCCCGGGAAAGTCCCCCCCGTCCACGTTCAATAGAAAATATATAAATAAAAGGCTTCCGGGGGTGAAATTCATGGAGTGGGTGTTGTGAAACTTTTGCCACTCACAAAAGATATACAATTTAACTTTAGTTTTGTTGAAAACGTTACCTAGTATGCCTTTAAGTAGCTTTATATTCTGATAGTAATCATTGCTATAGAATGTTTGTTCAGTAATGGGGGTCTCCCCATCTCTCCAGAAGTAAACAGAAAATTCATTCCGGGACACCAATGTCACCAATGTCTATCAGGGGAGAGAACTGATACAGGATAAACAAGTGCAATTGAAAGTGCTGACATAAAGAAATGAGCAGACAAAATTGGAATTGGAACAATATAAATTGAAGTTGGTGAATTGGTTCTCTCTCCCAATTAGCTGAAATTGGTACATTTTAGTACATTTCTTTACTAAAGAGCTGGAGAGGCAGAGAGAACCCTGATTTGAGAATGAGCATCAGTCAGCAATTTTAAATGTTTAATATTAATTTACAACTACATTAGAGAAATGCTCACACACGCGTATCTATCATTAAGTGGAATGTCCACATCAGTTTTTCGAAGGCAAAAGGTATTTTGCCACTAAAAACATGCAGTCAATAACAGAAATGTTTTGGTCAAAAAAACATCCTCAGTCTGCCATCCATACAATGAATACACTTCTCTTTGAGCATTGTACAAACATCATTAATCTGCGACACTTATAAGTGTAAATATTATTTTGCTATGTGGTCTTGCCACCCATGTCGTGTCCAGTTTTTCAACAGCTCACACCCCTGTGGATATGCGGTGAAAGTGTCACATTGATAAGCATCACAATTAAGACCTTGGTCATCTTCAGCCTGTCTGTCTGTTAACTCTCCTATTTATGATTAAAAAATATACCTTCTATATAGAAGGAAATATATTTTGAATGGCTTGAAATATATTTGTGAACGTGCATCCACAGTCCAAAATATACTTTTGAATAAAGTTTTGGTTTTGTCCTTTTTTTTTTTTGTTGCACTATGGGCAGCAGGGGAATCATAGCTATGTTTTCCCATGTCCCTGTTGTCTAACATGATGACACAGATATAATAGAATGTTTGTTTGTAACTCAACACTTAAGCTTCCATTAGACTATAGCAATGATTACTATCAAAATGTAGAACTTTTCACAACTTTTTTGTTTTAACCAACAAAATATCACTTACACTACCTTAGTGACTAGAGGACAACACAGAGGTATTGATGCTTAGTTAATGATAGCAGAGAATTTCTCTAGACTCCTTTTATATGGTCGCAGATTTTTATATGGTCGCAGATTTACCCTTCTATCTGCTTTCCGGATTCTTTCACTGTGCTACTGACTCACTGTTAAAAGCATAATGGTTCCTCTTTTTTTTCCTCCTCAGGTTGGTTTGGTACTTCAGTGACGTCCTCTTTTAACCCCAAACAAGAGTCGCCAATAGGCCGGCCAGGATACCCATACCAACGCACTGACCACCTGACAGATGGACTGACTAACTTCCTGCTTCAGGAAGGGAAACCCACCGCCCATTTTTCTTTTTGACCAGTTGAACTTTGACCTGCACTACCGCTGCCAGGCAGGGAGTGGGGAGAGTTGGTCCTTCCTTGCACTCTTTCTCCTCCTTCCATCACATGGACCTTAAGCCATCGTAGTTCACCATCCCGGACATCCCTTCAACATCTGAAAGCTGTCTCGATTGTACGATACACACGACAAACATGAACAGACTGCACATATATTATTGTTACACCAAACCCACACTGTTGGCATACCTATGAAACGTCAATACCGTACTACATGTAAATAATATGAAGAAAATTAACAACAAAATTATCCCGAAACACATTCACACTCACCTAACCTTTTATCCTGTTCCTAAATGTTGGAAATGCTCTTTTCATTTATTTTTGCAATGGAAAAACTGTCATGTTTTAGAGACTAAAAAATGAACACGCAACTCTAAATGTTCCAAAAAAATATTTAAACAAACAAAATAATCAAGAGGAGGTGAAAAATACCAGAAGTGGACACACGACAAGGGCTTCTGTCAAGACTTTTTGTTTCATGCTTGAAACTGCAGATTTGCCATCAACCCCAATAATTTAACGAAGTGTTGTTTGGAAATCTCTCAACTCTCTGCTTGCTGAAGATGTACAGGTATATGCGGGAATCAACATTTTTGTCTTTTGGAATACTCCTTCCAGTATGTACTAACTTTCATGACCCCCTCCCCCCTCCAGCTTGCTACACTAACAGAAGAAGCCCTGTTCAACATCAAGTCAAATGGTTACATGGACCATCTCAGTTACTGAAAAACATATGTACGGACAAGTTTGGACATTTCACAGGGGTGTGAAGGGGCTGTGGTTGGAGGTTTACTGAATGGTTCATGAATGTTAGAACTGATGATTAAATGTGTCAGGGACTCCAGGACATCTCGCAGGATGGGTGGGATTGGGAAATAACCCCAGTTAAGTGTTTCTTATGTAAAATGTTGGTTGGAAATACAAAATGAAAAATGAAAAACGGGTCTCATGGTGTTTTGTTGCAGGACATTGGCAATATGTGAAGATGCAGGTAAAATATAATTGAGCAAAGATAAAATCTAGAAGTTGCTGTGTTTATTTTTTGTATAGTTTGTGTGGGGTTTGATATTTGTGTTTGCACTGAGGGATATCCCATTGTTGACTCAACAATAGGATTAAATGGCCATGACTCAAATCTAAAAGCAATAAGTACTTTGTCTGTGTTCCTATTACCTTTTGAGAACTGATATGACTAAATCTGGTACTCTCCACATGGACAGTTAAATAACTTAATGTGATGAATAGAAATATACATTAACTGCCGTTTTAACAATAAGTAATTAATGTGATCTCATCTTTGGAGCAAAAAGAGATTTAATCAAGACCTTGGTACAGGTAAGGTGAGAATCCAGGTCATACATGGCCACTTGCGCTTCTTTCACACACCACGGGGGGGAGCCATTTGAGTCAACGCATATCATTGCAAAAAAAAAAAAAACGCATGGGGTTCCCGATGCTACTGCAGCGCAGCAGCAGTGACATTAAGCCAGACCCAGAGATCTACAATGCTTTGTAGATCTGAAAGTTCAGCACGGAGTCGTTGTGGCTTGACTAAATCACTTTCACATACCCCACCCCTCTTCCTATTTGCGTTATAGATGTAATGTTTCGTTGCACGGTTTGCACCAAAAAGAAAATAACATGTATTTTAATTCATTGCGAGCAGCGAACATACAATAAACAAACCCTTTGTTTTCCTTGTGAAAGGGTGGCGGGCGCGACCTCCCACTAAGCTTGGCGTTGTTTGTTTGGATCAGCGTAACCTTGCGTCACCACCAGGCTCCAGTACAGCACGTGTGGAAAGTCTGGTTTGTGGTTTCTATTTACTGTTCAGTGCGCAGATCCCTTATAGAGCCCACCTAACTGCAGCTGATCATTTCCACCCACATACGTGCGCATTAGGAGGACCATTTCCGTATCCGCTCTAGACCGGATCTGCAAACGGCAAAGAGAATTGATCCCAGTTTAAAATCAGCCAGACAGTAGGGTATTGTGTGACAGGCTAGTGTAGTTGTCCGTCAGACATGGGCGTTATTCATTTGAACATTTGAGTTATGTAAGAGTCAGCCTATAAATCGAAGGGTGAACTTGGGGCAGACGCGGAAGTGAGAGACCGAAGGAGCACATTTACTATTACAGTATTCACGATGTGGCTCACTGTAGTTGTTATTTGTGTCGCTATCGCAGTATTTCTGCGGAAATATGTGTTTACCACCCCTGGACCAAACCCTTTTGGTCTCGATACTCGCGAACCGTTGAAACCAATGGTTCATGACATGAAAGAGAAGAATAAAGTGCTGAAACAAGGTGAGTAGGCGTTAGATAGTGTTTTTGCACTTTTTTTCTTAAAGATATTTATGGAATAATAATCCACACAATGCAAAAAAAAGGTAAAGGGGCTTATTATCATATAGTCTCATATTTATTCCAGCGATCCAGCTTGATCTGCTTTAGATTCATGTTTTATTTATACTTGGTCTGAGTTGATCTACAAGTTCACTATGCATTGTTATTTGTGTAGGTGTATAAACCAGGGTTCATGAGAACATGATGGAATGGCTTGTTTCATAGAGGCAGTGTGCTCTATGAAGGCTGCAGAGCTGACCCTCTACCTCTCTTATCTATTGTCTAAAATGAATTGTCTTTATCACCATTGTCATCACACATGTTCCCAAGACTAGTTTGTCAGGTTCCACATATTTGAAGTCTCACTGTACGTTAGATAAAGTGCCTTAAATGCTTTACCCATGCAACTTTGTTGTACGTCTTGGTAACTTCAAGTCTCAGCTTTAGTTTAAAACACACAACACACACACACACACACACACACACACACACACACACACACACACACACACACACACACACACACACACACGCACGAACATACAATGCATACAGTACATACTATAATGTTTTGTTATCTTGGAACCATTGGAGGGCTTGTTCCCTGAATATATTCTCTGAGAAATATATAAAAGTTGAATGAATAAACAACTACTAGTGTAGTAGTAGTAGTACAGCACTACCCATATCTGACAGTTTTCTATTTACACTTTCATAGGTTTTTTGGCCACTAAAGTACCTGAAAACTTGGATGCCGTTGTCATTGGAAGTGGAATCGGTGGGCTTGGGATAGCCGTACTTCTGGCCAAGGTTGGGAAGAGAGTTCTGGTTCTGGAGCAGCATGATCGGGCAGGAGGCTGCTGTCACACTTTTACTGAGAAGGGCTTTGAATTTGATGTTGGTAAGACTGGTCCGCTATTGTATTCTTGTTTTTGATATGTTGCTATTATATATGTATATCACAGATGAGTATCATTTATCCCCTGTGTAGTTTGTGACATGATATTATTTATGCATATTGACCAGATTTCTATTGTGAATCAAAATGTTCCATGTTAAATATAAAGATTTAAAAAAGTCCATTAAATCTTTAGCTCATGTGAACTCCTAATGTGCCCTGATGTAGTCTGTCTTCCTCCCACACAGGAATTCACTACATTGGTGATTTGCTAGAGCACAAGCCCTTCCGCTGCATGCTGGACCAGATGACCAATGGACAGCTACAATGGGAGCCACTGGAGAACCCCTTTGACCAAGTGGTGATAGGCCCACCTGAAAACAGGCGCTATTACCCCATCTATAGTGGTCGGGACCGGTACCCCCAAGAGTTAAAGAAGTGCTTCCCTGGAGAAGAGAAGGCCATCGATGAGTATATCAAGTTAGTCAAGGTAGGATGCTTTTACATGTGAGACTGCAATAAGTGAGTATTTCATTATCTCCGCAGGCTGTCAGGCTTGAAGGCGGAGATTATGTTTTCACCCCTGTCAGTGTGTGTGTGTGTCTGTGTGTGACTGTGCACAGCTAATATCTGATAATGCCAGACTGGTTGGCATCAAACTTTGCATGCTCACTCCCTGTAGGCTTAGGAAGACACTCCACCCCAGTTTTTCTTTTTCAAATTTGCCCCATGGTGGCGCTGTTGAGCCATAGGTCATAAAATAAATACAAAAAAAATGCCCCTGGATTCCTTGGATCATGGTGCAACTCCCTATGTAAGCCATGCTAAATTCTGCCTAAGTAGATTTTCCGCCATTTTAAATTTTCTTCAAAATGCGCTTTCTGCTACTACTCCTACAGATTTTGTTGAAAGCTCAGCTCATTTGCTAAATATTTATCATTCCGACTTTAATATTCCATAATTTCTGCATCCTTGCAGAAACATGATTTCACCAAATGAGATAGAAATTATTTTGTGAGTCATGTGACAAAGAGTGTCAAACAGGGTTTTGATATTCCATACCTTTTGCATTTTAATGGGTTTAAAATATTGGTCGGGGCGTATTTCTTACACAAAACGACACCATATATCAACACAACATCCAATCAATCAAATTGGAATTGCCTGTTGAGGGGCCTCTATTGAGCGCACCTTCAAAAGCGCTGTCATTTCTGGCGATTGGGGTACCACAAAAGTGAAAAGTTGCCCTGTATGACATGCAAATGCTATCCCCCCAGCTTCCTTGATAGAGTACTGACAGCTGCAACACATGACTTACGCAACCCAGCCTGGTGGAGATATGCACATTTAGGAACGCATATCCTCAACGCGCTGGGGTTTAGGATACTAAACCCCAGAAAGGTGTTTAGTGTGTGAGAAGAATTGAGAAAGGAAAGTGTTGAATGTGTTGTTGTATTATGTGCTTTGAATAAGAAAATAAGAAACATCGCAATTTGTAATTGAAACAATTAATTTGACCCCTAATACTGTAGCTAGTATAGCTACAGTACAAGACTGAAAGCTTTGCAGGATCTTAAAGCTTATTGGTCAACGATGGTCTGGCCCGTTTTATTGTTATCTAAGCCTCAGCCTTTGCTCTAATGACACTTCATTCCAGTTGCACTTTGATGCAGAAAGGCCACATTTTGAAATGTACTTTCATTACTGTCATTCCTCTAGAGCAGGGGTCTGCAACAGCCGGTCCGGGACCCCTGGGGGGTCCTCAAGAGTTACTACAGGGGGGCCGCATTAATTGACACAACACTGATGATAGTGCTGTCAAACAAGTCTAAGAAGAAATGTATGAAAAAGTTTAATCTGCGACACAATTTTATACAATATGTAGTGGGGTCCCTTTTCAACTTTATTTTACTTAATTTTATTTAGACAGGACCGTATATTAATGAATAATACATATCAATATAATGTAAATACACCAGACTTAGCAATGATGCAAATTTTCATCCGCAGTCCCCACAAAATAAAACGATAAAACAAGCAACAATAGAGCACATTACATTACACAAGGAAAATGGAACATAGGTACAAAACGGGCACAAAAGGTGCAAAGTATACCCATTTAATTTTTACTTGACTCATTTGTTATAAGACAAAAAAATAACAGCGTTTTAGAGAACAAAAAAATATATATAAATAAATAAAATAAAATACAAATATATATACTAAAGTAGTTTTATATAACTTTCAGCTAAAGGGTCCTCGGCCTGAAAAACATTGAAGACCCGTGCTCTAGAGGCCAAAGGTTTGTGAAGCAAAGGTCATGACATGGACGGACGTGTCTGCTAAAGATTGCATAATGTTGGACAGACTGACTTAATTTGCACATGGTACAATAGTATGTATGAGTATGACACAATACATTGTTTTGTGATGGACGACATATATAGGCTGCCAAATAGTTACTGTGCTATTAGTGAATGTTTTGTAGCTGATGTCAGGCCCGTAAAAACAAGAAACAGTCGCTGCACACTTGTATCAAGAATTAACTTAATTGTAGCTACCGGTGCACAATTATTTTTTTAGGACATAGTGAACAAAAAGAACGAACCTTTCTACATCAAGGCTGCCTTCTTCATGGTTCAAACGAAAATGCTGCTTTGCTGCCAAAACATTGGCTATTTTAGTTCTCTATGTTCTAAATAATTAATATGCATTGGAGCTACAACAAGCATGCAGCAACTCTTTTCTTGTTTTTGTTGTTTACTGTCATTGGCTGGCACCTCAAAAGGACAGGTGTACATTGCATCGCTTTGAACTCTGATGCCAGGTCAGGTCAGGTTAGGTCATCCTTCCAATTATGTAAGTTCCATCCCAGTCTGTACACATTTTTGTAAGATTCCATATTCACTAATGAAAGGAGTATTGTTATGTCTTCTTACTCTATAAAAAAGAATTACAATACTCTCATCCTCCAAGTGAAGTTTTCATGTTTGTCTGTACATGTCTTTGTCAGTTTATGCATCCGTCAATAGCAGCTGTCTATCTGTCTGTTTTGTGTGCAGAAAGCAGGGCGCAGTGTTTGGCTCCTTGCGCTTCTGAAGCTCATCCCCAGCCCTCTGGCCAAGTTCCTGGTCTATACTGGCCTGGCCAAACGTTTATCTTTCTTCTTCAAAATTGCATCCCGCAGCCTGACAGATGTTGTCAACGAGTTGACTGAAAATAAGGACCTCAGGGCAGTCTTCTGCTACATCTTTGGCACCTATGGTATGCTAGGAAGCAGTGTTATTGGTTAAATTAATGTATACACCCAACGGAGAAACTGGGATAACGTTTTCCAACTTTTCCCTTCAGTGTGTTGGCTTCACTAATTTTTCATGCACTATAAATTATCCACAGGCAATATGCCCAAGGATACCAGTTTCTCCATGCACAGTCTACTGACCTGCCACTACCTGCACGGTGCATGGTACCCCAAAGGAGGTGCCAGTGAGATTGCTTACCACATGATCCCCATCATTGAGAAGGCTGGGGGTGCTGTTCTAGTCCGTGCCCCGGTCAACCGCATTTTGTTCAATGATGCCAAGGAGGCTTATGGTGAATATGAATCTTTGCTTCAAATAATTGGATGCAAGAGCAGCTCAGTTGCATTTAGCCGACACAGAGAAGCTGATTTACTGTGTTGTTTGGTTTCAGGTGTGAGCGTGATGAAGGGTCAGGAGGAGATCCATATCCACGCTCCCATGGTCATCTCTGATGCCGGCATCTTCAACACCTACCAGAAGCTGCTGCCAAAAGAACTCCAGGCCACCCCAGGTTAGGGAAGACCTTGGACTCAACAGAAAAATGAAATATCTATATATCTATAAATATTTAATAACTTTTATTGAACTTTGTTCATCACGTGTTATAATTAACCACAAAATAGACGATCTAAGAGCTCACAGCATGTGTGATCTGTGTTTTGAACTTGCAGATTTGCTATTTTTGTTGTGCAACATGGGTGTACATGTATAAATTAAGCATATATTGTAGAGCTGTTATTTTTTTGAAAAATCATGAAAATGTGTGCAAATCTTAGTTTGAATAAGTATATATATATGTTTTTTAAAGTGATTTTTTTTAACTCAAATCTTTGCTTCTGGGGATTCTACAAATGTCTTCTAAATCCTAACAGTTTTTTTTTGTTTCGTTTTTTTACTTATGTTGCTATAATATCAATGGTTCTTTTTCATGTCAAGGACCACCCTAAATTATATGTATTTGGCCACGGACCCCCACATCTCAAAATATTTTGTTCCAGGGACCCCCAGATTTGAGTTAAAAATGTATATATTTGAAGATTTGCACAAATTTTCACGATTTTTCAAAAATAGACAAAGAACTCTAAAATTACACAGATGCGTTAATTTGTTCATTTTGCATGTGACTGTCGTACTTTGCAGGTATCCAGAATCAGCTGAGTATGATGAAGAACGGTGAAGGTGGTTTGAGTGTTTTCCTGGGGTTGACTGGAACCAAGGAGGACCTAGGCCTCAAAGCAGACAACTTCTGGATCTTCACTGAGAACAATTTCGATGAGCTGTATGTAGTCGTGTGTATCTTTCATTATCTCTTTTCACTCTCGGGTTTGTTTTTCCATACTTTTGCCAATTTATGAACATTCAAACAATTTAATGGTAAATAGTAAATGGAGCATTTATATAGTGCCTTTATCCAAAGTGCTTTACATTCAAACCATGCAAGGCACCAACCTGCTCATCAGGAGCATTTAGGGGTTCAGTGTCTTGCTCAAGCTTTACTGGAACATGTAATCTTTGTGATCTCTGTCATGGCATTGCTGTCTACTTCTGAGTGTGTAAGGTCAATGCTTGGATGGACTTTGAGAATGTGATTTATTGCTGTGATGTAATGCCATGAGATAGCATCTCAGTTTCATTCCTGCAATGATTTTGTAATACTTCCCAGCAGTAACTAACCAATTGAATTGTGTGGCAATGGAAACTGTTTTAACCCATTAAACTCCGGGAACGCATCTACAAATGTCTTCAAATCCTAACCGGTTTCGGAAAAACTTTTTCATGTCAAGGACCCCCAAAATGATTATGTATTTGGCCGCCGACCCCCAAACCAAAATATTTAGTTCCAGGAAACACCAGAAGCAAAGATTTGAGTTACAAATGTTCGCTTTGAAAATATATATATATTCAAAGATTTGCAAAATCTTTCAAGATTAAAAAAAAAAGAGGCAGATGTACAAGCTCATAGCGCGGCAGTCGGTGCCGCACTATGAGCTTGTATATCTGCTATTTTTGAATAGCCAAAGAAATCTAAAATTACACAGATGCGTTCCCGGTCTTCATGGGTTAAAAAGGATGATTACCTGATGCAAAATATTATAGCTTCAATTATATTGTGTTTGCACATTAACTGTGTCAAAATATTTACCGAACCTACCTGTCTTCTTTTTACAGAGTGGAAGCATATTATAACGGAAAGAAGGAAGACTCGGCTAAAAGTGTTCCCCTTCTATTTGTGGCCTCTCCATCAGCTAAAGACTCCACCTGGGAGGAAAGATCACCAGGTCCAGAAACTTGATCTAGCTGATGAAGAGCAGTATTGATTTATTTTGTCCTGTATTTTCTGAGTTTGACAACTCACGTAATCTTTTCCTCTCTCTCTCTCTCTCCATTTCCCCAGGCAAGTCCACGCTGAGTCTGGTCAGCTTTGCCAGATATGAGTGGTTTGAGGAGTGGAAGGATGATAAAGTGACCAACAGGGGACCGGACTACAAAGACCTCAAGCAGGCTTTCATCGACTCCATTCTGGAGGTGGTGATGGACGTCTTCCCCAAGGTTACCAGGGACAAGGTGCGTCATTCTAATAGCGAGCAGAGCAGTTGCGTAGGCCCTAAAACTCTTTTATGTGGCTTATTCATTCAGTTGTCACATTATATAACCGTATATACAATTTGGTCTCTCAGAGTTCGGTTTCCTATTTTTCTTCCCTCTAACTGTAGATTGAGTACATTGACTGTGGTACGCCCATCACTAACACACACTACATCGGAGCCCCCAAGGGTGAGATCTACGGAGCGGACCACGGTATCGCACGCTTCAGCCCTGAGCTCAACGCTACTGTGAGACCCCTGACTCCCCTGACGAACCTCTATCTGACAGGTCAGCACGTCTGTGCCACCACCATTACCCGGAACCTTGTTTTTATTCCCTTTACACACAAAACCAGTATTTTCGACATGCAGTAAAATCAATATCGAATGTGTATGTTTTAACCCATTAAAACTGGGAAAGCATCTGTGTCATTTTAGATTTTAGCTATTATATATATATGTCACAGGGTGAATGGAGAACCAGGTAGATTGAAGACAGAGCGCTCGTTTTTAGGCACAGGGCTTCGGGGCGAGGCGGGGCTTTTAGCGAGGCTCGCGAGGAGGAGGAGGAGAAGGAGGACGCTGCGAGGCGGGGGTTTATTACGTGAGGCTCGCGAGGAGGAGCTCCTCCTCGCGAAATAAACGGAGAGAAGGAGGACGGTTTATTTCGCGAGGAGGAGCTCCTCCTCGCGAAATAAACCGTCCTCCTTCTCCTCCGAGGAGAAGGAGAACGCGGAGAGGCGGGGCTTTGATGTGCCGACGCGGACCTGTCTTTTGTTGTTCCCCCCCACATAGCAACCAGGAAGCTACGCTAGGGGAACGCTGAACACGCGTGCACACGCACACGCTTGTCCACGACGGAGGCGCGCCGACTTGTGGAGCTTGAGGCCGAGGAAGCGCGCCCTCGCTCCTCCAGGCGCGAGTGCCCGCGCTGACCGGCCGATGCTCTACTAGTCGACTCAGCGCCGTTTGAGCTGTAAACCGATAGGGACAGAATAGTTCTTTTCATGGATCACTGTGTGTGTGTGTGTGTGTGTGTGTGTGTGTGTGTGTGTGTGTGTGTGTGTGTGTGTGTGTGTGTGTGTGTGTGTGTGTGTGTGTGTGTGTGTGTGTCAGGGAGAAAGTAAAACAAAAGCCAGAACACAATAAAAGTATCTTAACAGTCCTGCTTTCAATAAACCAAAAAAAGCATGAGCACGTGCGCGTGTGTGTGCGCTTGTGTGTGTGTGTGTGTGTGTGTGTGTGTGACTGTGTGTGTGTGGTCGCAGCCATATACATGTTTGTGCACAAGCCTGGCTTGTGGCTCCCTCTAGTGTTGCTTCTACAGAATTGCTGGGTGGGTGGTAAAAACGAACGCGCCTTCTTCAATCTACCTGGTTCTCCATTCACCCTGTAACATATATATATATAGCAACGTACGTTTTTCAGAACACTGTTAGGATTTAGAGCAGGGGTCCTTGAGGGCATTCCAGGGGGCCCCCAGCAAAATGTGTTAATATAGCATAAAATAATTTGAACCACTTTATCCATATTTTATAAGTAGAAAAAATGTTCAAAAATAGCAGATATATAAGCTCATAGCACGTCACTTCGTGCCGTGCTACGAGCTTATACATCTGCTATTTTTGAACATTTTTGAAAAATCTTGAAAATGTTGAATAATTTAGATTTTTTTAACACAGATCTTCTCTTCTGGGGGTCACTGGCACAAAACATTTTCAAATGGGGGTCCGTGCCCAAATACATATAATTTTGGGGGTCCATGGCACATTCTTTTAACACATTCCATGCCAGAGGTTAATCTCATAATGTACTCACCAGTGCCAACGTTTTATTGTTGTTTTTTTGTTTTTTTCACGCGCCATAGACCTTGTTAAAATCCTTAAGATTGAGCTCTGCACTGTTTGTAAACATCGCCCAGATCTCCCTGCGTCTACCAGAAAAAAACACGTGTCAAACGGAGCTCCATGGTTGTAGTTAGAGCGGTTTACGTTAAACAGTGATATGCGAGGAGAAAAAACTACAAGGAGAAAATGGAGTTTCAGTTTCGTCATTAGAACGAGGGCCGACGGGATCGGCAAAACCGGATCCCAAATCATTCTGTTTCCGGTGGTCAAACCGGAACCGGAAATGGATTAAAAAAAATCCGAAAGTGCACCTGGGGTGAAATCTCCGCGAACCGGCGGTTCGCGTAGATCTACGCGATTGGCACGTGGCGGCTTTAAATAGGTTCGCGTAGATGTACGCGATTGGCACTCAATGTGTTGACTGATTTAGAAGGCATTTGTAGAATCGGCCTCAGATCGTAATGGGTTAATGTAGGAAACATTGTGTTTTTCAATTGCAGGCCAGGATGTGTTTGTGTGCGGCTTCGCTGGTGCTCTTGCAGGGGCTCTCACCTGTGGCTCGGTCATTCTCAACCGCAACCTACATCTGGACGCCATTGGCTTGGCCAAGAAATCTAAATTTGTTCAAGCCAAAAAAGAAGATTAATTACTTGTCAGAGACTCCAGACAACTTTCCGAATGCTAAGCAATTAACCAATACAAGGAACTCAGAGCTGAAGGATACACCTGGATGGTCACCTCACCTGTGTGATCTTATCAGTTGTGCTAACTAATGAATGAAGGAACAATAATGCTACACCAAGGAGGTTAAAAGTTCCATACAAAACTGTGCAAGAAATGTGTGGGTTTCTGTTTTTAGTAGGGTACAACTACTTATTTTTTATTTAACTTTTTGAGTACTTACTGGATGAGCAATGTGTGGAATTTAACATATGGGATGGTTGCTCATTGAATGGCTACCTCATTCATCTAATCTGAGATCAACTGTTTAATTTGTATTATAAATGCCTGTTCCTTTTGACCTAGATCTCAAGTCATGCAAATACACTAAATCGTTTTAATGTGCAGTGTACTGGTACAGTACGACATTACATCATGTGGATTCATCAGGGTAATTGCACCACAACTAGACTTCATTTCTTGCAGCATACATTGTCATGTTTTGTGTTTTTGTAATGTGTATTGACTCAAACTCTCAGGCACAGTAATGTGTATAAACATAGCCCTGGGGCAGAACTAACTTATAGATAACTAGCCTCCACGTAGTCTGAAGGAAAATCTGTCTATGCTCTGGAGTAGCAAAATGTGATCTAAACCTGGAAGTTTAGTCAACAACTGTCATCAGAGTTCTACGCAGAATGGCATGGCTTTGTTGGACTATACATGTTGATGATCACCCGAAACGTGTAACCAAAATACCAGAAGCTGCCAAGTACACTATCTGTTGGTGCCCAATATGTTTGTAAGCATGTTATATTAGAGAACGCCTCTGTTGTATGTTTCTCACCTGCCTTTACCTGCTCTGACAGGGTTTTGAATGTTTGTATGCAGTTAAAACCTTGATTGCATTGTTAATAAAAAAATATTTCATAATTATTATATTGTAATATTCCTATTATGCAGTCACCTGTTGTAGACTAGTCAGTGATATACAATTCTCTCAAGCAGCCCCATCAGATGCCAGACCACTGGCATATGAAGAAAGAGGAAGCCAATGTTTCACTTTTCCCATATTTAAGCGGTTTATTAAAATTGTGCATTATCACACAATTAAGACTGCTGTGGGTGGAGCCTGGGGGAGTGACTCAGAGACAGAGCAGTCCATGATTATTGATTACCAGAAGTTTCCAATTGTCTAATTGTGCTCTTCTCTTTAGCATTCTGTGGCTACAGTAGTCATGCCTACACAGAGAGACAGATATAAAGGACTTTGATTTAAACACATACAGTATCAAGCAGCAGACCCAAGGCTGGGTATAGACTTGGTGCAGCGACATCTAGTAGTTTGGAATCCAGACTGATTATTACTAGTGTGGGTTATCCAGAGAAGATTATTCTGCTACCCCCTCAGTGCTGTTTGGTGCCCTCTAGTGGCAGATACATGTTTTTGTTCTCTTTCCATTTAGGTAAATACATTTGTTTCACCTGTAGTAGGGGGTACTAAGCACAAAAAATGGCCAAATCGTTACGCGGCGGATAAAAGCATGAAATTTGATACAGATGTCCCTTGGGTCATCCTAAAACATCCTAGAAGGGGTGCCCAAAAAAATCTTAAACAGGAAGTGAGTTATGGACAAAATTCAAAATGGCCACCTAAACTGTTGACCGTTGACTCAAAAGACCAAAAGAATCTCCAAAAAGCATAAAATTTGGCACGTATGTCCCTTGGGTCATCCTAAGACATCCTAGAAGGGGTGCCCAAAGGAATCTGAAACAGGAAGTGAGTTATTGACTAAATTGAAAATGGCCGCCTAGTTTTGTCGATTGACTCAAAAGACAACTAAAGAATCTCATAAAAGCATACAATTTGGCACACATGTCCTTTTGGTCATCCTAAGACATCCTAGAAGGGGTGCCCAAAAAAATCTTAAGCAGGAACTGAGTTATTGACAAAATTGAAAATGGCCGCCTACAGTGTTATCTATTGACTCAAAAGACAACTAAAGAATCTCATAAAAGCATACAATTTGGCATACATGTCCCTTGGGTCATCCTAAGACATCCTAGAAGGGGTGCCTGAAATTATCTGAAACAGGAAGTGAGTTATTGACTAAATTGAAAATGGCCGTGTACAGTGTTAACAGATGATGCAAAAGACACTCATAAAAAATAATCTCATAAAAGCATGACATTTGGTACAAATGTCCCTTGGGTGATCTGAATGCATCCTAAGGGGTGCTAAAAACAAGTTTTAATAGTCTCTCAATGGAAAACACTCCTCCCACACGGGCTGCACTGCTACAATATTCAAATCGAGCAGCCAATCTGGCATTTGGTCCAGAAGCCTGAAAGCTATGCAATCTCTACCATCTCTTGACAAATATGGATGGATTAAAGTCGCTGATTCGTGGACACCTTTATGGACACTCTTGCCAGAGGCTGCTTAAGTTTTTAGAGAACTCAAGTGTGGCTGCAAAGCTGAGCCCTTCTGTTCGAGAAAGTGTAGATGCCGGGATGCTGGGTTACCTTGCAGAGCATTATGCCAATGTGCTGGTAATTGCGAAATGGCACACATGAATACATGTAGTTACTAAACACTAATCACAAAAAAACTGTAATGATCAAGAAGAAAATACATGAGAAGATAGAGTGTAAAACAAGCAAGAAGATGTAGAGTGCAAAATAAATAAGATGCAGAGAGTAAAATAAGAATATGCAGAGTACGATAAGATGCAGAGTAAAATAAATAACAATATGCAGAGAGATTCAAAGAGTACAATAAAAAAATAATGCAGAAAGTAAAATAAACAAGTGATGTAGAAATGAAAACAGAAGGTAGACTACAAAATACGGCAGGTTAACCTGTCGTATTGAGTCTGCATAATATGCAGACTGCCATGGTCAACTGTTTAAACAGCCATTTAGAATTTCTTCAACATGGTCCCTTCCTAAAAAGTTTAATAAACAAGCAAACAAACAAATAAATAACCCCTTCTAGGATATATTAAGAAGCACTCAATGTACGTACCAAATTATACACTTTTATGACATCCGGGTCCCTTTATGTTTTCTTTTGTGTCAACTGCTTTAGTCGGTCACTTCCTGTTTAAAACCTTTTTGGGCACCCCTTGTAGGATGCGTTCAGATCACCCAAGGGACATTTGTACCACATTTCATGCTTTTATGAGATTCTTTAGGTATCTTGCATCATCTTTCAACACTGTAGACGGCCATTTTCAATTTAGTCAATAACTCACTTCCTGTTTCAGATTATTTTGGGCACCCCTTCTAGGATGTGTTAGGATGACCCAAGGGACATATGTGCCAAATTGTATGTTTTTTGGAGATTCTATAGGCTTTTTGAGTCAATCGCCAACACTGTAGGCGGCCATTTTCAATTTAGTCAATAACTCACTTCCTGTTGAAGACTTTTTTGGGCACCCCTTCTAGGATGTCTTAGGATGACCCAAGGGACATGTGTGACACATTTTATACTTTTTGGAGATTCTTTAGTTGTCTTTTGAGTCAATCAACAACACTAGGCGGCCATTTTCAGTTTGGTCAATAACTCACTTCCTGTTTCAGATTCCTTTGGGCACCCCTTCTAGGATGTCTTAGGATGACCCAAGGGACATGTGTGCCACATTTTATGCTTTTTGGAGATTCTTTTGGTGTCTTTTGAGTCAACGGTCAACAGTTTAGGTGGACATTTTGGATTTTGTCCATAACTCACTTCCTGTTTAAGATTTTTTTGGGCACCCCTTCTAGGATGTTTTAGGATGACCCAAGGGACATCTGTATCAAATTTCATGCTTTTATCCGCCGCGTAACGATTTTTCACTTAGTGCCCCCTACTAGTGGTGCCATTCGAGATTATTAGCCCCTTTAGTTAATTCAGCCACAGTCAGGAGGTAGCGTCTTTTCAACGTCGGTGCAATTTGTTTATTCCCTTCAGAAGCAAAGTTTGTAAGTAAATCTGTTCATGATCACATTGCACATGTTCTGCATGTTTAGTTAAATTGTGAATTTTTAAGCTTCAAGCAAGGTAGTAGTAGTACTACTTTTATGTTCTTGTTTCTGTTGGATATTTGGGTTGTTGTGCCATGCTTCTAGCTTCTGATTTGAGTGTTTACATTTGAGTACATATGTATTATAGCCTACTTTTATTGGTTTAGCCACCTATCTCTGCTGGGTTACTTGCCTTGTTAAGAAGAATACAGGAAGGGTGGTACT
>NC_137615.1:22869775-23012275 GCF_963280865.1 Gymnoscopelus braueri
AGTGGGCACCAGACCTCATTATGCCTAACCTTAATCCTAACCCTAACCTCAGTAAAACTATGCCTAACCCAAACCTTAATACTAACCCTAACTTAAGTCAAACCACACCTAAATCTAACCTTAACCCTAAACCTAACTTCAGTAAAACTACTGTAGCCTATGCCTAACCTTAACCCTAAACCTAACCTCATATGAATTTAGTTGCATTCTGAGTTAGTGACACCCACAGCCACAACACTAGAGGGGGCTACCACGATCTGGTACTACCCAATTTTAGAACAAACATGGGAAAATTCTCATTCTACGAATACATAAAAAACACATAGGAAACGAGTCCCCAGGACCTTTTGTGTTATTCTTTTAGCCTTAATGTCTGACTGTACCTCGTGCTGTTTACATTTCTAACTAATAAAGTATTCAATCAATCAAATTCCAGTAATATGCATGCCAGACTTCAAAGTATTCCCGTTTTGGTGCCTGGATTTCCCCTAGATCATCTGAGTGTAGTTGCATTCCAGTAATATGCATACCAGACTTCAAAGTGTTCCAGTTTTCATTTCCCCGAGTGTCCGCTGTTCTGAGGTCTGTCGCCCACTCTGTTCTGGTGTCCAGATTTTCCTAGTGCCCACTCTTCCAAGGTGCCCAGTTTTCCCTATTGTCCACTCTTCCAAAGTTCCCGGTTTCCCCTAGTGCCCAGAATGGTTTTGTGCCCACCATTCCTGTTATCTTGTAAGAAAGAACAGATTTGACTGTGTTCGTACCCGTAGTCATACTTTACTTGGTTTATGCTTACCTGTTCGGCCCCTTCCTGTTCGCTATCTGTGCACATATGTTACTGTGTAAAAGAGAGTTTTCTTTAGACTACTTCATATATTATTATCTTCACCTGTTTAATGTCCATCTGTTAAATGTCCATGCTATGTGTAACCTAGACATGTCCTTTATTTCCTTTTTTGTAGTTTCACACAGCTTCTATAAAAATACGCCAAGTCAGCTCCTGTCTTGGCTACTTTTTTGGAAGTGTTAAGCTTGTTGCATAGCCACATAATTTGCACATCACTGAGGACCTCTCCTGGGATGTGCAGACAGCGGGTGGTGAAGAAAGCACAACAACGCCTTTACTTTCTCAGACAACTGAAGAAAGCTGGCATGGGTCCCAAAGTCCTAAGAGCTTTCTATAGATAGAGGCACCACGAGAGTATCCTGATCCTGACTGGCTGCTTCACTGCCTGGTATGGCAGCTGCACCGACCTCAACTGCAAGGCAATGCAAATGGTTGTGTGGACAGCCGAACGCATCAGTGGATGTTATCCCCCCCGGTACGACGAACGCTGTGTCAGCAAAGCTAGAGGAATCAAGGATCCAAGCCATCCCAACCACAGACTGTTTGAGATGTTGCCGCATGGTAAATGGCTAAGCAGTCTCAGAGCCACTTGCAACAGATTACTAACAAGTGTCTTTCCCCGTACAATCGGGCACATGAACGAACTGACTAGAATGAACCAGGAGGACAAAGGGAAACGCTAACACCCCCCCCCCCCCCCCCCCCCCGCCCCCATCTCCTGTCCTTTTCTTGCACTCAAATATGCTTGAACTGTTTCTACCTAACCTGCTGTAGGCTATAAGATGCTGTGAAGTTGTTTACATAAAGTTAGGTGGCAGCTACTGAAAAAATGCTGTTGGTGTATATAATATACCAAGATTATATGCACGTGTGTACATACGCTGATGTTCTCTTTTTTTTTACTGTTCTTACTTTATTTTTAAAATCTTTATACGGTTTTATTATTATTACCTATGCTGCTGCATTGTCTGAAGGAAGCCAAACAAAAATAAGTTTTACTGTTATCTACTGATGTAACCGATGTAACAATAAAGCACAACCTTGAACATAATGTAAAGCGCAAAAGCTTTAAACGGTCTCAATTGTATTGGTGACGGTGAGGCTACAAAGCGAACTACCGTACATCCGGGGCTGGGATGAAAGAGTCTAGCCACCACCTGCATGGCCACCAGCAGGTTGGACACCACCCATAAGGCCAGATGGACTGAAGTCGTCAATCCACTTCACGCACTCCAGCCACAAGGTGTGGCAGGTGTCAATCAGCTGACAGGCAGAAAAACAACCCCCCCAAGTGCCCGGTGACAGCAAAAATGCCATCGCATCCCAGCTCCTGGAAAAACGTCCGTTCCCAGAGGCTGATAAGAACTTTGGTTCAGAAATTTGGTCAGAGGTTTTTACTTGGCCTCCAAGGAGTGTGCATACACATGTAGTGCCCCAGACAAGACCCGGCCACAACAATACTGCCAATCGGGCTCAGCTCTATTGGCACGGTAGGTTGTGCGTCGGTTTGTCGAGTGGGAGTCAGGGGTTTGATCCCAGCTCGGCGCAAATCACTACACACAGTTTTGTTGCTTGCTGTTCGGTCCAACAGTGCCGAAGCTGCTCACAGATGGACACACGGACGGATAGGGGCGAAAACATAGTCTCATGGCCACGCCTTCGGCCTGGCGGAGACAAAAAATAAAGGCAGCTCATGCCTAGTGTTGATATGCCAGTGTGAGGAGGGCATTGAGTAATAGACATGTTTTTAGTTTTTTTTTAATGCAATTTATTAGGTTCAAGCCACAATACATCATCACTTCTGCTCAGATAGAACCTCAATTTTGTTACATTTAACATTCAGAACCCCCCTCAACAATACCAAAACGCCTACAAAAACAAAACCATACAAAATTAAAACAAACACAAAAAATATAGAACATACAGTAGAACATAGAAACTTCTTCTATCTTTGGTCTTGTAGCAGTAAGTGGAGCTGTCAGCACTCCTTGATTTGTTGCCTAATTTGTGCTGAAGAATAGATCATTGAGTCAATGTATTCTGATCCTGTGCTTGTGTGCACCCTTCTAGTGCTGTGCAACATTAGCGACATGGTGACTTGCACTTGATAATGTGAACAGTGGGAGGCAGTGTCGCAGCACCAAGGTTCACAGCAACAGAGGTAGACCATGAAATAGACACCTTTTAAACAATGACTTTTGTAAGAGGAATCTAATTATATTTTAAATAAACAAACTTAAATAGTTAGTCAAGGAGTTGCAGGTGTTCCATTTTATGATCAATTCATTTATGTCGTGTCATTTAAAATAGCTTATCTACAAGCTGCATTGTGAGCTTGTAGATATGGTATTTTCAAAAGATTGTCATTCATTTTGAGAACTTGAAATGGGACATTTTGCCTAATGACTACTTTTGGTACTTTAAGTATATTTTGATACTAAAACTTTCTTACTTTTGCTCAAGTACATTAACTTCGGACTTTGCAGTATTGCTAATTTTACTTAATTTAAAAAAAAAAAAGTACTTTTCCCACCACTGTTTAATGGCAATTATTGACAATTCCTTTGTGACTTGACTTTACTGTGTAGTGTGTTCTCATGTGTCAGTTGCTGTGTGTCCCAGTCCTGGCCCCTCCATGTGGCATGCCGAGGGGAGGGGGTTGTATTTTTAACGGGGACAGCAGCAGTGCTCGCCCTACATGGGCTGCAGCGACGCACTGATGTCCAGGTCCGTCGGTGCGCGTCCATCGCAGTGCATGTAAGTAGACTGTTGTATACAAAGTTGTATGAAACTTAACCACGATTCATTCGTATTTTGTTATCGGTCATCATCTCTCTCTACGCTTCGGTTTATGGCGTGTTGCTCATGCAGGCAACCGTTCTTTTTTAATAGTCTGGTATTAGTTGTCAAGTCGCATGTAGCCTTTACAGTAGGCTACGTCTTTGAATGAAGAGTTCAGAAAACATTGGTTAAAAACTTGTAAAAATAAATATGGGGGGCGCTAATGTATTTGATGAACATACAATGTTTATGTAGTAACCTAACAATGGAGCTCGCTTGGTGGCCTTAGTGTACAAATAACGGCATTTTACAACCACTTAAGGTAATTGACCAAATTTGTCACGCTGGTTTAAATAATTCCCAAATCTCCTATATCGCCCTGAAACACTCGTCATTTACATAGTGTGCACAGGTCGAAGCTCTTGGGCATTTTCTTTGACAGTGGGTTAGGACTTAATAAAA
The DNA here is from genome assembly GCF_963280865.1 of Gymnoscopelus braueri. Classification (NCBI taxonomy): domain Eukaryota; kingdom Metazoa; phylum Chordata; class Actinopteri; order Myctophiformes; family Myctophidae; genus Gymnoscopelus; species Gymnoscopelus braueri. Next base: position 22,873,863 of record NC_137615.1, read on the forward strand.
CTGTTATTTGAATGTGATGAAGTGTTGAACTTGTCTTAGAAATGTCCTTGATATAGAATTGATTTAACACATTTTAATCCAGTACAGTTACAGTAAAATGCAGCAGAATTAAGGCTATGGTGATTTGAATGAATTGGTCATTTTTAACTTGTTGACAACCTGTACATAATGTGAATGTCATATTTTGGATATTTTAAGTTTGTTGCACAAAGTTCTCCCATTGTTCACTCTGAACTGTCATGCTGGTATCTGAGGTGGTGTATCATAAAATAAAATAAAAAATGGTCTTGGTGGTGAGATGATGCATTGCAGAGGGCCTAATATACCAGTCAAATGCATTGCAATTCTGTACCAGAATCTGCTGAGGACTGCTATGACTTAAAACATTTTAAACCACGTTAAACGTTGTGGTTTTTTGATGCTGGGTAAACTGTAATGGAATGCCATAGTGTTGTGTAACATGCCAACCTCCATCCAGATCTCACAAATTGGTCAAATCCCTTAAGATCTCAGGTAACTCAAATAACTGCAGCATCACAACCATGGCCAAAGAGTTACTTGGGACAAGGAATTGCATCACATGGAGCTGGGTTTTATGCATCCTGCAGAATCTGTGTAGAGTGCCAGTGATGTCTTTTATGGAGCTGCCTGTAAAATTATCAAGATCACACCTATGACCCTAGCATGCAATGGCCTTCCTTTTAGCCCTGCACAAACTTACTTCTTGAACTTTGTTGTATTGGGGCATCATCTTTGAACATTAGTGTCATTTCAATGAAAGTGTCCTGTGTCGTTAGTGAAAGGGCCATGTGTGCTCATCTACAGGCTTTACCACAAGCTAGTGTCAGCTATAGTAGTGTCACTGGATTAGAAACTGGTGATCTATGCTGAGCTCCAACCTCATCAACGTCTGTCCTGCCTATCAAAGTTATACTGACATTTGACCAGCAAAAACACTAAGGCAGAGACAGCATTTTGAAATATTATTATTTTTCTGTTCGGAGAGGGATATGTGGTTAACACATTATGCACACTCACATGCACACACACACGCGTGCACACACACAAACACACACAACTGCTTCCTGTCCTTGTGATCTTGTCGGCTCATAGGGATCATTGCGTCTGACTGCTCAGCTCATTAAAGCTCTGTGTCACAGATTTACACTCACCTGCTGAGGCCACAATCCGTTTGAGTCAAGGCCTCGGTTCATTCAAAATTATCATCAGACTCCTCATGACCACGCTACTACATGCTACCTTTTCCTAGGGTTGTTTATGATGCATTTAATACTGTCAGACAGAGAACCACAAATAGTTGTACATTTTAACATTAGTCCTATTGTCTCTTATTTTTTGCAAAGGGTCAACATGTATAGCAAGTATAACCACCTGTTTGATTGAATTACAAAATCGTATCTATTAGTTTGTGCAACCAGTGTACCATTCAGCCCGCTGCAGTAGGATTCTCTGTTGTACTAAGACCATAGCTCACACCACATTGTTCTGTAGGCTCCATTGTACTTCAGCTGCGGGGGGAAAGCACTAGGAATGCTGACACCAACAAGTTTGGAAAACTCTCTCCCTCTCTTCACATGCACTCCAACACACTCACAAATATTTGCCAGCTCCACCAACGTCGACATGCAAATCTGGCGAGGTCAATATTTATAAATAGTTTGTGGTTTCAGGCGTTGTGTTGTGTACACACAGCCTGGCAACCATGTAGCCAACAGGGATAATTTTGCTTGTCAATGTGTGCACGTCACCTTGGAGCTTTTCACAGTTCAGTTAATGCTGTTAGACATGCTGTATGTACACTGTAACCAGCATGAAGCCATACTGTAGGTCAGAGTTTGTGTGGTTTTGATGGACAACATGGTCGACCACGCTACAGCAACAATTTGACTGAATTTGCAGCTTGTAGTTGCTGCTACAGTAGTAGTAGTACAGAACCTAGTGGTCGTTTGTACAGTAGCAGATATGTGCTCCTGTCAAGATTGGACTGCCTGCTGCCTCTGTGTCATAAGGGCCAGGCCCAGTGCAGACTTGAGTGGCTGTGGTGTCAGGTTTCAGTGCAAGGGGAGATTCCTGCATGGCACTGCAGGCTGAAACAGGTCATCTTACAGATGAAGCTGAGGAGGACATGGATGTACTTGGATGAAAATGGTTGGGTCAGAGTTTTTGAGGGTTGGGGGCTCTATGGATGTCATTAGGAGATGACATCAGATAAGGCATGAGTCATTGTTGTTTGATAGACTGGTGGAGGGAGAAACCTAGATTTTGAATTTATTTACTTGGAAAGTAATATAACGAGTGAATGAAAACAGTGTGAAGACAGTATACAGTGTAAAAATGTAGTTAAATTGACACATGGAGTGTAAAGTGAATGTGCGTTCACAGTTTTATGATGAGCAATTTATTTTTGCTTGCTTCTATTTCAGGAGGAACACATCCTATTGACTGGCTTGCAATGACTGATTGGTGAGCTCTTATCGGGACAACTGCTGGAGACTAAACGTAGCCTGGAGTTGTTTGGACCTCACACAAACTGAGATTCTCCCCGGGCCGTTCTTTTTTGGTGTGCCTTGACTTGGAAAAAGAACAGGCCTACGTTTTCCACTCCTAAATGCCTTGTCATTGTCAGAGGAGGAGAGAATCACCTGTGACCTTCTGAAGGGATGGATATGGACGCCGTGGAGACCCCGGAGCCGAGGTCGGAGCGGATTGCCCGCTATAAGGCTGAGAGGAGGCGGGAGCTGGCCGAGCGTTATGGCAGCTTCGAGGAGCTGCCCTCCAAGTGGGTGCGGAGGGGCGGGAGTGAAGCGCATGACTCCACTACCCACAAAGAGATGCTCAACTCGGATACCCTCACTGAAAGAGTCAACGGCAGGTCTGGAGGGGCCGTTAATGGCACTGAGGCAAACACTCAGGCAGAGTCCACATACCCGAGAAGGTGAGTCCATTCCGCAGTGTAGAAGGCTGACCTCCCTGCAGTCTTTACAGGGGAAGTACACAAGGGAAGAATGTTTTTATCTTTTTGCTGAAGTTTTAATCACTTTTGTAATGTTAATTCTCACCAGCCACCACTTGAGTTGTCTGCGTTGCAGAAAAGTGAGAGAAAGGAAGTCAAGTGCTACACTTGGCCATGCACTTAGTGCTACAGTATTTGTGTTAAGTGGGAATACTGCATTTATTGTATGCTGCTGACCTTGCAGAAGATACTCACAAGAAATATGGGTTGGTTCTGGGTCTGGCCTTCGGTGCCATGAAAAACTGTGTCACAGGCTTTCTCCTTTGTTATGAGTCAACAGAGAAGAACAACTGAGAAAAACAAAGAAGCCATCCAGGTGCTCAACGGAGATAAAACGTTTAAAAAGTATACTGATGGTCCTTCTAGGATCAAAAGGAAAAATCCGAGCACTCAGGGGGAAAAAAAGTGGAGGAGATGATGTAAACTTAAAAAGTGCCACCATGTTTCGACCAGGACTGGTCTTCATCAGAGCGAGAACTGAGTTCTTGCCCTGATTTCTTTTCATTTCATCTTATTTTGTTTTGTACATGGTAGTGTATCACAGTACAATACAGTTCCTATCAAAGAATAATCTTGATGAAGACCAGTCCTGGCATTTTTAATACATTGAAGTTCTTTTTAAGTTAACATCCTCTCCTGCACTTTTTGAGTGCCCGGATCTTTTCCCATTTTATTTTCCTCCTATAATTGTAAATTGTTACAACTCACTGACCCCTCCACCGTTCGATTCGAAAATAGCTTATCTACAAGCTCACCTGTTGCGATGCGACACGATGAGCTTGGAGATCGGCTATTAACATTTTTCTTTTAACCCATTTTGGGCGGGAACCCCTTTTTGTAACTATACCTTTCAGGACGGGAACCCCTGTTGGGTTCCTGTTGTTATGTACAGTATATAGCAACATACATTTGTTGTACGTTTTGAATAAATATTGGACGTTTTTCAGGAAACTTTTAAGATTTAGAAGGCGTTTTTACAATCCTAAATGGGTTAAACACTAAGAATGATATAAGTACTAGTGTTTAACCCCGTCTTGACCCTCTCCATTGACCTTTCAACAGCACCAGTTGCTTTAGGTTCTTCAATCCTCTTCTGGACTGTACAACCTTTTGTTACTAAAACTGAGAGGTCTCAATCAGTGGGTCCCAGCAGGGTACTTTAAAGCAGGGTTTACCAACTTCATATAACCCTCCCATGTGTTTGGTTGGTTCTCTCCTGGCCCAAATCTCTCTCCATTTCTAGGGACTGACATACTGGTCTTGTAGCTCTTAATCACTCTTAATGGGATGGACTTACCCCAAAACTGAAATGAAAAGTCTCATTGCGATAATCCCTGGTTTGGGTCCATAAAAGAATACTCCCGGTATACTGTATTCCGTATTCTTCCTTGTCAGTTTGCTTTGGTTGGGTGAATGCTATTTAGGCCTACAACATTCACTGGTGCGGCCAGTGATGCCAACAATGTCCCCATGAGTTGGAACCCCAAAGAGACCAAAACGAGAATCCCAAAATGTAGGGTTGTGACTGCTTGAGTTAATCCAAACGATGACAACTCAGAGCAACCCTTCTTCAAACCTTGGCCCAAATGGGTTGCTGTCTAGAATTATATACTGTATGAACACTAAGCCTTAACGTTCCAGAGCTTAGTCAATCCAACACGTCCCTGATATCCCAAACATCTACTGTACTTGTATACTTACAATGTGCTGGTTTTCTGACTCCTCTCTCCGCCTGAGAGCAAACAATATCATAATGATGAGATTTGGGGAAAACCTCACCCACCCACCATTACCACCGCCACCACCAGCACATCAACCAACCCTAATAAAAACCTAAAAGACAAATACAAGACAATAAAGGACACAGGCAAATACAACCCTCTAACAGCCGTCTCCTCACTCTCAGAAAAAAAGGTACAACATTGTATAGTTTATTCATTGGCACTTTTAAGGATTGCATTTGACCAAAATAGGGTCAATCAATATTGTACCTTTTTCCCCCTGAGAGTATTCCCTAGCCCACATTCTCCCCTCCTGCTCCCTCATCTGCTTCCCTTCACTCCCGCCCCTCCAGGCAGGGTTCCCAGGGCACTGAGCCCCCTGCCCCTCAGGGCTCTTCTGGAGTCGACGGCACACAGCTCCGCACGCGGGTGTCCGTGGGCCAGTTGAAGAGTGTCCTTCTGCAGCAGACTGGGAGTGGAGCGCAGCCTGAGAAAGTGTAGGGTCACCTGCATGTGTGTGTATGTGTGGGTTTTTGCTCCTGACCGTCACAGTTCAACTGTTTACTCTACTTGTTGCCTCAACATCCTTTTCCTCTTTTCTTTTCTGATTGCACCTGGCTGCCTCCTACGTTATCTTTGTGGCTAGTAGCCCTGACACTGGCCATGCTACGTCATCTCTCGACCTGGCCGTGAAACCAGGCGCCGAGGGGGGTCGGCGACGCGCCCGCCGCTACCTCCCTGGGGCGTCCGCTGCGGGCCGCAAAACCAACGAGCGCTTCAGGACGCAGCCCATCACAGCCAATGAAATGCAGGAGAGCAGCGGGTAATGACAGTGTGCAGTGCTGGTGGGTGAAACGCATGCTGGGGGGCTGTGGCCAACCATAGGACATGCAGCCTGGGTCTGAACCTCCCAGCCTGGTTATTCTCAAGGTGTTTGTTTGCAGTGCTACTGTTTTTTTTTTGCAGTGTTTCACTGGCGCAGCGTGTCAGGAATGTGTCATGATAAGTACTGAGTTTCACGACAATGCGAGTGCATCATCACAACCGGGCTTCATATGGTACATCATCATCAGGAATTATTGATTTTAGACGATGTGGATTTTCGTATCAAATGTACTGTGTGATGTAGCAGACTGAAAAGTGCTGTGTTTTAGAGGCTGGTTTGATTTGCATGTGTTTGCACTCCTAAAGTCCTAAGTGACCTCTACAGTGTTTCTTTGTTGAGCATGTAAATATGACACGATAGTCTGTGTGTGTGTGTGTGGGGGGTGTGTGTGTGCTGGAACACACTATAGCAGAGGTCTTCAACAGGGGGTCCGCGACCCCTAGGGGGTCCGTGGAGGTGCTGCAGGGGGTCCGCGAAATTGTTGTTTGATTAAACAATATTTTTGTTTGAAAAAAAATGTATACTTTTTTTTTTTTTATGTCAAATTGTCTTTAAACATAACATTAATCCATAGCATACAGATAAACGGAGGCACAATGCACGATAACATATATGGTATGTTTATACATATTTTGTAGAGATTGTTTTTTATAATATTTTTTTTTTGCACACCTACTGGTGCTGGTGCGTAGAAGCAGGCTATATAAAACAAAATGTTATACATAAATATACAATATATGTGGTAGCCCCCCCTACCCTACGAGGTAGGGGGTCCCTGCTCCATCTCCCCATCAGTTTGGGGGTCCCTGGCCTGAAAAGGTTGAAGACCCCTGCACTATAGCACAGGGACATGTTTTATGAGCTCCACGAGGAACTGATGGAGACTGTGATGATGAACACAAAAACCTAAACATGAGTCCTGCTGGTTCTGTCGGCAGATTTAATTCAGTGACCTCACGTTTGCTCTCTGTTTTCTCTCCTTCTGCAGGATGTTGGATGCAGAGGAAGAGGAGAGTTCAAAAGGTAATTTTCTTCGCCCACTTGGCCTGGAGGCTTGGATCACGTGGCTATGTTATTGTGTTGGCAGACAAACAGCTGATCTATTGTCTGTAATACTGGCAATGTGTTCACTGTCCAGTGACAGCATGAGAGAGAGAGAGAGTGAGAGAGTCTGTTAATTTTCAACACATTGACAATGAAGAGCAGGTGCATGCATGCATGCACGCTCGAACAAAATCACTTGCTCTCAAGATAAGATAGTAGGTGTCATGGTACTTGTGCTTACACCTTATGTCAGATACAGTAAGATGGCAGCCTGCTTTGACTTAAATAACTGATTTATGCTCTGTCGACAAAGTGTTGTGTGAGCTATCGCTAAACAAATATAAAGTATTTTCAGTTGAAAATGTGTTCTTTTTCTCAAGTGACATGTCACATGACACCTTGTTAAGGAAGCATAAACTAGGCTTTATGCTGTTTTCATAGATGCTGTCAGAGGCCTTTTGTCATGGTCTCTCTATCAAACTACCGGTATCTATCTTTGCTTTAATAACAGTGCTTATTTAGTTACATAAACAATCTGTGTCCACTTTGTGGACCTGCTTCTACAAACTGCCCCTAGAATACACTGACATTTATATCACTCATCAAGTGAATCAGGATTTTATTTTTAGGCTGGGCCTACATATCAACGTTAAATGTTCTCACCGATGATAGCTGTATGAATCATAAAACCAAGTCAGCCCCGGGGCTCCCCAACATCACTCCCACTGTGACCCAACATAAAAGATTTGAACTACCACTTTACAAACATGATGTTGCCATTCACTTACAACTACTACTACAACTACTACTACTATGCAACAACTACAGAAAGTACTCTATTCACATACAGTACTAACTCGTTTTTTAAATTGTCATTGCGACTGTTGATACTTTTTTCTAGATGCTTCTTTTAGCCTAACTCTTTACATTCAGATATTGTTATATTTATAACTAAGATGAGCTTCCGGTTAACAGACTTAAAATTCAGCTAATGATTCTTGGTTTACAACAGCAGTGACTGACGACACACAAATGTGTGTGGGGAGGAATCAATTGGAGAAAAAAAACGACTACATTGGGGAGAAAAAGGGGTAAAAATCACACAGAAAACTAAAAACCTATTGTGTATCGGGTGTGACAAATACGTGGCTTTCTTGCTTTAGTTTTATTTCTTTTCAGCCTCCTTGGCAGAGATGAGGTTAGGTCCTGCTAGGTAGCTCAGCTGTACCAGGTGCCATGTGACAGTGTGTGCCAGGTGTGAGACGGCCCGTGGCCTCACATGAAGGGATCAGTCTCACTGTGTCCTGATGACTGACGGGCTGCTTCTCTGCTCTGCATATGTCCACAACCAGCGTCCCTTGCTTACTACACAGCAATATATTTAACCAGTTAAAATAGCACTCTGAATATAACTATGTTTAGGTTGCAGTTTATGTATGCACCAGGAGGTTATGAGTTGGGTAAAGTTATAGGGGCCGTACAATGTTATTTGGTGTAACCGGGGCCCTGAACTTAGCATTGTAATATACTTGCTGCTATGCCTGGACAAGTGTATTGACATTTGTGCCAGGAACATTAATAATAGCTTTTTAAAATGCGACCGCCTGACAGTAAATGAACCTGGTGACTTGACCAAATGACCACTAGAAGTTCCAGTCTCACCAGTCACAGCTGAATCTAACCAACATTTTCGTTTCCCTAGTTATTGTATTCTCTGTCTAGTTTCCTCAGCTCTGTGTTCAGAGTGTACAGTGTCTAGGGTTTGTCATGCTGGTACATTCCCAGTTGTCTCTCGTTATAATTGTTTGTAATCCTCCCCATGTGTATATCGTCATGGTCGGGCAGAAACCTTTTATCTCCATATTTTAACTTATGTTTTTTTATTATTTTTTTATTAATGCCTACTTCGTCATACTGCAGTGTCACACAAAAGTAGCAAACATAGCCGATCTAAGTTCAAAATGTGTAGCATCCGAGCTTGTAAATCATATATTCTTACAGTTGAATTCAGAAAATTAACAATTTTGGACATAGGCTATGAGGTTTCCACCCAACAGCAACGATATGTACTGCCCTGTGTTCTCTGTTCATTGTCAGTTTGATAAACCTAGTGTTACAGTAAATTTCCTTTTTTACAGTGAATAGTTTTTGCCTTGTTTGTTTCTTAGTGTTACCCAAGTTCCTGTTTTGCCTTCTTCCAAGTTTTGTTTACCTTGCTCCTAGTTTATTTGCTCAGCCTCCTACTGTCCTGCATTTGGGTCCAATTCCTCACTCAGTAATTAAGCCAGTAACTCACTCTGTCTTGTATGATACATCACACATTGATGTTTGTTATAGTGTGTGCACGCATGTGCGTGTGTGTGTATGTGTGCACGTGTGTGTGTGTGTGCGTGCGCGCTCGCGCGCGCGTGTGTGTGTGTGTATGTAATTAGAAGTTTTCGTGACATGATGATGTATTTGTTTTTCTCACAGCGGATGCGAAGACAGACGATCGCGCCAAGATGAGCGTGGCAGCCAAGATGTCCCTGTTTAAAGTATGACCATCTTAGTCTTAGCATTTGAAACAGGACTCCTTTCTATAGTTGGATAGGACCCGCTTCTATTCCTCTGTTCTGTGTTCTATCTTAATGCCTGTTTATAAAAAAGTCACTCCTTAGAGACGCTGGGCAGGGACCCATGGCTAAAGGCTAATTCATATTTTGTCATATGACAAAATATAAATTAGGCCTATCATCCCAATACAGCAATCGCAACAGACTGCAGGGGGTATTAGAAAGGTTTGTGTCGGCTAACAGAAACTTAAAGTTGCGGTCGTAACCCCGATTCTCTGACAAATGAGACCCCTCACTCATATTATCAGAGAGGGGGTTACGAAAGTAACCTTAAGGTTTGTGACCGCTAACAACAAACATAATAAACCTGTCTAACCGGAATTGCCTCCAAGATAAACAATCCCCCCCAAAAAAACATCATTATACACTATAACTACAGGCAATGCAGCACCGTAAACGGGATTAAAAGTTAATGCCCTGGACTTCACTTCTGCTGCCGAGAGCTTGCAATGATATTAAACAGTCAGTGTGCTGCTGTCTCCCATGAGCTCTTACTGTCTCACAGCTGCTCACCTTACAGTGTGAGTTGACGAACCAGTGCTGATCACGCAGAACCCAACATGCTCATGTTGAGGAATATGACTGGTCAAACAGGTGTTAGGTGACTACATTTATACTTTGAATAATAGTTGCATAACGTACTGTGCGGTGTCTGGACGTGTCCACCGTTAGCTTCTATCATGTAACTTAACCACTTGAACTCTAACATCCCTATTCTGGGGCTAACATTTTGGCAAAAATAGCAGATCTTAACTCTCGTTGAGACGCGTTGTAGATTGGCTATTTTTGGCAAAGAGTGTAGTCCGAAAACAGGAGGGGGGCTAGCAGGGCCGAATTAAGTCTTTGTAGAGCCCAGGACTTTGACTGGGGTTAGTCGTTAATCATCCTTTTCTGTAATGATTTAATGTCTGTCTGTATACAGAATATACAACATGCTGGCATTGAAATGCAGCCCCCCTCCACTCTCTTTATAATTTCCCTTCAAAAACAATGCGCAATGGCATATAAATTCTAATATTTCACTTCCTGACTAGTTTTAGTGAGGAAGCATTTTGTCAAAATGTGCCAGTCATATATTGGCTATTAACATCCATCACAGTGGTGTTATAATTAGCCTGCTGGTCTGTGCAGGCAGGCAGGCAGAGGTAACAGAAACCTGTAGGGGTCTGGTTACACCGTGACCTGTAGGGCTGGCATTCTATCCCTCTCCCTCTGAGTCACTCTACCACTTTATTCACCAGCTATCCGACCCACTTCCCCCTTAATCCACACTAATACAAAAGATGGACATAAGTAGAGGGAGTTTTCACTGTCACTTTGGTAATGTCTTGTATTACTTATTTACTAGATTGAGCCAGAGACGTGAATTGGCTATTTGACCTGAATGCTAAATGCTAAGGTTCACCTGTAGCAAGGGCCTCACTGATCAACAGATATATCATTGATCAATATTAATGTATGACCAGACCAACGAACGTCTCCCCCTCCCGTCTTCTTTATAGGAGCTGGAAAAGACCGCCCCTGAGGCTTCTGCGTTCCTGAAGCCTCGTTCTGGTAGCGTTTCCCATGAGCGCAGGGTGCGTCGTGGCAACGAGCATCGCTCCCTCACTCAACCAATCACCTGTGAAGAGATGGTGGCCATCAGGTGGGCTGTGCGGAACCCTGGTGGTTAAAGATGAAGCACTGTAAATTATATATCACAAACACCACAACAAAGAACCCTACTGAACTCACAGACACATCCAAATCCATTAATAATACAGTAGAGCGGTGGTTCTCAAACTTTTTCATGTCAAGGACCCCCAAATTGATATGTATTTGGCCGCGGACCCCCATCTAAAAATGTGTTCTGCCAGGGACCCCCAGAAGATAAGATTTTTATTTTTATTTTCAAAGTAAAATATGGTTAAAGTGGTTAAAATGATTGTGACGCTATATTAACACATTTTGCTGGGGACAGGGACCCCTGGGGGTCCCCCAACTTTGAGAACCAATGCAGTGGAGGTTCCCCGGAGGTCAAATTATTGAAACATGCAATAAAAAAATATGTTTAGTCCAAATGTGCATTGCACTTGTAGGATCAAATTATTCTTTGTTCTTTATTTAGGCTCCCCATTAGTTATTACCGCAGTAACAGCTATTGTTGCTGGGGTCCACACAAGACAACAATATATACATGTGCATCAACATTCATGTTTGTTTGAGTATACAGCACTGGATTTAGTTAGAATTAGATTCAAACTGAACTTTTGACCTGTTCTGTTTTGACAGTTGACAGTTTGACAGAGTCTCTAATTATAACCCACTGTCAGGAGTGTAAAGCTGTGATTTACTACCATAATGCACCCAACAAGTCACACATTGTGTTTCAGTCAATCCCACCCCTCTCTGCTCTCTAGTTCACATCATAGAATACACTGGTTCCCAATGTGGGCTCTGGAGACCTAACGTTATGGACCAGAGCAAAGGGACCCCCAGGTGTCCATGAGGGTGTTCCAGGGGGTCCCTAGCTAAATTGATAGGAAAAAAATTTAGCTGATGATTTTACAGTGTAGATTGGGGTCCCAGAGATAAAGATCGTATCCAATGGGGGTCCGTGGCCTAATGCATATCAAGATTGGGGGTAACTGAAATTAAAAAGGTTGAATCACTGATATAATATATCCACTCACCTCCTCACTTTCAGCAACCCACAGCCAGCATCTCCAGCTGAAGTGGAGTCTATGCAGGCTGAGTCTGTGGAGGACGATGAGAGCTGCAAACTGAGCATGAGCGAGAAACTAGCCCTCTTCAACAAACTGTCGCTGCTGCCGGGGAGTCAGGAGGGTGGCGGCCCCCCTGCTGATGGCCCCCCAGAGAGACGCAGGCAGAAGGGGTCTCGCTACCTCACACAGCCTATCACCGTGGAAGAGGTCAGCCAGGTGAGTGGCTTGGGTTGATATTCTTCAAAAGAATAAAAGTTGGCACAACAGCATTCCTCCTGAATGTGTTTTTTTTTTACTTTAAAACACATACAAGTGGTACAGGTGGTACAACGTTTCGGCCACACATGGCCTTCATCAGGTGGGTTGGGTTAATATTCTGACACGGCAAAGATGACAAAAAATGTAATCACGGAAATGAAACGTTTTAACCATTCAACCCTAGTCTGCATTTCACCGTGACGTTCTGTGAAAATAGCAGATCTACAAGCTCATATGTTGCACCATGACGTGTTGTGAGCTTGTAGATTGGCTATTTTTGGCGAAGAGATTTGGTGTAAAGGGAATAAAGTGTGGACCAAATAGAGAGCCAACTCAGGTCAAGTTTAGTAAGGATTGTATGGCACTGATAAATATACAATTTATTGAAGTAAACAACATACTGTACACACTACAGCCCTCACAAGCCTTCATCCTGGTGAGCATTGGCCTTTGCTTGGTGGTTTTATCTAGAAGTTCCTTGGTAGCTTTCCTTTGAAACATGTTTTGAATAGATTAATCATGTATAAATACTGCATGATGCAAATAACCTAGATCCTGCTATCTAGTTTAGGCACACAGTCAACTTGAGTTGCGCTGCTAGACACGTGATAGACTTCTCACTGCAACACACATCCACATTAGGGCGGGGTATTGTCTGGCGATAAAAGTATGTATCACAGGGGTTACGATATATTTTAGTATTTTGCAATATATTGTGATACTGTAAGCTATTTTTAACATAAAATTTGCCTACATCAATAAACAAGTTTTTATTGATTAAAATTGATAGAGCGTTTTTGAGAATCGATACTGTATCACAATATTTTCTTAGGCCCCTAATTCACATCCACTCATAAGGCAGCCTATTTAAGCTGTGAAATGCAATTGCTCGCTCTCGCTTTACCTATGCTGCTGCTCCACTGCTCAGTGCAACCATTGCTGCTACAATGATTACAAAACCAACACCTCCACCCCAGCATCCACCTGGAAGCTCTGATACTATTATTTCCACTGGGTGAGGTTTACTATTGTTACTCCCTGTAACTTGCTTTCTCATTTGCTAAGCTTTAAGGTGTATGCTTGCAGGGAGTTCAGAGCCCAGACACCAAAATCAGCTCTGTATACTGCTATTCATATACACACTGAGGAAGGCTTGACGCCGAAATGCGTCCGTCTATGCTGCCCATGCCTTAAATGAATTAAAAGTGCCAGAAGGACTTTGGAGTGCTGACTATACTTTTTTACCCGCTTGCTGAAAGCTGCGGGTCTAAGAAGAGGCAGACCTACGACTCATCATTCGACAGATTTGCATTCGACAGATTCATTTGCATTCGACAGATTTGCGTCATTGGCTGTCGTTTAAGCCAATGGGATACTTTCCCATACTCTGAACGGGCGGCCTCGTCCTCCCAAGCTATGGGACTATGCAGTCCTCCGAGCGCTAGCCGAATTTGGCTAATAGTTAGCTTGTATGATGTTACTAACTAACTGTTTTTAGCCAAGCGCGCTAATGTCCGCTCCCCATTAGTTATCGACGCAAGTCGCGTTATTACTCTCGTAATTTTAATGTATTGTACATCCCAAAATAAAATGTATTAACCATGTTATGGTGCTGTAATGACTTTATATTTTCTCAACATAATACTGTCTTTCACACGGGCCTTGGAAAAGAGGATCGCTTCCGCATTTTCTTCTTCGTTGGTCTAAACAATGACACGGTTGCCAGATTTTGAGAGAAAAATGAGCAACCAGGTCAATGAAAACAAGCCCAAAGATTTAAGTGACTATTAGGCTACATGAGCACTTTAAACCTATATGCATCGGCTATTTGATAATAGACGATTTGGAAATAGCCGATCTACAAGCTCACAACAAAATAATAACAAATAAAAAGCAACTACCTACATTTACAAGCAACTTCACAGAAAACGAGGTCGCTTGTAATTAGTATACATGGCAACACTAGTACGAGTACTTTTCCCACCACTGTTGCTGTTTTTAACATGACTGCCCTGTTTACAAATGAATGAATACACACTACAACCAAGGTTACTGTAGCAACATTTTTCATGTAAGGTATGACGCTAAAATCAGCTGCATTTTATCAGAAAAAAGCAGATCTACAAGCTCACAACGCATCGCCGCCTTGTGAGCTTGTAGATCTGCTATTTTTTATTATGTCGTTTTATTGAATACTTCATTTACAAAAGACATTAATGAAACCAAATGGACCCATTTGGGTTTTTCTTTCATGTAAGCCAGTAGTGAAAAGGGCAAACTTGCAGTTATGCATTACAACTCAAGCCTAGCTGTTTCAAACAGTGAAATCAAAAGACAAGTTGTGAGCTTCACTTTTATAAAGGGTTAGGGTTACATTGCAGTATTGATACTTTTACTTAAGTAAAACATTACAGTACTTTTTCCACCACTGTTGATGTTTTTAACATGACTGCCCTTACGCTACCTGTATTCTATGGACTCACTTAGTTTATTGTGATAATAGTTTATTTATTTCATACATAAATGAATACTAACTGGTCACCACCGGTCTTTTGTCCAGGAACAATGCATACAACACTATCAACCAGTCCTCCTGGGTGTGTGTGTGTGTGTGTCTTCATTTTTGTTGTTCATACATTTCTAAGTGAAACACTGTAGTTTTGACTTGGGTAAGGGTAGGCTACATTATGAAGTAACTATATCAGCTGGTGAAAATAGCAGATCTGTGAGATTGTAGATCAATTATTTTCACTATCATTGATATTGTACACACCACACACACACACACACACACACACACACACACACACACACACACACACACACACACACACACACACACACACACACACACACACACACACACACACACACACACACACACACACACTTTATATTGGTAGCCAACCAATGAACCTCTGTGGAGTTATTTTTGTTGCATTCGAATGGCTGAGATTTTATTTTAATGACAACTTTTACATTTTGTGCTGCAGATTGGGGCAAAGTTTTTGCGCCTGAGCGCCTCCAGGCGCGAGTGCCCGCGACGACCGGCCGATGGTCTGCTAGTCGACTAAGCGCCGTCCGAGTTATGTACCGATAGGCACAGAATCGTAAATAATATTGGTGGGGACTGCGTTACACAAACGCAGCACACTCCCAAAGCTGGCGCCGCCGGCAGCTCCGCGGCAGCTCCGCGGCAGCAGCCGCTGCTGGAAAATGCACTCGCTGTCCCTCCAGAACTGAGCTTATGCCTCCCTCAATGCATGAGGAGCTAGCAAGCCGCTTCTTATCACCTGACAGGGGGGAGTTTCCCCGGTAGGACGTGGCGCGTGGACAGAACACGTTATTCCAACCAGTTCCTTTCCCCTCCATCAGGCTCTAACCAGGGGGAGGCAGTATAGAGACCAGGATTACTGCATGTTTTTTGTGAGGGTACCTACCCTAGGGGACACGGGGAGAACATGCAAACTCCACACAGAAAGGCCCCTTTCGCTATTATTTTCTTATTGTGAGTCTTTGTGAGCCGTGCACCTGGCAAATTGCACTTATACAGACTGAGTGTGCTTGTTTTGGTTTCAGGCAAGTTGACTGACTGGACTTTTACTATATTCCTTGCTCTTTGTCTCTGTTCAGCTCCAGAAAGGTCCTGTTCAGCTTCCTGCTTTCCAACTGTCCCCTCACCTCTCTGACCGGCAGCAGGCCCTGTCTGTCAACCTCAAACCCAGTGAGGTGCGCTTTTCCCAGCCAAGACCTGGGTTGGGGCCTGGGCCTGGGGAGCCCACCTCCACCCACCAAGGTCTGCAGCGCTGGGAGTCAGAGCCAGGCATCAGAGGAATCCTGAAGAAGAGCCACTCTGGGGACCCCGACCGGAGCGCAGACGACAGTGGCCTGCAGGATATGGCACCCATCCAGGAGCAGAATGGTAGAGGCTGGAGAGACACAACAGCCATGCAGGAGAAGGTGGAGGAGGTGGAGAGACAGGAATTGTGTCTTGCACCACGTCCTCCTCCACGGAGAGAGAGACGCAATGTTCCAGGAGTGGATGGGAGCATGCTGACCGCTGCGCCCTGGAGGCAGAGAAGTCGTGCCAGGAGGGAAACCATAGCCTGTACCCCAGTAAGACCCTCAGCTGAACAGGTCTCCCCTCAGGAGGAGAGGCCAGATGCCAGGCTGTACCAGGTTGGGCAGCAAGATCAGCCTGATTACTCCGTGGAGCAAAGCTCAGACACTGCAGGGAAGGACAGGTAAATGAATACTTGAATAGTCACATCTGTCTGAGCACCTATAGCAGTGACAGGAGACATCTGAGAGAAAGGAAAGAGAAAGAGCGATTGTGTGGCCTTGCATGTCGTCAAGGATAATGTGAGTCAGTGTTAATGGTGTCATTTTTCAGGCTCATAATTTCCCCTACTGTTTCGATAAAGGCTGTCTGACCTGTCCAATGAGAAAGAGGATGAGCCACGAAGCAGGAATGATAACACACCCATGAGACATGTTCAGGTGACCCTGACAGACCACAATACTTCACCCCTGGAGGTAGAGAACAGCCATGTTAAAAAGGTAAGACCCACATAATTCTCATCTGCGGAAGTCTAAATCACAGTGACAAAACTCAAGGGATTGAATGGGACTTTACAGGCGTGTAGGAGGGATTTCACACTAAGCTCGCGTTTTCTTGCAGTTGCTAGTTTGGTTCAACACTGCTTCTCTTTAATGTCATTCATTTGTACCGTCAGAATCTCAGCAGGCTAAATCCGGTCTTAGCCTGAAAGTTAAGTCACAGCTGCAGACCAGAAAGGTAGCTCTGTGGGAGGTTCAAGTCCAGTCAGGCCGGTGAAGTGGTTTGGGAAAAGGCTGTCTCTCTTCTCCATACTCTCTAATCCTCTGAAAGATGTGTCTGGAGCCAGTGGGTATCAGACTGTCAGCAGAGAGAGAGAGAGAGAGATGGAGAGTTGTAGAGGATCTACTGTGTGCTAGGGTGCACACAAAAAAAAGCTCAGTGTAAATGTATGGGTCCATTTGGTTAGGGTTAGGGTGAGTAGTTGGTTGTACACACTCTCAGAATTATAAAGGGATAAATTAACCCTGAGGATTTTACTGTGTGGTCTACATATCTGTAGGCTAAAAAATCTCCATTACGTTATATCCGCAGTATGACATTCTAAAACAATGTGTATGTGATATTTTCATCTGTGAGAGACTGTGTTGGCGGTTATTGAGTTAATTTGTCCTCCTATCCTTTGCGTATTTGTGATTCAGTTGAAATCAGATATACAGGAGCAGCATCTCTGAGCACTGCTGTTGGTTTGTGTTAAGTGTTTTGAGATCAAATGGACTGGCTCAGAATGACTTGCTAATACATATTGGCTGTTGGTTGGTTGTAATCAACCTGACGACCATCAACTTGCAAATAGACTATGTATAAGTTTATTCATATTTGTGTTTTATTTTGTTTATTTATTTGTATACATAAAGCCAGGCCTCCCCCTTACCACTTTATAATCTCTGTTTCCCTTCTTCGACCTGCTACCAATACTGCCCTCTGTAGGAGGACAATGAATTTTCTCACGATGACACTGTATTCCCTCAGTGCTGGGTAAGTCACAATGAGTACTGCTGCTGTAGATTTGTATTCTCACCATACTGTATGGTAATACCGACAATATCTGTTTAAATATGAATGGGTAAGTTTGGTGATTTTATACCTTTATCACATACCCAGCCTTTATTTGACCGGGGTAAGAGTGATTAAAGGTCGTTGTAATGCTAATCTATCAGCCTGGAGCTGCGTTAACTGAAACAGGAGCTCTCTATTTTTAATGACAGCTGACTGTAGTAAATATTCTCTGCGGGTCCAAGTATTACAGGTATGTTATACATGTATGTATGTATGTATGTATGTATGTATGTATGTATGTATGTATGTACGTATGTATATACATATACATATATACTGTATGTATATATGTATATGTCTAAAATCACCAAACTTATCCTTTAATGGTCAAAAAACAAGACTCCAAGAAAAGTGAACCTTTCAGGAGTACTTTGCAAGAGGTTCATCCCCTTCTCCCTTTTACTTCCTAGGAGCCTGTCTTTGCCTCTGTCTATTCTAGCAGTACACCTCAGTATATCATGTGTTTCAATCAGGTAAATGTGAGAGTGCCGTGCATATATTTGGGCCAGTCCGTGCATGGTGCCTTCTGCATTTAGATATGGAATCTGGTATGCAGTGTCTTGTATGCGGTGGAGAGTTTAAAAAGTTTGTCTTGCCATACAGGCCCCTGCGTTTGTGAGTTTTGACAGATGAGTGAGTTTTGACAGATGAGTCTTGATTTTTCCACTTATATTGTAATCTGAAAAGTGTGTTTGGTTTGAAAATTGTCTTTTCTAAGTGAAACATTTGTGTTTTTTGTCCTCTTGTTGTTGTTGTTGACTGTTATAATCCTACACAGAGCTGGGCAATATGACCTATGACATATTCTATAAACTTCCTTTGTTATTCTGCCTCTATCTTATATGTATTTACTTACAACAGATAGAGATGAAATTATTGTTAGGAATGATTTTACTGTACACTATATGATTCACTGAAAATACAAATATTGTAACGTAACAATTTAAAAAACATTTTGTTCCCTGGATGGAAAGATATTTTTCTTTGTCCATTAAAATATATAGATCATATTGGAGGATTTATTGCCCAGCCCTAATCACTCTCTTACTGTCATCCAAATTCTCCTCATACTAATTCTCCTAACTCATGCTAATGCTATACTCTATCTCTGTTAATGTCCCATCATGTTTTATCTCCCTCCTCAGACTAACATGTCCTTCGTGGCCCAGGAGGTCTCTCCTCCTACCCAGAGCCAGTCTCAGCCTCAGCGGAGACAGAAGGTCATCCTCCCACCCACTAAATGTCCTCTTCCGTACACACATACATTCTGAGGTTTACCCCGCTAAGAAGCAGTGCAGCAGAGACTAGATACTGTACTCCAGCATCCTAATTCAGTGGTTTTCAGTCCACGACCCCCCCCCAAAAAAAGAAAAACTGAACTGGGGACCCCCTGACAAGCACTCGGAATTGTAGGAGTTGAAGCATTACATTTAGTTTGACTTGGTTCCACAAATAAATATTGTGAAAATAGACAATCTACAAGCTCACAGCGCCTCGCAAAATGTTAGCTCTTATATTATTTGACAATTTGGCCAATGTTTGACCAGTTATTACTGTATAGTTTGTTGATTACTTATGATGCAGTCACTTTACTGTCATCTGGGGACCCCCCAAAATCATGTGGGGACCTCCCTGGGGGTCCCGACCCACAGGTTGAGAACCACTGTCCTAATTGATCTGTTTATGTGGTTGTCCAGGCTAAGACAGCTGAGGAAGAACGGCCTCAGATGACAGTGGCTCAGCAGGATGCCGAGGAACATGAAAGGTCCAGGGAGAGCGGGGAAGCAAATGATGTGACCCGGTTAACCATGGCTGGACACATGGCCAACAGAGGTGACATCTATGTCTATTATCGACTCTCTGTTTTTCTGCTTGCCTGTCTGTCTGTCAGTCTTGTCTGTCTGCTACCTGCCATGTTCTTACACTGTTCCACACTCATTCTCTCTTTCTATATCTGAACTCAACTCCTGTTTACCGTGGACTGTGATAGTAGAGGTCTATGTTGTCACTCTTTAATCTTCAATCTTATTCTCTCTTATTTTTCTGTGTTGCTTATCGCTTCCAATGTAAGTGTTTTTTCTCTTTTTGCTTCTTTGTATGTCTTCTGATTCCTTGTTCATGTCTTTGTCTTGTGTGTTTGTCACCAGAATCAGACAGAGATGAGACAGCTGACTCTCATGACAACAGACCTTCCCCTGGAGCAACAGCTTGTACACATGAAGGTTAGTGTAGGGTTAATGCATATACACAGTCAAATACAGATATTAACCACATCAACCCCAAGAGTATAACATTTAGCAAAAATGTGTGAATATTCAATGGAAATAGCAGATCTGCAAGCTCACAACGTACCACGTTGTGATGTATTGTGAGCTTATGGATCGGCTATTTTTGGTGAAGAGGTCTGGTGTAGGGAGGAAACAGGGCAATGGGAGGCGGGGGGGGCAAGTACAGACTCCTGAGGGATACTGGTCAACGAAGTATATAGCGTTTAAGTGGTTAAATGCACTGCATATAGCATCTACTCTTTATTCAGACTTATTTTGTTTGTAAGTTGCTGGTTAATCTCTGAACTGTTTTTGTGTTGTTCACTTCACAGGGATCGCCAAACAGGCTGAGATGGAGGCGGAAGGTATGATTTCAAAAACGTTCTACAAACATGACTCTCCCAGGCAGACACACAGGATCAGTAGTGTGTGTGCTTTTACAGTTATGGGATTATGCTGTGTTGCCAACACAAGTAATATGTGATTATTGTTGACAACCATTTATCTAGCTTTGATTGTATGCTTCTCTTGTTGAGTCTTGAATAGAAATAATCCTCTGTTTTTTTCCCCCCAACCCCAGCTGCTTCCCACAATGCCCCACAGGAGCTGAAGGAGGTGGTGACTGTAGAGGAGCCATTTGGCTGTTTCTATGGAGAACAGGCGCCTCCCTCGACCTGTGTCCCTGCTTCCTCCGGGGACGGTGCTACAGCTGAGCAACAACAGGATCTAAGTGTCCTCTGTCAGACCACCACGCCCATGTGAGCCTGTGTAATCACACAGACATTACAACATTTATGTAGTAATGATGTAGATAATATTAATGATTAACCAACTGTGATGAAAACACATGTTTTTAATGGTTTATACTTTGACAAACCTCACTGTGTCTCGTCTCCTGTGTTTGCAGACTGACTTCAGCTGTAGCAGAGCACAGGCGGGCGGTGCGTCCATCCCGCAGGACCCAAGGTTCCAGGAACCCTCTACGGGCCCTGGCAGCCAGGGAGGACATCAGACAGGACTACATGGGCGAAAGGATAGTTACTGAAGACAACAGCAGGATACAAGCGGAGAACAGTGAGTCAAAACATCTACAAGTACACAGTAAAACCTTCAGTGTTTACGGTCCACAGCAATGCAATTCCTGGCAACTATTTGCAACTCCTTGAAACTGCAACTCTTTGCAACTACTTGCAACCACTATCCCCAAATGGCACCAGTCCGCCGCAACTGGTCAGTCCATAAAACGTTTTTGTTGCAAGGAGTTGCGTTGGTGTGGACTGGCCTTAACTGTAATCGTCTTTGCTCGGGTTTGATCCGCTCTCCAGAGTGTAAGAATCCCTCCAGGGCGGACTCACGGAGGGCCAGCACGGAAGATTTCAACAACAAGACATCCTCAGATGCAGTTAATAACAACACCCACCCTCCCTTCAGCAGCCGCATGCTCATTCACTTCAAAGGTCAGAAAAGAGATGGGTTAGCATTTGTGTGTTTGTGTTTATGTGTGTGTTTACCTCGGTGTTACGTTATCCATTTGTAACGCTCAGAGTTAAATTAAAGGTATAGTTGGCAACATTAAGCCTATATTTGAAAAATACCTCTATATATATATTTTGCATTTTTTCCCCTCTATCAGCCACTATATAATGATGCTGGGGTGTTTTCCTGCATTGAAAAACACTCCTCTTTCTGAAATCCGTATTTTCCCTACTATTTAGGTTACACATCCGGGTATCCGGTCCGTAAATTAACGCACGCATGTGCGCATCCGTGCGCGTCCGTGTCCGTGTGGACCTTTTACTTTCGGTTTTAAAATGCTCTCAAACTTCGTTTTTGATGCACATAATTTACTTTTCAGACAGCGTTTGGATAGAATTTAGTTGTTTAACTTCATATATGTGGTCAATTTGTCATGAAAGAGCCTATTTAAAAATAAAAATTCAGAGAACCGGCAGGGGCGGGCAGTTCCGCGAATTGTATCCGAATAAAGTAACCTATATTCGGCATGGACGGTTTAGAAGTCTCCTTAACTCTATGGAAGTCCTCCGTGGTGGTCGGGGAAACGAACTGCTGGATTTTTTTTCTTTGTTTATCTCTGAATCGCCTACAATCCCTTTAACACAGTGTATTAGTGTTGATGCGTGTGTGTGTGTGTGTGTGTGTGTGTGTGTGTGTGTGTGTGTGTGTGTGTGTGTGTGTGTGTGTGTGTGTGTGTGTGTGTGTGTGTGTGTGTGTGTGTGTGTGTGTGTGTGTGTGTGTGGGTGGTGCATATGTATTGTACTGGATCCCTTTTGTCTTATCTCTGTGTCTGTTTCCTGTGGTGACAGGTAGGCGACATGTGCAGGTACGGCTGGTGAAGCCCTCAGCACTGTCGCTGAACAGTGGTGACTGCTTCCTGCTGGTCACTCCCGACCACTGCATCCTGTGGAGCGGAGAGTTTGCCAACGGCCCAGAGAAAGAAAAGGTACCACAGAGACACTTTGACTCTGAACAGCAGTAATGTCATGCTAACATGGTATGCATAAGCCATTGCTCGCTCACTACTGCACCATACCAGTGTAAAATACTCAAGCTCTCCATGAAGCTACAATCTGGGACTTTTAATTAATAAAACGTTATTTTGACGAATCTGTATGGTGGAGTATCCAATCCAATCAAACTTTATTTATAGAGCACATTTAAAAACAACATTTGAACCAAAGTGCTGTACACTCAGTAAAAGGGTAAAACACTCACAAAAACATACCATAAAACATAGTGACTCTCAACAAGGGAACCAGGAGACCTGGTACTGCCAGGCCCCTAGTGGTTGAAATCTGAAAGGCCGGACTTCGCATGACGTGTGTGCTGAGGAAAAGAGGGACAGGACAGGAAAAGAGGGACCGACCGACCGACCGACCGACAAAGCCTCATGTAGGCCGACCCCTTTGGTCTGGCAAAAATAGCAGTATGTTAATACAATATATAACTAGTACATCGGCAGTGGATGGAGGTGGTCTCCCTACTCTTACATTGAGAAATGTTGACCCTGGTGTCGGATATGACACCTACTTGAGTACCTGTACTGTTTGACAATGGCAATAAAGTTACTTAAAGCAGAAGGCCATAGATGGCCATACTGTAGATCCACCATGTTGGTGGTAGTTTGGACATTATCTCCATTGAGAGAGGGAGACAATGGACATAAAATGTACAGGTTATAGAATTAAGCATAATTTCAGTATTCTGAATAGTTACTTTTATTAATATATTAAATAACTTAGATAAATATTGGTGACAATTTAGGCATTCAGAAGACGCTCTTATCCAGAGTGACTTACAATAAACACGGTAAATCACACAAATAGAATGCAGAGAGTGTAATGCCTCAAGACGGTGACAGTGCTTAGTGCTGAACATTTACATAATTAAAATAACTTTGTTGTTCTGTTATACAATTAAAAGACATCTCATATCGGTGTTGTTGACAAAAAGTTAATTGTTTTCATGTACATCATGTGTAAAGTTTTGGTCATACTCATACAGATGTTTGAGTGGTGATAGTGTATTCAAACACATTGTTCTCCAGGCCTCAGAGCTGGCGATGTCCATTCAGAACCAGAGCGATCTGGGCTGCCGGGCCTCGCAGCTCCTCCGTCTGGAGGAGGGGCTGAACTCAGACTCAAGCCAGGCGGCAGAGTTCTGGGACCTTCTGGGAGGAAGGACACAGTACAGAGGTGAGACTCCACTCCAGGTGGTTTGACAGTCCACCTTCCCAGTTCTCCCTAGGAGTGCATTCATCTTTTATGTTCTATAATGGTAATTCAGCATTCTGATGCTTAAAGGAGTAGTTCACCCCAAAAATTACTTATTTTCTATCAATCACACACCATCACAAGCCTTGAATTTTTGTTTTTGTGCATTCCTGAGCCAATAATTTGATGACCGGGTCATCTGTCAGTAGGAGACTCTTTGACTCTTTGAATCTCCTACTGAGTTTTAGGAGACTCCGCTGGTCATCAAATTATTGGCTTAGGACCGCGACAAAAACCAAGAAATCTCCATGAATTCAAGGCTTCATGAGTTCATGGGGTGTGTAATTGATAGAAAATAAGTAATTTTTTGGGTGAACTACTCCTTTAAATCTATGCTCCTTCGCACAACTGTGTTGCATGCCGAAAACAGCAGAACTACAAGCTCACAATGCGTTACTGATGTGACATGTTGTGAGGTGTAGTGAGGAGTATAAATTGGGCTTAAAGGAGTAGTTCATCCAAAAAAGGACTTATTTTCTATCAATTGCACACCCCATGAAGCCTTGAATTCATGGATTTGTTTTAGTTTTTGTTGCATTCCTAAGCTAATAATTTGATTCCCGTCTCCTACCAACTAGTGTATCCGGTAGGAGACACAAAGTAGATTCTTTGTGTCTCCTACCGGAAATACACACGGTCATCAAATAGTTGGCTTAGGAATGCGACAAAAACAAAAATAAATCCATGAATTCAAGGCTTCATGGGGCGTGCAATTGATATAAAATAAGATTTTTTTTGGGTGAACTCCTCCTTTAAGATGGTTTTGTCTTAAATTGTGAGAAATATTTGGTCTGAACAAGGCTTAAAGCCCAAAAGACTTTCACTTTCTGATTAGCTTGACACATTTTTGTTTTTATATTGCAAATGTTGTACTGTACTTCCTTGATGACACTGCTAATTTAGCTGTATATGGCTCTGTTCCATATGATGACAATAAGCAGAATTGGACTGATAATTAGGTTGTCAGAAGTGTCTCCACATATATTTGGAATGTATATGAATGGTTTGGTGTTTGCTGATGTCTGCAGGTGCGGGTCCGCCAGAGGAGGATGAACTGTATGAGAGTGGTGTCGTGGAGTCAAACTGTGTGTACAGGCTGCTAGAGAACAGACTGGTGCCCCAAGAACAGGCCTGGGCTTCCATACCCAGTGTCTCACTATTGGGTTCATCTGAGGTGAGGAGGCCCCTCCTGATTCTCAACTAGTACACTATAGTATGCAGACCAGTGTATAAACACTCCCAAGAAGCGTGTAAAGACCTTAACCCATTAACCCATTAAGACCTGAGGCGATTCTTAAAAATGTTTTCTAAATCCTAACAGTTTTTTGAAAAAAAAAACAAAACAAAAAAACAAGATTTTTCAAAAATAGCAGATCTACAAGCTCATAGCGCGGCACTCGGTGCCGCGCTATGAGCTTGTTGTTGTATTTTTGAATAGCCAAAGAAATCTAAAGTGACACAGATGCGTTCCAGGTCTTAAATGGGTTAAAACGGTGAAAGCATCTGTGTCATTTTAGAATGTATTTATTTATAGCAACATACGTTTTTCAGAAAACTCTTAGGATTTAGAAGAGCAGTTTATAACAGTAATTCTCAAAAATAGCAGATATACAAGCTCGTAGCCGCTCTGCGAGCTTGTACATCTGCTATATTTGAACTTTAAAAAATATGGCACACAACATTTTCAGATGGGGGTCCGCGGCCAAATATATATCAATTTGGGGGTCCTTGGCACAAAAGCGTTTGAGAGCTACTGATTTAGAAAGCATTTGTAGAATCGGCCTCAGGTCTTAATGGTTTCTTACCGTCTAACTGTCTCTTTGGTTGTGTTTTCATGCATCCAGGCTCTGGTGTTTGACTTTGGCAGTGAAGTATACCTTTGGCATGGAAAGGATCTTGCCCCTAGCAACAAAAAAGTTGCTCTACAGTTGGCACAGCAGGTGTGGGGCGGAGCCTATGACTACAGCAACTGTAGGGTGAACCCTCTGGACCTCACACAATGTAACCCCAGTATACAGCTGTAAGTAGCCTTTTTAAACTTAAACTTCTGTACTGTTCAGAGCTACTGCAATACAACAGCTGTATATTTTAGCATATGACTGCAGTGGTGTAAAGCTAGACTAGAACAGGATATCCGAGGGTTACAAAAAAATCTGAAAGAGTATGACATCAATATAAGGCAAAATGAAGGCCTTAAAATGTAACAAAATAGGAATTTCAGTGGTCTTCAATTGTTTGCTTTTCATGGAAAGAAAATCTGATAGTTAGCTTAAGTTTTTAGAAACTTCAGATTTGTCACTGTGGGATTTATCCAACATTTCCCCCAAATAATTAATTATATTTTGAAACATAACGTGAAACTTTGTCTTGGCTGTATGAGTTAATAAGGGGAAGGTCTTCATATATGATTTGTTTTCTCCTAAAGGCGGGGAGAGGGCCGTCCAAGCTGGGCCCTTTTTGGCTGCATTTCAGAGAACAATGAGACTGCTCTTTTCAGAGAGAAGTTCCTCGACTGGCCAGGGAGGAGCGGAACCAGAGAGGAACCTACTCCGGTGATGGAGGACACGCAGGTTTATCAGAGAACTTGATGATTTAAAGTTCACACATAATATTATATCATATCAGAGATGGATCTTAATTTACTGAAATAATTTACTGAAGTAATCCTCTCTCTCTCTCTCTTTTTGCAGTTATTTCCACAGAAAAGCCTTTCAGCACCAGTCACCCCAGACCAGCCTTCTGTTCCTGTGTCACCTCCTCAGTCAGAGTGTCTGTCTCCTTGTGATGCTAAGGCGCTGGTGTCAAGCCAGAGCCTGGTAGGGGACGGCTCGGTTGATGGTGCCCTGGATGGGCTCAACGTCCAGCGGGGCCACGGAGTTGTCACACTGGACGACGGACGTCAGATGGAGCTGAAAACAGTTGCTGTAGACACGTGGCACGTCCAGGAATTTGATGATAGCGAGGTTCCTGTAGAGAGCAGAGGACAGCTCTACGAGGGCGACTCCTATGTGATCCGCTGGACGTACAACATTGATTCTGCTGGTGAGACACACGCACACCCGCACGCACGCACGCACGCACGCACGCACGCACGCACGCACGCACGCACGCACGCACGCACGCACGCACGCACGCACGCACGCACGCACGCACACACACACACACACACACACACACACACACACACACACACACCTGCACTGTAGGTAATGATGTTATTACTGTAGGTAATGACATTGTTTGTCTCTGAGGCACTGTAGGTATTGATGTTCTTGGTACTGTAGGTAATGATGTGCTTTGTCTATGTGGTACTGTAGGTACGCTGTGCAGCTCGGATGTACAGAACAGTGGTCCTGAGAAAGGAAAAACTGTCCTCTTCCTCTGGCGGGGTCATCACTCCACTGTCAGTGGGCGGGGCACTGCTGCGTTCCTGTCCATTGCATTAAATAACTATGAGGAAAGACAGGTACAGTAAGTTAGCCACAGTGCTTCCATTTTGAACACGCTGTTAGATTATTAGAGATATTTACAGCAATCCAGACCATGTGGCAATAAGTAGGAAAACGATGTCACTGGTGGAAAAGAGATATTTGGTTCAATAAAAGTTTGGTATCTAGTAAATGATTTTCATTGTTGGGATATCAGTAACATCAATCAATTTCTAAAGTGTTTGCACTTTGCAATGAAACTCATTTAACTTCATTTATATGAGCCATTAAGAAGACTAAAGACCTTCCAACCTCAGAAAAAACTTCCGATTCGGACAGGCTTTCCAAACTACCGTAGTTCGGATAGTCAGGATATCTGGGGGTGCAGGGGTTCTGAGAAAAAGTTCTGGGACCATTAGAAGTTTGGAATGACGTCAATTTGTAGTTCTATCTCCTCCTTTTCCAAAGAAAAGTTCAGACGTAGGAAGGAGCATAGCATACTGTATATAGCCCTTTGCTGTAGCCTATTAATCTGTTGGCAGTATTCATGTTGTTTATGGTCTTTTGTGTTGTTGCTGGTGGAGGTGGTGGTACCTCAGGGTAAGGAACCACCGTGTTTCCTGCAGATTTTCCAGGGTGGTCTGGTCATTCACAAGGGCAGACGAGAGGATGCTTCCTCTAAAACAGGTACGGCAGAACAGCCCTAGATTCTGTTTGGTTGAGTGTGTCAACTGTATCTCCAGCCCACACACCCTTTTATCATGTATTGTTTGGTTATTCAAATCTTCCTCTCTGACGCTAGCAGGGTGGCGTCTGTTCTCTGTGCGAGGAGAGCTTCCCGAGGAAGGCTCTCTGTTGGAGGTGGACTGTTGTTGCGCTGGTCTCCGTTCTAGAGGCTCTGTCATTCTGCTCAATTGCCAGCAGGGCGTGCTGTACCTGTGGCATGGTTGCAAAGCCCACTCAAGCTCCAGAGAGGTCAGCAAACGGGCAGTGGAACGGCTCACTCAGACGTAAGTCTACGTTTGGATTGACATTTAATCAACTGTATGTAGAATATAAACACTTTGAAATTGGTGTGACTTCTGTGTTATTTGACTACTGCTTGACAGGACCGAAGTTACAAACCTTGATCCTATGTTAGGATAACATTTTTTATGTGAAATGGCATCTGTGTGAATCCACAGTGGATGTATAAGGATATGCATTTGTGTGTCTTAGATGCCTGCCAGAGTTGGGTCTCGTCACAGGCAGTCCTGTGACGGTGCAGGAGGTGGAGGAAGGCTCTGAGCCCGCAGAGTTCTGGAATGCTCTTGGACAACAAGACAGAAAGGCCTATGACTGCATGTTACAAGGTACACAAAACACTTTTGTGCTGTCCATACAAATGCAGTTCACACAACAGGATTTGACATAAAATTAACTTAACTGACCTTTTCTGCCATCATATGAAATTATTAACAATTATGGGTATATTTTACTCCATCTTTTACTGTGTATTTGTGTTTTTTCTCAGATCCAGGCAAATATAACTTTACTCCGCGTCTCTTCCATCTAAGCGTTCAGTCCGGAGTCTTCCAAGGTGAGGAACTTCAGAGCCCAACCCGCTTGCCGGGGGTTGTCATGGCGATGCCCTTCGTCCAGGAGAGTCTGTACTCTGTACCACAACCAGGTGAGCATTGGACAAGCATTCACACAAAAAATAAAAACACACACATACTCTATCCCACCATCAGTGGTGGAACAAGTACTCAGATTTTTTCCTTAAGTAAAAGTTACAATACCACAATGTGGAAATACTCTGTTACAAGTAAAAGGCCTGTATTTAAAACTACCTGAGTTAAAGTACAAAAGTATTGGCATCAAAATACACTTGAAGTAGCAAAAGACTCACATATTTGAAAATGTTTCAGAATTGTTTGAAAATAGCACATCTACAATTTGAAAATAGCCGATGCTCACAATGCTTCAACATGCTGTGAGCTTGTAGATCGGCTATTTTTGAATAGCCGGGGTATAAAATAGGTCTTAATTGGTTAATGTATTGTTTTGTAATAATAATCTAAAATCTGAGAAGTAACTAGTACCGTAAGTAAAGTTTTCAAATAATTGTAATTGGACTACCTCTAGTGTTCTATCATTCCTAATTGCTTGCTTTCACCAGGTCTCCTGGGTCTCAATTAGTCCCCGATCACAAGGCCAGAATGAAAGTGGGCATTAGCCCACAGCTCTGTGATCCCATGCAGGACAGAAGTTTAGAACCACTGCTCCAAATGACGTTCAAGCTCACTCAATATTCTCCTCTGTCTCTCCCGGCAGCCTTGTTCCTGTTAGATAACCGCCTGGAGGTGTACCTGTGGCAGAGAGGTCAGCCTGAGGAAGCGGAGAGTGGCGGTTCAGCCTGCAGTCTTTGGGATAATGAAAGGAAGTGTGCCATGCAAACTGTACTCCAGTACTGCAAAGGTGAGGGCCGTTGCTAACTTGCTATCATATTGGGGGCCCTGTGAAAAATCTTGTTTGAGGCCTCCCTACTAAAGGGAAACATTCCGTCCTCATCGGATATGCATTATAACATCTCCCACATTTTACTGTTAACGGGTGGTTTGTTCATTTTTGGAACACAGTTATTATATGACGCGATCTAAGATTTTCAAATGGGAATTCCAGTACAAAAAAATAACGCTGTGACCCTGGGGTAGTGGGAGTGACATCAGGACTGCGGTACGCTATAAAATGAATGCATTTAAAGGACTGAAACAGGCAATAGACGACACAAAGCAGCGTTATTGGGAAAAGTGGAACTTCAGTTCCAACCGGCACTTCACAAGGTGTGTGGCAAAGACTAAGATTAAGAACAATCACAGAATCACGCCATTCAACCGACACTGCTCATGGTACACTGGCGAACAATCTGAATGCTTTCTACGGAATGTTCAGTGCAAAAAATGCCCCTCCTGAACGACAGGGAACCAGTGGAGAGGGTGGACAGCTTAAAGTACCTTGGGGTGCACATCACTGAGGACCTGACTTGGAGAATACACACAGAGGCTGAAGCAACGCTTGTATGACCTCAGGCACCTGAGGAAATTCAAGGTCTTGGAGAAAGTCCTGAAATCTTTCTACTCTGCTACATCCCATAGCATCCTGACAGGGGCCATCCTTATTTGGTGTAGAAAGAGCTCTTACCAGGATCTACGAGTGCTGCAGAAGGTGGTGAGATCGTCTGAATAAAGAGCACCACAGGGAGCTCTCTCCCATCCTTGCAGGACATGTATGACAGCAGGTGCTTGAGTAGGGAAAAAAATATTACAGTAAGGAGGACAAACACCATCCTAGAAACGGACTGTTTGTGATGATGTAGAAAGGAAAGCAAAATAACAAATTAATAAATAAAACGACTGCAAGAATCCTGAGCAGCTGCTCAAAATGTTACTTGCACAATATACATAAACAAGTGAATTGATGTGATTTTTTATGTACTTTATTGCTGCCAAAAAAAACCCTGTCTTAAGAGGTTTATCATACCGGCCGTTCTACCTGTACTTTCACTTAATTTCTATCTTATCTATCGCTTAAATCTTTTACTTCTGTACATCCAGTATTATTACTATTCCATTAATTATTTGTAGTATTTATTATTATCTTATGATACTGTAGTGTGTAATCAGTCTCTGCGGAAAATATCCCACTAACATTTCGCTTCTTGTACCTGTATGAGTAAGTGACAATAAAACAGTATATGTATCGTTTTCTGCCTTTCATTCATATATTTACATATCTTTTATAGCCATCTAGTGGTCATAATTTGCATGGTGTTTACAATTATCCGGGGGAAAATATTGGTTGAGGGTTATGCCCTGAACAAGGCTGTTTGTGAATCCCAAAGCTCTGTTTTAACTTAGACTTTTCTATTATTATTTTTTCCAGAAGAGAGTGCTTTGGACTTTTATCTTTTCATTAACTTTTGGGTTCCTCTACCAATGATCACCTTCATCATACATATTTAGACTTCTGAGCTCTCCACACCTTTTTCTGTTTTTTTTCTGTAGAAAATCAGGTATTGGATCTTTTCTAGTATACAATAAATGTATATGTCTAGAACACTGTTAAATTAAAATGCATAGGTGCCTTAGAGATTATAGCACAGGCGCTTATAGCATGAAACGGCGCATTGTCTGCTTATAGCATGAAATGGCACTACCGCTTGTGTTTACAAATGTTGTTTATTAGCTGTTTATTATTTTCCTCCAGAGATGAACCCTAGGCGTCCACCTCAGGCCTACCTCATCTTGGAGGGATCAGAACCCCTGACCTTTACTAATGTATTCCCCCACTGGGAGAGGAGGCCTCAACCCAATTCACAGGTACAAACCATCCGCACTAATGCAGGTACATAACATGTTTCTAGACAGCTGCCATCAGGCTTAACCTCTATATTGTCGTTGTTGGGCAGAAACCCTGTATCTCCATATTTCACCTTAATTATAATTCTTCATAAATGATTACACAATAATTTTACAGTGTCGCGCTATAGTAGCGGAAAAGTAGTGAGCTTGTCTATTTTTGAAAAAATAAGCTATTCCAGGTTGGAAGTGGTTAAGTCTGTCTGTGGGTTCTATAAAATATCTAACTAAGGCAAAACGAATGAAAGCTTATGTCTACAATTTAGACATACATTTTTCCTTTACCTGAAAACAAATGGTTTTGTACGTAAAAGGTTTCCACCCGACCGCGCCAATATTTCTCTCTATTCTTCTCCCTGTCTTCATGCGTATTTTACATCAATTTGTGTTCCAGGGGGAAGTGGGGCGGGCCAAGCTGACCTTGGTGCAGGATGCCTTGACCCAGCTTACTAAGACGCAGTACCTCCTGGAGGAGCTGTTGCGAAGCCCCTTACCTCTAGGGGTGGACCCCCAGTGCCTGGAAATCTACTTGTCAGATGAAGACTTCCAGGTAGCACTGTAATTGCATCCGTCAACCACAAGGCTGCAGCATGAAGACACTTAGCAAATTCAGATAGTTCATATCATTGCTATCAGGCAGAAAGTCTATATCTCCATATTTCATCTTTTTATATGCCCTATTTTATACTATACTTTTTCCTGAAAAGTTTTGGACAATTTGTATGATACATTATCATATAACATGCTGCTAAAACGTAGATGTTTAAATGAATGACTTGTGCAATGTTTTGCTTTTCTACAAATGATGTATGTAATTATGTTTCAGACTATTTTGGAAATGAAGAGAGATGAGTACAACTCTCTCCCAGGCTGGAAGCAAGCTGATCTAAAGAAAAGCAAAGGACTGCTGTCGTAGATGGCAAGAACAAGTGAAAGTTGCAAGAGGGGCACATTGGGAGGTCGAGTCCCCACTCGGATTGGCCCTTCAAATGAGAAGACATGATTGAAAAGGGGATCACTGGATGCCACCATGCCTTTGCATCATTTCATGATGAACTGCT
Source organism: Gymnoscopelus braueri (assembly GCF_963280865.1). Taxonomy (NCBI): domain Eukaryota; kingdom Metazoa; phylum Chordata; class Actinopteri; order Myctophiformes; family Myctophidae; genus Gymnoscopelus; species Gymnoscopelus braueri. The sequence goes on from NC_137615.1 coordinate 22,906,747, forward strand.
TAATAAGTAACAAAAAGAGAGAATTCATTTTATTTATGTCAACTTATCCTGAAGAGCTACTGTTTTTCTTTTTGTATTTTCTATTTTTAAAAGATGGTACTTACTTGTTAAGTGATGAAAATTGTGTACAGTGTTTTCACAGTAGAGGCTAATTTATTCTGTCACACGACCCCCGGCCCCTTGACAACGAAAATGACGTGGCTTCAACTTTTTCCAGTTGAAAACACATCATTTTTGTATGATTGTTGTATGACAAAATTTAGATTATCCTTAGCTGTTATCATGTTGTATCTGTGTGTCTTATTTAATTATGGTATAATAGGGCTTTACTATGTTCTCAGCCAAATGCTCTCATTGTTTCAGAGGGCCAGACTGCCTATATCTTTTCACAGAAGGTCTACCATCTGAATCCCTGGACTGTACCCACTTTCTTATTCCCAAAGACTGATGAATAATTGTGTGGATGTCTTACCTGACATGGATTTATTCAGAAGTACTATTGAAATAAACAAAAAAGATAGAGCCAGTAAAGCAAGTTTTCCTATGAAACTTTAATTCATCTGTACAAATCAATGAAAAGAAAATAGAATGATCTGCAAGAGGAAAGGGTGGATGTCAGTAACATACTGTGGGGAAGAGGGATAGGAAAACAAAGGAGTGCTTACAAAACAATCACTTCTAATAAACAATGTAAACAATGAAATATAAGAGTAACCACTTCCTAAGTGTTACCTCTTCAATCAATGTCATTTTCATCAAAACAGCGGTGCATGCCAGGGGGCTACAAACAAACCACTTAATGCTTGATTTACATTTCAATTACAAGAAAAAACAAACACAAAAATGGCTGCAATTCAAGATGAACTCCTGATTTGTCACCTAATGTAGGGTGCCTGACAGCATAATATAATATAATTGTGTGCATTTTACAGAAGTAAGAAGCGCCTTGCATATGATGCCATGCAAAGTGCTGAAGTGTTGATTTGTCTAAAACTGTGTGTGGGCACACAAGGCTTTGGAACTGTGTGTGGATAGATGTGTTAAATATGGCAATGGGTATTGGCTTTTTAGGAGGGCCCCAGGGGTACAGTATTATCAATGGATGGGAAAGCAGATAGCCATGCCCCCAATTAATATTATATCCCTAACAAAGACACACACATTAGGCATCACCTAAAATGCCAAAAAAATATCCCTGCACATATATGTGGTGAATGCATCTTCTAATGTGAACATACACAATATACCGTGGCCCCACACACTGTAAATAAGTCATAGTTGCCTTGATTCTGTCCACAAGGTTGTAGCCTTTTTGGCTGGACGTCTTTGTGTTATTTTCCCCAGCATGGATTAGCTGAATAAGCCTCCATGTGACTGTGAAGTCCTGGTGAGGTCGGATTAAAATCCACCATTTGTGAGATGAGATGGGGCACTGGAGCAAGAATATCAAGAGGCAAGTCATCTGCAGCAGCACCTCAGACAACCTCTCAAACACCCCTGGTTAGGCACAAAGCCACCGCTATCTGACACTGTAACATCAACATAGAGTCACTGCAAAAGTAAAGGGCTAAAGGTTGTGTGCAGTATGCATGTATGTGTACAGTATATGGCTTCTAATACAAAGGATTTAATACAAAGAAGTATACACTTCATGTTACGCTACATTTCCAAAACCATTAGTGTAAATTAGGACACGTTTAGACAGATTAGAAACAGAAAGCTAGTTTGCCAGGTCTTTTCTAATGTGCTTCAGTCTTTTGGGAGATTGATTGAACACGTGCATATTAATTTGGACTCAGATAAGTTTGGACGATGTGTCTATTCCTTGGGAAAGTATGTTTCCAAAGAATATGATCTACATACAGAATTTACAAGAGCAGCAGCTTGAGGATAGAGGGTAAATGCTTGTGTGTGTGTGTGTGTGTGTGTGTGTGTGTGTGTGTGTGTGTGTGTGTGTGTGTGTGTGTGTGTGTGTGTGTGTGTGTGTGTGTGTGTGTGTGTGTGTGTGTGTGTGTGTGTGTGTGTGTGTGTGTGTGTGTGTGTGTGTTCATGTCTCTGTGTGTCAGTGTGTACGAGAGCCTTAGATGGCCTGTTCTCTCTGCATGTCCATTACAGGTATATAGCGGTCTGGTTCAGAAGCCAGGGCTGCCTCACGCAGGACCACCATGTGATCCTCAGCCGCATGCAGTGATTGGTCGATCCAGTCCATACTGCCAGACATGTGACAGGCGTTGCGGGTTACCAGCACTAGGTGGCTGACAGAAAGTAGGAGGGCGGTGGCCCTAGGGAGAGAAAAAGTATTTTAAGTAAGTGATGTTTACCTGTATAGCACAGAGTACTTGCCCAGTAAAGAACAGCCTAAAAAAGCCAAGCAAATGCATTTTAAGTTTCTTATTTATTTGTATTTTTTTGACTTTTTAAGGAAACTGAGCCATTTATTATTTCGTTCCAGAAGAAAACCCATTATCTTCAAAAAGTCAGGAATGAAATGAATTTTCATATATACTGCATATATATATATATGCATGCGTGCATGCATGCATGCATGCATGCATGCATACATACATACATACACACACACACACACACACACACGCTGGCGACGCTGCTTGGTCATTTCCATTTACTTACCTTGTAAAAGATTATGCATAATTTCAAAACAATGGAAACAAAACAATATATGAAGTATTCTCTGGGCATCAGCATTTCTCAACAAAGCTCAAACATTCAGATCACTGTCTCTCTCTATTTATCTCATGAGTTATTCATCTGTGCATAACTCATGCCACACTGCTAACTCCTTGTCGGTTCCTTCAGACAGCAGTATCAATCTGCAGGCTAACAAGTCTTTTAACTAAAACTCTCAGTCACAGAAAAATAGACTCTCTGAATGATGGAAAAACAGATATTATTACCTGGCATCCAACAGGATTGGATCCAGAGGGGGGTACATAGATCTCACAACATCATCCACCCTACAACATGAAACAAAGCCATGAATCAGACTTAACACACCAGGCTACAATGTCTCAGTTTTGACAATATGAAGTTATGGTAGGGTTTATTATATATTATACATATATTATTATATTTTAAGATGATAGGTTACCTCGGGCTGATGCGTTTGGCCACAGTGATGATGTCACTGAGGCTGGCCGGGGCTTTGACCTTTGCCCCTGAACCCATTGTCAAGGCGACCAACTTTTCAGTCAGAGTGTGGCATATCTGTATATGGACATTAACATTTAAACAATATTCAGTAGGTAATAAAGGAGGGGGCGGGGGGGGGGCGGGGAATGTGTTTAAAAGAGCAAGCAAGTAGTCTCATTACCTTTAAGATGGAGATACAGTGAGACACCAAACCTCTGTGGGAATAAGTACAAAATTGGTTTGGATCGATGATGCCGGCATTTAGATTATTATGGTTTTAACAAATAAATCTCATAACCATGAGTTGTAAAATTCGAATTTTGAATCTGACTGTATATTAGGTCAAAACCATGTCAGGGAAGTACAAAAAGATTGGACAAACACGCGCAGCATTAGACGGTCTGAACTAGTTCAGATTAGTTAAGACATTGCTACAGACTTACGAGGCGTCCTCAATCCAGTCCTCATTCTCCAGGATGGCCTCGATGTGAGGGTTAGTGATGACCACATCATCCAGCTCCAACTCTGAGGGCTCACTCTGCGTCTCCATGGCGCCGATCAGATCTACGTTGGGCCTGTGGCAGAGAAGAATACATAATACTATGTTGTATAATTTGTTACTAGTGCTGTCAATTGAGCAGCATTGACATTTAATAGTTTCGTTCATGGTTTATTTTGCATTTCAATATGGCCCACTTGGCATTTATTCCATTCCTGACCATCCTGTAAGGTGGTCTCCTAATTTGTGTTCCGTCCCGAGATTTCTTCCTTTTCTTTTCCGTCAAGAGTTTCTCCCTTGCCCAATTGAGGGTCTATGGACAGAGGGTGTTGTTTTGATTAAAGGGCAAGACCACTTTGGTAGAGGTTTGGGTTGGGTAGTTACCTTGCCATGATGTAACTCCAAAGGTGGACAAGAAATAAAAAATAATTGCTCGATTGATTAGAAATTGAGAATTCAAAATATGCTCCTCATTGACTTACATTGTATGCTGTAACAGCTCTCTTTTCTCATGAAAATGAATGCAAACCAAGTTGATTCAGACAATATAGAACATCACAAAACCCAGTACTGTTTTTTTTTTTAAATAAAAATGTTAACTTCCTGTTGATTTTGCCATTTTTATTAGGAAGAAAACCCGGACTGGATCCGGATCCGGATCTTCAAATAGTAAAAAATAAAAAAAATAAAAAGACAGCACTGGGTTTGGTGATGTTCTATATTGTCAGAATCAGCTTTGTTTGTGTTTGTTTACGGGCTAAAAGAGTGACTTTGAGAGCTGTTTCACCGTATAATGTAAGTCAATGAGGAGCATATTTTGAATCATCAATTTCTAATCAATGGAGCAATTATTTTTGATTTCTTGTCCACCTTTGGAGTTACATCGTGGCAAGGTAACTACACAACCCAAACCTCTAACAAAGTGGTCTTTCCCTTTAAGGAATATACAAATAACTTTGAGTTGATATGGGTTGAGTCAAGGAGGGGAAGTATTGTGAGAAGACACTGTTACTTAAATCCAATGTAATTTTGGCTTTCCGCTCAATAAGTGAGTATATCGACCACAGATGAGTGGGATGCATGGCGGGAATAACTAATCATGGATAAAGGATTCCGATTTGGTGGAGAGCAAGAGACTGTGTATTGATAAAGGCACTGACTTGGAGTCGAAGTGGTGGAGTAGGTCATGAGGGTGGCAGTAGCGATGTCGGCACACTACCACCAGAGCAATGAAGGAGGCCAGGAAAATGGTGGCCAGCACCCCAATGGCCACGATCACCACTGTTTCCATGGTGACTCCCCCTCCCGCGATGGCTGCAGGCAGCAACACGATTGACCAGTCGTCCAGACTCAATTATGAATGGGTGCTCATCTGTTAAAGAGAGAATAATTGGGAGGCACCTTAAGATCAGATCCAAAGACATTCTAAGTTAAAGTATTTAATCAGTATTTCATTGCACATTTTCACAGTTTCACTCTTGTGACCTGTGAGCTTAGAATGCACTGTGTGAACTGTGGAGTGTTGTTACTGAAAATGTCACACCTACAATATACACAAAACTCAGATCTTTATCTACAGTAAGAACACAAGATGAGGTGAACATGACTTTTGTTTGTATTTCATGCACTGTACCAATACAATGAGTAATTTGTTTGAAAGAGGCTTGGCTCACAATGAGATCAAAATGACTCTTGAGATTATACAACTCCATTTTATAAATCAGGGTAGTTATGCTAAACAACTTTAATACCATATATCTTTAAATGTCTGCCTCAAATTTAGCTACTCAATCAACTCTGCTGTGTCTGGTCTATTCTACAGCCACCAGCATTTACATAACTGTGAGAAGACATCTTGTTTTGACATAGTGTGATAGGCCGCTCCCGAACGAAACACACATTTCAACTAAGTCAACCCCTCATAAGAACAAACATACTTTGATGAACCTTGACCTCTTACCCTTCAGATGTGTTAAGTCCCAGAAAAGTATAGTCCGTACAGGATTTTGTTTCTTTTTTTCCCCACTGCACGTTTCTCTTTTGGTTGTGTCTGTCAAGACTACCTGCCCTCTGCCCAGATTAGCTAGTTACTCATTAACTACATCTGCCCCACCTGAGTGCCCTTGTATGCATGTCTGTAAACCTTTGACATTACAACTTGGGTGAAGCCATATTTAGCTTAGCTGTCAAGAGATATCTCCTGATACAGTAAAATTAAGCTGTGGCATAAATTAGAGACGTTATCTTTACATTGTTCCATGTGCACAGCCGCCATGGGCAACAAAATTGCAGAATTACAACATTCTCTATAAACATTTTTGCCAGGATGAGATTCTGCTGTGGAATGCTGTAAGTCCTTAATCAGCTTAATTTGTGTTACACTGGTCGTGTGGTGCTCTCTCTCTCTCTCTCTCTCTCTCTCTCAGTGGTGGTGGAAAGAAACTAAGTACATGTACTCAAATACTGTACGTAAGTACAATTATGAGTTTTTTTTTTTACTTAATACTGGAGTATTTCCAATTTTCAATACTTTTACTTCTACTCCATTACATCTCAGAGACAAAAATTGTACTTTTACTCCATTACAATTATTTGAACACTTTAGTTACTAGTTACTTTGTAGATTTTGATTAATATTACAAAATATACATTGACCACTTCAGCTCTATTTAAACTTTAACAAGCTCACGATTTCAAAAGATTTTTTATACATTTTGAACTTGTGAAATGGGACGTTCTGCACGATGAGTACTTTTACTTATGGTACTTTAAGTACATTTGGATACCAATACTTCAGTACTTTTACTCAAGTATATTTTGAATTCCGGACTTTTACTTAACAGAGTAACAGTAATAACAGTATTTCTACATTGCAGTATTGATACTTTTACTTAAGTAAAAGATTTGAATACTTTTTTGACCACTGTGTGCTCTCTCTCTCTCTCTCTCTCTCTCTCTCTCTCTCTCTCTCTCTCTCTCTCTCTCTCTCTCTCTCTCTCTCTCTCTCTCTCTCTCTCTCTCTCTCTCTCCAGCTTGACTGACTTTTTCTCTCCCACTGGAGATTTGATTAATACAAACCATCTGACAAAGCAAAAAGTATATAAACACCCTTTTAATATATTCACGACACATATATACTTATTTATGTGCTCAGCTATTAGCAGACAACCAGGCAGTGTTACAAGCAAGGCTTCAGAAATATAAACTAACCCAATCAATCCACTCAATTGTATTAATGCTATCATTTACATGAATGCTTACATGTATGTTTTCACTGAGTTCCCAAGTTAAATGAGACCAAGGCAAATAGAGATGTTTCTTAAAGTAATATATAATTAGCCTACCTTTATCCGAAAATAAACTGTAGGGGTTTTGAGATACACAAAAACTCATAGGCTAATAGAGGCATCAAAATTAATTAATTGCCTAATTGACCTCTTTAGCTCGATTAAAGGGGGCGTAGCCTACTCAGATTTGATATAATCCTGATGTTCAGCAGCAGTAGGTTAGAATTAGTTCTCAGAAAGTGATGTATTAATTGAATAGGCCTACAACCTGAGAATATAGTGAACATAAATATTCTGTATGCCATGCAACCACTAGGCCAGGGGTCTTCAACAGGGGGTCCGGGACCCCTAGGGGATCCTCAAAGATACTTTATTTTTGTATTTTTACATGAGCCACTTGAACCCCCCCTGAAGGTTTGGTGTACAGGGAAAAAGGAGCAGACCAAGTACCGAGCCAAAGGTCAAGTTCACAAAGTGAGGATTTAAGTCATTAAATATCTGAAAACTTTCTTTAACATGAATCCAATATGTAGTGGGGGGTCCCTGCTTCATCTCTCTCTCTCAGCTAAGGGGTCCTTGGCCTGAAAAACGTTGAAGACCCCTGCACTAGGCCATAACGTAGAATTGCAGTTACATTTTGTGTTTTAGGCTATATGGGTATTTTGTATTTGGAAGGTAGACTGAAAAAATGTAATGCAATATAGTGGGGAGAAAACGAGAAAGACTAAGCAAAGCTAAAGAAGACCTTGAGCCAACTGCCACATAAGTCATCGTTCATTCATTATTTTCTTTTCGCGCGCCAGTAGGCTACACGCAGAAATTAAAACGTTAAAAAGTGTAAAGTTACCTGGATTTGGCAATTCTAGGCTATCACATCATATAGGCTGTAGCCTATACAGCCTTATTAGATAATCATTACTATTTCCAAATAGTATGGAACGTTTTACTCCAAACGTTTTTCTCTTCGTTGTCCTAACATTAGTATACCAGCTGTTCGTCTGTCACGATTATGGCATTTTACATGATGATTAATAGTCACACAAATTAACGATTAACGATTTAATTGTGTTTTTGTCGTTGAACACTGGAACATATTAATACAAATTACATTTCTGTTTGGCTTTTAGGCTTTGAAGTATGCACAGGTCAGACAAATAACCTATTAGGCTATTACATATTTAATAAGTTTATAGCCTACTTAAAAAAAAGAAAAACAACATTAATAGTGGAAATAGCCGATCTACAAGCTCACAATGCATTGCAAGGCATTGTGAGCTTGTAGATATGCTATTCCCACTATTTTGAAAAGTTTTTGAAAATATATGAACATATTCCAACATGGACGATTATGACGATTATGCAAAAATAATTGGATTATCTGAAATAATTGCGATTAGACAATTGTGTAATATTTGTGACAGACCTATTATATGTTCGTCTGAAGGAATCAAATAGTTATCACTTACCTAAACATAATTTTTTTAATGTATGTGGAGACAAAGCAGCTTTCCCCTCAGGGCAGCAGCGGAGATGGCGCGGACTTCTCCAAGTGGGAAACGGGAATGCGCATAACACATTACGTGGGCTGCTGAGCAGTCAGTGAATGACTGATGATCAACTTTTTCTTTGCAGCCTGCTGGCAAAGTTATGAGGAATACCAAAACGCTCGCCCCAAAACACAGTCACCCGGGGTCAAATTCCGGCAACCTCGGAACGGTCGCCACCTGGTATTCCTCAATGTAACTTAAGTAAACTATGCCTAAAACCTAACCTCAGTAAAACGGTGCAATAACCTGACTTTATTCCTGAACTTAACCTAGTACGTAAAACTATGCGTAACCCTAAACGTATTTCTAACCTTATCCTCAGTAAAACAAATACACGAATACAAGAACCGCTGTGAACCGCTGCGGTCCGAAAAAATAGGGTGAGCGTGTTTTGGGGCGAGTGTTCCGGTTACCGTTCCGAGCTCATGCGTGCGCACTATGTGAATTTTACAATTCCAGACAGATCTTTTAAAATGGCATATTAGTTGGAGCTCCCCACAAACGTGCACGTGTGTGTTAGTATGTGTGTGTGTGTGTGTGTGTGTGTGTGTGTGTGTGTGTGTGTGTGTGTGTGTGTGTGTGTGTGTGTGTGTGTGTGTGTGTGCGTGCGTGCGTGTTCTTTGTTAAAATATTCAGTCCTAACATTTTGTTTTGTTCTACATATTATGGCAAATATACCCTGGCTGCAAACAAAAACACAACGCTAGGTGGCATACGTTAACCATTGTATAGCGAATAACAGTGGGCTAGATAGGTCAACATATTTGACTTCCTGCATGGCTGTACTGCGCTGCTTGTACGAGTAAGTGAAAACATCCTTCTTAATTCTTCTTGATACATAGGCTACATTATTTATTGTAGTATAATGGTAACACACACACACACACACACACACACACACACACACACACACACACACACACACACACACACACACACACACACACACACACACACACACACACACACACACACACACACACACACACACACACACACACACACACACACACAAGGCTACCCAGAAAGATATGGTTGATAATTGAATAAAATGCCCTGATGCCCTAAATTGTTATTCTACAGTATAGGCCTACAGTTATTTTTCAAAAGGCATTAAAAAGGATATATAGGTCTAACTTAGTTTAAATGGTAATGGTATGCCAACAATGTTGGTCCTAGCATAGTGAGATAAGTTTCCTCTCAAAGGTCATCAACCCTATGATAACATGGCATTCCTAGACTTAAGTTTTGGGAACCACATTCTGTAATGTACTCATTCTGTATTGTGTAAGAACCTATACTAAATTATCTTAATAAGTTGCTTGTTGTGCACATCTGATCTGACTGAGTGACAGTATGCCTATTGACTTAGGAAGGCTACTACACCAGTGGTGGAAAGTAACTAAGTACATTTACTCAAGTAGAAGTACTGTACTTAAGTGCGATTTTGAGGTTCTTTTACTTTACTGGAGTATTTCCAATTTTCAATACTTGTAGGCCTACTTCTACTCCACTACATCTCAGAGGCAAATATTGTACTTTTTACTCCACTACAATTATTTGAAAACTTTATAGTTACTAGTTACTTTGTAGATTTGAATTATTATTACAAAATGTACATTAACCACTTCAGCCCAATTTAAACTTTGGCTATTTATGAAGCATTTTTGTACATTTGGAAACCTGTGAAATGGGACATTCTGCATAATGAGTATTTTTTACTTTAAGTACTTTTCTACTTTTACTCAAGTACATTTTGAATACCAGACTTTCACTTGTAACAGAGTATCTCTACATTGTGGTATTGGTACTTTTACTTAAAAGTAAAATGTGAGTACTTCTTCCACCACTGGGCTACACCCACCTTCTGGTGACTGCTCACACAATATATTACCAGAACCACCACTGTTGGATAAGTTTCCTAATACTTAAAAGGATCCCTGCCAAATATGCCTTAATACATTATAATTGTCCCCTATAACTAAAAACACCTTAAATGTTTTATTTATTTTATAAATAGTTCATCTTTCACTCAATGGGGGCAATGCCCGTTGCAAGTTGATGATGCCATTTGTCCATGTGTGGTCCAGCCCTATGGAATTTATGGAACACATGTGCAAATAAAAAACAACTTAATACTTCCTAAGGTTAATATGAGCATCAAATCAATATTTTTTAATATGTTTTATTTGCACGTGCATTCCGTAAATTCCATAGGGCTGGACCACACATGGACAAATGACATCATCAACTTGCAACTTGTTTTAAAACAATTATTTTAGTTATAGAGGGCAATTAACTAAAATAATTGCCCTTAAGGCATATTTGGCTTATTAGCCAAGGAAGGATCCTTTTAAAGTATGACAGTTTTGCTTACATTCTATCTTAACGCCTCACATCCACTTTGCTTGTGTGTTCCACTTTGATTGAGGACCGCAGAGTGCTACAGCGACAGCTGGTGGAAATAACCAGTGGAGATAATTACACACTCTTTATCCCAAAGCCATGCATGAAAGCAGGGTGCCTCAGAACAGTTAAAATGTTTGTGCTATCTTGTCAAAACAAACAATGCATGATTAGGTGTGCAGTGCTAGTGAAGCATTATGGTTGGCACATGCCTTGAAGTGTCTGCCAGCACAAGGATGAACCAATTGTGCCAACATCTTGGGGAGTCTAGGTGGCTCTGCGAGAAAGTTTCTGCCCACCACTGTGGAGACTAGTGGTTTGAATCCTCCACGATGCATTTGGCTTGGCTGGACTCTCCAACAATGAGTAGGAAGCTGGTTGGGGAAGACAATCCCTGTACTGATACATGTTTGTCAAGGCGCCTGTTCAGCAGGGAGCAGAATTGGGAGGGATAGCGTGTTCCTCCGCATGCGTTATGCCCTCCTGGTGAAACCGTGCAGTTGATGGTTGTGTGCACTGTCCCCAAGACCAACCAGCAGGAGTCACCAGTGACAAGGCACTCCAAAAGGCTACATGGGGAATTGGGATTTGGTATAATGACTCAATTCAGCCTGGTCACCAGAGAACATTTTGGCATTGTACTTTCTGTAAACCACAAGATACTGTACTTTAAATGTTGAACATTTTAAACCCACAATTTACATGTTACCATAATTACTCAATTCTAGATTTCCAAGTCAAATACTAGTACAATTTCAAAGTAGATTATAACTGATTCCCATCCTGAGAAAAAAAAAGTCCCATGGCTTTATCTACAATAAATTACTCCACAGAGTAATTGAAAAATACATTGGAAAATTTAGAACAACAATAAATAACCATGAAATAATTAAATAATATCCATATCCAATGTCAAATTATAATATCATCCATGGTGTTCACACTATGATGATAGAAAAGAGAGTATTGCAGTTTAGATTATGCCTCATTGTCAGCGCAGATGTTGTGTGGAGTGCTCTTGCCGTCTCATCATTGTTGTGTGGTGCTTGCTGTGTACTAGCTGTCCACTGGGCATCATTTGTAATCAGAGCTGTGGATTGAATAGCAACAGAAAATGGCCAGGTGTTGTCTTTTCCTCAGAGCCTTTGATATGTAAACCTATGTTCCAGCTGCAGGGCATTGGTGTCAACAGGTGATAGTAAGTGACTCATGGTTTCCTTTTTCCCCTGTTATTTAATTTCTCATGCGGATATAGTTCACGGATTCATGATTTAAGAGGGCGACTCGGATGTGTGTGAAATGGGTGGTGGATCCTGTTAACCCCATTTTTCCCTTGTTCTGTACTTAAACACACTGAAACAGAAATGCACATTAATCACGGTCACGGCTGATTTTCACTGAGTAACAATCCTTCCAGTTCCTGGAATAGCAGCAATATGACTAATCATCAGCGTTTTGGGCTGCCTGCCTTTTCACTGATGAATGAAGAACAAGGAAGTGGGTTCATTTACTGTGCCTGTGGCCCTTCCTGACATATGTGGCCCAGTGCAACTCCAATATGGTCTCAGGGAGGGAGGGACGGCAAAGCCTGGAAATACATGGGGGTGTCTCTCTCCACAACAGATGGCAGAGGTTGGAGGCTTTGGTAAATATGGATACAGCAGCACTCTCATGATTCAACTCTCACTCTCTCTCTCTCTCTCTCTCTCTCTCTCTCTCTCTCTCTCTCTCTCTAAATCACAAATGGTGGGCAGCATCCATCACAGCCACTAGGTCTAGTTGACAGTCTTTGCATTTGGACATGTTGACACCTGTTGTAGACAGATATTGAAATCTATTTGCCTCAGCCCAGCCAGCAGGTATCATTATTTGGTGTAAAATCAATCAATCCTGACACTTCTTGCTGGTTCACATTGAAAATGATTGAGGTTCTGAGTTTGATGACTCAACAAAGAGCAACACATACTGTACATGGTATAGTGTGCAGTAAGAGTTCCACCGTTTCCATCTCTTCTATGAGCAAGAGCTTCCTATTTCTACAGTAAGTGTGTCTGTGTGATTGTGTGTTTGTGTGTTTGTATGCAAGTGAGGGAACTGTACTGTACAAGTAAGGTTTCTTTTTTTCTTAATTAATATCTGTAGGCCTATTTCATTATTGAATGTTTGAGAGAATGCCGTTACCTAAGGCTGATTAGGAGTAGCATATTTTTTAAAAATTTACAAACAGATGTCTGTGAATTAGCAAGCCAATGGATCTTCCTCCTGATAACATGCTCTTCTCTCTGCCCCCCCCCCCCAACCCCTCCCTCTCTCTGTGCGTGAATCACTTTACATAATAGGCCCAGTAATACTGTATATTCAAACATGAATGCCATTTATGATGAGCGTTTTTCTTTGATGGTGCAATTTTTATGAAAGGTTCATGCTGTGTGCGTGTTTCTCACGATTAGGATTCTATGGTCTTTCTAATATTCGAAATGACAATTTTCTGTGAACAAGCCACTTCAGAAGGGAGCCCCATCAACATTGGAGAAAATGGAGAGAAATACAAAAACGGTCTTTGCAGCTTTAGGCCTATACCCCAGGGGCTTTTCTGTTCCAGCAGTGCCTAAGGCTTATACAGAACACAGCTTCCAGTTTCATAAGCGGCTGAGAGGGAGACGGAGAAAGCTTTGACTCTTTTAGGGTGCAGGGGGTTGCTCTGCTGAGCGATGTCCTTGAAAATCTGAACAATTTGCCAGGCTTTTAGCCAAGGAGCCTTTGTTTTGCACCACTTTGTCTCACTGCTGTGGAGATGGTTTAAAATCCCTCTCTTTGAAGGGAAGCAGAGGAAAAATGAAAATAAATATTTCTCTTTTGTTGCTTTAGCCGGGAAAAATGCTCTGTCATGCAGAATCTTTCTCCATGCATTTTTGTCTCCGCCAGGCCGAAGGCGCGCGCACATGTGCTGAGCCAGCCTGTGCGTGTGTGTGTATGACTTTAAGTGGCGCAATTAGTGTAACTGGTTGCATCTTTGTGTCGCAATCAGCTGCAGCTGTTGATGCCGTGCTCATACATACATATGGACAGACAGACATAAATATGGACAAACACACTCGGTCAGTTGTTGGAGCGGCTGGCACTGCTCAAAAACTGTCGTTAGAGTCCTGCATTTTGGAGGTACAGGAACTTTGAGAGGAAGGATCATGACCCCCACAAAGTGCTTCGATTTGACCTGAGTGAGTATGAGAGCAGTCAGTTGTGTATGTGAGCAGTCAGGTGAGCCAAGCACTTGAAACAGGAGGCTACCTGGGAACACAGTTGACAAATGAGTGTGCCCTGTTTCCACCTGTGTCCTCAATTCCTCTGCCCCTCTGTTTGCACCCGACGCATTCGTCTTTCTCTTCTGTGTATCTCTGTTCCTTTATCATCTTTGATCTTGCCTCAATTTGGTATTAACTCTACATCTCTAATTGTATTCTAATTGATTTATAGCGATTGCTTTTCTTCTGTTCAATCCATTATCACTGCACAACGGACAGGTCTTTTCTCCCACAAAAGAAATTGGTCCCCATCCTTGGATTATACGACACATTTTCATCCAATTTCATTGTTTCCCAAAAGGCCACATGAAAGTAACAGGTTTACTTTACTGCTGCTGTGAAGCTGTTTAGATGGGGTGGGGGGGGGCAAGGAGTGGAGAGTGGAGACCGAGCTTTGTCATCCAGAGGAGTGAATTAAAATTAAAACATCGTCAAAGCACCTTCTGTTCAAGGTAGTAACTTTCAAGGTAGGGTAAGTGATATTACTTTGTTAAAGTAAGTGTTAAACTATATATTCTGATTGTAATCATTGCTACAGGGTGTTTGTTCAGTAATAGGGGTCTCCCTGTCTATCCAGCTCTTTCATAAACAGAAAATGCATTTTCAGGTTGGGATACCGATTTGATCCAATCAGGAGACAGAACTCATACAGGATAGGATAAACAACTGAAATTGGAAGTGATGACGCAAATAAATTTGGAACTAGAAAGAAAAAAAATAACTGATAAATGGGTACTCTCTCCTGATTGGTTGAAAATTTGCAACGCACCCAAACATTTATTTTCTGTTTATTAAAGAGCTGGAGAGATGGGGGACCCATGTTATTGAACAAACACTATCAGAATATAGTGCTTTAGCAGCCATTTGAACAAAAAAAAGTTTTGTTCTGACCCAAAAAAATATAATTTACCCTATCTCTGAAAAAAGGTTATGTTGAAAGTGCATGTGTGTCCTTGCATGTACCTGTGTAGGTGCATGTTTGTGTGTAGAGTACATATTTACATGTATTGTGGCATAGTGGCACTACAGGCATTTCAGTTACTTGCAGTCTGGTGAGGATTAATGGCAATGGTGACCTCAGTGTTTTCCTAAAATTATCTATACTGCTGATGATCCATGAAGACTCTGTCAATTAATGCTCTGATTGACTGGCCATTACGCATGTTAATCAACCATGTAGGTCAGTCAGCCCACAGAGAGGACACACTGCCATCTTCAGCCCCCCTTAGATAGTAGGGGTAAGTGACACTTGACAAGAAAGCCCGACTGGAAGCAATGTGTGTACCAAGCCCTTGCTCCACAGCACTGATGAAATCCACTCTTTGTTGTATTGATCCGGCCTGTGGTTTGATTGATGCTGTCTTTAAAAATTCATTAGTTTGAGGCATAGTGGAGCTGTGGGGTGGCCGGCGCTCCTGTATGGCACATTTGTCTATGTTTACAGAGCCGGGAGCTGTTCAGGCAGTATCGGGAAAAGGCCCCTGACACGGCCACCCTAGGTCCAATGACTCAATGTGTCACTCTGCACCGCACACAAGCACACTCACAAATGCGTGTCTGCATGCAGAAACGTACACACACAATACTGTACACACATCCCATATCATCTGCATGTGTCGATTACAATTAACATGCTCTTATGCACCTGTACAGTATGGCTCTATCTGGCTCTATGTGCATTATCTGTTCCAATACTGGTCAGGTGGTACCTTAAATGAATTCCCATTCTACTGGCTATAATGAAAAGCATAATGTGTACAGGTTGTAATAACAGTTCTTTCTTTGCTGCTGTTGTAAATATGCTCATGTTAAAATGGTAACTTAATTCGCTCCAGACGTTAGATTGTTGTGGCTATAATTCAATTTGAGCACAATTGTATTTGTGAGGTGTATGATATACGGTATAGCATTAAAATATTGTCAAGGTTCATTAAATTGTGTACAGCATCAACATATGTTATGTAAATAAAACGCAGTAAGTCAGATCAGAGCCAACATTAACCCTGCCATATCACCAGTTTCTCTGGAATGATCTAGAAGACCGTCACTATACTGTATAGCCAATCTGGGAACCCATTTGGTTCAAATCAAATTCTTTATTGAAAATCTTGAGAGATTTCTATATATCTGGCTCAGGTGAGGGGGTGAGGAAATATCAAATAGCAAAATTCCGCTAATATAAATGTATTTATCCATCTATTACTGTAATCACGTTCTTCTCTTCAGGGCTCTCGTAGGACTCTTCCTCCTGCTGGGCTTTCTGGCTGTCGTTGGCTAAATAAAGCGATAAACACCGTAAAGGTAAGTGAAGGTGAGGACATTACTATATCCTCTGTGAAAGATTACAGTTTAATATCACAATACATCAAGGCTGAACAGTTAGGCAAGCTGGGGTTCCAAGTGCTAACATTAATCTAGAATTCAGTTTAGTAATTGTTTTTCATTTGTTTAAATTTAAATTACGGTCACTGAAGTGGTCAGTGCTGCTTCTATTTAGTTTATTCAGTTACATTGTGTGAGGTTTACATGATGAACAAAACCATGTTAACACGGCTGTGATTATAGTGATGACAATGAGGATGAGGACTATGATGATCGTCGCAATCATTACCTAATTGCTATATTACCTTAGACATATGTTCTACTGCTAGCCTAATGTGTGTATTCTTCAGTACATGGCTCCTCTGTGTCCATCAAAGATGTAATTTGTATGACCCACATCTGTCCTAAATGGCTGTAACGTGATTACTGTGAGCATGTGACGTATTGATCTGCCCTGTGCTCCTTTAAACTGTGTTGCTCACCACAACCATACATCAACCACACATACTGGAACAACTTAACGAGGGATTCGGCCAAATCAATGTATCCATTCATCCAGACCAGATGTGTTTGGAAACTGCTGTGAAAGTGAGAGAGCGATGGGGGCGAACAGCCCGCGAACAGTTAATCAGTTGAGAACATCTTGGTTTTGTGGAAGCACACCGCCTTTGATGAATGATGTTGTTTTCAATTAAGACACATTGTTAATTACAACCGTGTGGTTCGATTACAAGGCAAGTGCTCACTGGAGGCAGGTGCAGTCACTACTTAATGGTGAACTATGGATCAGTAGGAAAGGGGTTTCACAGTGTGGGTACTTCAGCAGGGACTAAAGAGAAGAGGAGGTTGCAGGAGGGTAGAAGAGAAGGTGTGGGAATAAGAGAGACTATTGAGCAAAAGTAGTGTGCAGATGTTCAGTAGTGTGATATAGAGAGGGATTCTTTCTTTCTTGCAATTTTATAACTTTTTTAACCCATGTGTCTCCCTATATTTATTATTTCTGCCAATTCCCATGGGAAGTAGTCCCTTTTCGCTGCTGACCACTACCGGTTGGTTCGTTGGGGACAGTGTAGATGAGCATGTATCCTCTGATACATGTAATGCCACCAGCCACTTCTTTTCACGTGACAGTGACGAATGTGGAGGTACACTATACTCCACAGTCCAGGTCTCCAATGAACAAGCGCCTAGGCCAGGGCCAGGAGTCGCTAGTGCAGCGACAGAATCCTCAAACACAGCCAATAACAGAGGCACTCTGTTGGCTTCAAACCCCTAATCTGGTGGTGGGCACAAATTTTAACCCTGCGACCCAAGGGAAATGTTTTTTTGTTGCCGTTATCGGTAGGTTCCAACAATTGTCCCCAGTATTCTTTATTTCACATGAAAGCAGAGGCTGAAGAGAGGATGCGATCCTGGAGTCTGAGCCAGCAACTCCCCACGCAGCATAATGTTCTGGGTCAAGTTGAATTCCATTTACCGATGGTCACACTCAGTGGAGGGGAAGCCCAGCCTTCCGGACATGAAATACAGCATGGAGCTGCTTTTTGAAGCAGGGAAATGCCTTTGCTCAAGCCTGCATCACCTCTGTTCCCTTTTGCTTCGCCTACTCCCTCAGCAGAGCGCAGCAGAGTTCTCTCTCTCTCACACACACACACACACACACACACACACACACACACACACACACACACACACACACACACACACACACACACACACACACACACACACACACACACACACACACACACACACACTGCGCTGCACCGTCAGAGCAGACCAAAGTCCCACGCTTTATGCTCAGTTTGTATGCATTAGAGTGAGTTTGTGTGCTTATTTATGCATGTCTGTGCACTGAATGAGGATGTGTGACAGAACACAATGTGTAATATTTAATGTTTACCCCATGAAGGATGGCACATGGTGATTTTCTTTTTCGTAGGGTGCCATGAAGTCTTTTGCAAAGCATGTGAGCTTGTTTAAGTGATGAATAATATGCTTGGGTGCGTGCACTGAATATTATTTGCAAGACGCTGCCTGGGGCTAACATAATCACACCACCCTTTGCATCCACATGACTCAATTGATAAATGGTCCCTCGGATTTCAAGGTGGTGTTGTTACGCAAGACACACACGTGAACATGCATGAGAAATAATGTTTTCACTCTGTTGTAAATTGGAATGTGCTTAATATCATATATGGAAAACTCTCAGAGGAAATGTCTCT
Organism: Gymnoscopelus braueri; assembly: GCF_963280865.1. Lineage (NCBI taxonomy): Eukaryota > Metazoa > Chordata > Actinopteri > Myctophiformes > Myctophidae > Gymnoscopelus > Gymnoscopelus braueri. The sequence goes on from NC_137615.1 coordinate 22,925,488, forward strand.
CCCCAGGGGAAATAAGTCTGTATTGGTAAACATTGATTTTGTGTTTGTCTGAGGGGCGAGGGTCATCCTCAGATAGATCTAGCTTTATGTCTTTTGGAAAGGTGAGACTGGGAAATGACTCCAGTTCTGTTTAGTAGTCTTTGCTGCTGTGAACACCAATCGGAATAAGATAATACTGAGGGTGACTGGATGAGTCATATTAAGGCGAAGTAGAGAAGGTACAGGAGAGTACTGCTACCATTCTTGTGGCCTGTTTATCTTCTCTATAGCAATGGAAATAAACAGTGTTGAATGTGTAGATGAGACTTGGTGGTTAGACTGTGTTCGGGTTGCCCTCTATTATTATGTCTCTTGCTTACTTTGTTTGTGTTCATGTCAGCTCAGGTAAGTGAAGGTGAGGACATTACTAAAATCCATATGGAAACTTCATGTCTCTTGCTTACTTTGTTTGTGTTCATGTCTGAAATAGTTAGGGGATGCATGCTTAACTTAAGTGGTTGAACGATGATGAAAAAAGTGCCACTAGTCTGTAGTGGAACATCCTACTGATTCCTAAACAAATAATACACTTTATTTATACTGTATAAGCCGAGGGGCCCTGATGTGATGGCAAAAGCATGCTCACTTTAAGATTTAAGCCTAGGACTGAACAACTTTTTAAATGTGGTTCAAAGCTTAAATCTGAAATTAAATAACATTCACAAATTTCTGGCAATAGGCTTCATATTAACCACATAACCCCATACGTTTTTTGTTTTCGCTCTCTACATTAAATATATTTTCTGCGATTAAAAAATCTAATCGAATCTAAGATTTTAAGATGGTCAATTTAAAATGGCATCTGTTTTATCAAACTCTGCACTAAAATAATTAAGATTGCACTCTCCTATGGCTGCTAAATGGAGCTCATTGGTTATTGTCTATCTAAAACCTGATTGCAACTTCTCCAAGATATTGTTATGACATAACACATTTGGATAGAAATTTCAATTGGCTTGAAAATGTAATCAAACAAAAATAATCAACTGCAGTGCATGACAGAAAAGCTGAGAGCACGAGAGAGCTCTTGTCCCTTTAAACAAACAAACAAACAAACAAAGGATAACCCTGCTCTGCTGATTGGGCTACATCTGTCATCGCCAAGCACAGATTTATCGCTTTTCATGTACTACTGTCTGTGTTCCAAGCACTCATTCAGTCAAATATTATGTAGAGCTTTGCTTTGAAAGAGAGTCCTCTCCCTTTGTGTCAATCATTCTTCTTGCACCCCCCTCTCTTCCTCTTCTCTACTTCCATTTGATAAAGAGCTCGGTATTAAGGCAGAAGCAGTCCATATTCCACTGTTCTTTTAATCTCAGGTGCTGTGATGACAGGACCGTTAGGACAACATCTCTCCTTTTGGTTATCATGATGACATCTTAACAAAAAACAACAAAAAGAAACAAAAGTGTCTATGTACTGTATGTGAATTTGTCTATGTGTGCATGCGTGCATGCTTGCTCACCACACCAGCTAATACCATGTGGGATGAAAGCACAGCATGGTCTTTGCTGCTTTGCTGCTGGAATGGGTACACAATGGTTAGGGACCAGAACATTACAGTACATCTTTAGACGGAAGAAGTTTTTATTCCACGATTTTTGTAACCCATTTTTTCACCCAGTGCCAATTGCCTAAGCTTGTAATCCTGGGCGTTACTCTCCCTCTGCCAGCCTGGGGAGAGCCCTGAACTGAGCTCATGCTTCCTTCAATGCATGAGGAGTGAGCAGCCTGCTTCTTTTCACCTGACAGGGGGGAGTTTCCCCGGTAGGACGTAGCGCGTGGAAGGAACACGTTATTACAACCAGTTCCTTTCCCCTCCATCATGCGCCCCTGCTGACCAGGGGGAGGCAGTATAGAGACCAGGATTACTGCATGTTTTTTTGTGAGGGTACCTACCCTAGGTCCCCTAGGGTAGGACATGCAAACTCCACACAGAAAGGCCCTTACGCCAACCCCACCTAGGGTATGGGCACTGATGACACTGAGGAGAGAACATGCCGCCAGCGTCCCCGGCGGGAATCGAACCCCGGACCTTCTAGCTGTGAGGCGACAGCGCTACCGACTGTGCCACCATGCCCTTGAGGAAGTGCTTGTTGAGGAGACAGGACAGATATGGTTGGGGGATGTACAGACACTGGATGCTCAGCTCTGGTAGCTAGTTTGTATGGTCTATACATTTTAGGTACGAACTTATAGCCACATGCTTCGAAGACACAAAAAGAAGAAGAAGGTACGAACTAGGCTGTGCAGTTGCTCAATCTTGATTAATGTACAACCTCTAGCTAATTATCAATATTTGGTACTTCCATACAGTAGTCCGTTTCTGTCCATCTCAAGTGGTGTCCAGTCGAATGTGTGCGCCTAGTCCACGCCTACTTCAGAGCACAGCATGCTTCTGGTTGGCTTTTGCTCTGTCTTGCTGCACTGTGGCAGAGGCAAAGTTGAACTTTTCACTACTTTGGCAATTGACTTTTTGGTGGCTGTGCCTCCTACTGCAGTGGGGAAAGTGGCAGTCGTTCCTCGTCACATACAATTCATTGCACCTTGCCGCTTTTTCAGAATGCTGTGGCGAAATACTGCTGCTGGTGTGAATTCAGGAGCAGGATGGTTTAGACCCTTCATGTTCAAAGAGTTAAAGGTTACACATCTACGGTCACCTGCTGGATTTTTATTTGCATTAAGTTACTACTATTGTATATGTATAGGATCTCTTTCTCACCCAAAGGAAAAATATGTGATCATGGTCCTCGTGGAACAGAACAACGACATGACTTGCAAATTGGAAGTCGGTCAAACCGATATGTGTTTTGCATTCTGGGCAGCTGTCACATCTTCTCTCAAACCGACTCAATTCACAATAGTTAACAAAACATTAAATTAAAAAACTTTGAAATCCAAGGTATTTGGCCCAATTTATAACGACATATTATGTGGGAACCCCAGGTGTGCCTTGATACATCTGTTCTGAAGATACAAGCCTGACGAGGGAAGCGAACTGTCTTATCTGTTCTGGAGGCATAAGCCTGACGAGGGAACTGAACTGTGTCTGTGACAAAGTGTGGAGGGAGGGGGAGAGAGTGCAGATCAAAAGATGAGAGGCGGAAAATTGAAACTTCTACTCATTGTATCCTCCTCATTCTCCTCCTTGTCACTTTCTCTTGCCCTGTTTTCCCGCTTCTGCTCTCTTCAGATGGGAGCATGCCCAAGCAATTGTATGAAAAGAGTAAAACTTATTTTGGTTTGGCTTCCTTCAGACAATGCAGCAGCATAGGTAATAACAATAGAATAATGATAGGAAACGTAAAAAGATTTAAAGAGTGCAAAAAGAGCAAAACGTGCATCATCAAATGTACATGTGCATTAGAATAAAGAAAAAACTTGGTATGTTGTATATGTCACAGGACGATTGAAGAACCAGGACGATTGAAGACACGATTTTAGGCACGGGGCTTCGGGGCGAGGCAGGGCTTTGATGCGACGCGGACCTGTCTGTTGTTGTTCCCCCACATGTAGCAACCAGGAAGCTACGCTAGGGGAACGCTGAACACGCGTTCACACGCACGTGATAATAGTTATTGTCCATGACGGAGGCGCGCCGACTCAGCAGAGCTTGAGGCCGAGGAGGCGCGAGTGCCCGCGCTGACCGGCCGATGCTCTGATGAGTCGAATCAGCGCCGTTCGAGTTGTGAACCGATAGGGACAGAATAGTTCTTTTCATGGATCACTGTGTGTGTGTGCGCGTGCGTGCGTGCGTGCGTGCGTGCGTGCGTGCGTGCGTGCGTGCGTGCGTGCGTGCGTGCGTGCGTGCGTGCGTGTATTTGTTTTAGCTCATGCTCATTTGATTTAGCTATTTTTGTCTCATCTGTTTAAGGAAATAGGTGGCTGATATATTGCACTTTTACCTTAGCGCTAGGTATACTCTTGGTTGCTTGTTTTTGCAGAAAATGCACTAAAGACTTCTGGTGATTAGTAGTTTTCGTTCCCTACCTATGTTGAATACACTTATTGTAAGTCGCTTTGGATAAAAGCGTCTGCTAAATGACTGTAATGTAATGTAATGTAATGTAATGTGCGTGTGTGTGTGTCAGGGAGAAACTAAAACAAAAGCCAGAACACAATAAAAGTATCTTAACAGTCATGCTTTCAATAAACCAAATTGAAGAAAAAATCCTGGCTTGCGCGTGCGTGTGTGTGTGGACTGTGTGTGTGTGTGTGTGTGTGCCTGTGTGCACTTTAGTTGGGACGCCTGGCTCATGGCTCCCTCTAGTGTTGTTTCTAAATTGAACACATGAGCGCGTGCGCGTGTGCATGCGCGCGTGTGTGTGTGTGTGTGTGTGTGTGTGTGTGTGTGTGGTTGCGGCCATATATGTGTGTGCACTTTATTTGGAAAGCCTGGCTCGTGGCTCCCTCTAGTGCTTTTTCTACAGAATTGCTGGTTGGGTGGTAAAAACGAGCGTGCTTTCTTCAATCGTCCTGGTTCTTCAATCGTCCTGTAACATATACACCACCAGCAATTTTCTCCAGGAGGGGCGAAATCCCAAACAGATGTTGGCGGTCGCCACGGCAGAGTCGGTCTCCGCCACGGCGAGACGAGTCGGTCTCCGCCACGGCGGAGTCGGTCTCCGCCACGGCGGAGTCGGCGGAGACAGACTCCGCCCTGGCGGAGACCGACTCGTCTCGCCGTGGCGGAGTCGGCGGAGGCGAACTCCGTGCGGCGGAGACCGACTCTGCCGTGGTGACCGCCAACGTTGGTTTGGGATCACGCTGTCTCATTTTTTCTTCAGTAGCTGCCACCTAACTTTGTGTAAACAACTTCACAGTATATTCTATATACAGCAGATTAGGTGCAGTTCAGGCATAGTAGTGCAAGAGACGGATGGATGGTTGGGCTGGGGGGTCGTTCTGGTTCTTGTCCGATCGTTCATGTTCCTGATTGTTCGTTGAAAGAAGCTTTTTTTTGCAGTCTATTGCTAGTAGCTTTGAGACTGCGTCGACGTTTTCCATGCGGCAACATCTCAAACAAGTCTGTGGTTTGGATGGTTTCGATCTTTGATGATTCCTCGTGCTTTGCTGACACAGCGTTCGTCGTACAGGGCTTGGATGGGGGGAGATCACATCCGCTGATGTGTTCGGCTGTCCGCACAACCCTCTGCATTGCCTAGCGGTTGAGCTCGGTGCAGCTGCCATACCAGGCAGGGAAGCAGCCAGTCAGGATGCTCTCTGTGGTGCCTCTGTAGGAAGCTCTTAGGACTTAGCTGACTATTAGCATTGTCTATGGGAAAGGCCATGGAGAGAAGCTATGAAAGGAGAGAAAAAAACAACAACACATGGATGGAATGAAACGGACTACCTGCCTGTATTTACCCTACTGCTTTTACTGAACAACTGTCAATTTGTTCGATAAAAACGTGTTTTAAGGTTCTAGAGAATATAATCGTATAAGATTCTCCTGTAGTGTGTGATGGAACCAGCTTTCCAAATCGTTGAAGATTTAAAAACTCCTAGTGTGAGCTGGGCTTAAGGCCACTGCAGTAGGTTTGAGGTGTCCAGATGACTGGGATTATAGTGGGGGATTCAGCCGACAGCCAGAAATCCCTCCCTCTATAAATTGCTTTGGGGGTGACGGTAGCTATTGTGGCCCAAAGTGGGAGAACTAGGTCTTAATTACCATACTGGGCTCTGTGGGCCAGAACATCTAAATTACCTAAATTACTCACCTGTGGTATCTCACTAATTACGAAGCAACTGCTTGACACCAAAACCGATAAAGCATCATCTTCTGGAGAGATGAGAAGCGCTGGGAGGGATGGTGTGGATGTACTGTAAGCGTTGTGTAAGAAAGAGGATGCTGTTAAACTTGTGCAGGCCCCATGCAAGTTAAGTGTGCCTGAGCCCTGTAATGGAGCTTGGATGTGTAGAATTTTAATCGGGTCGCAACAGAGCCTGAGCTGCTGTTAACAGTTGATACTATATGAAATGTAGCCTGTCTAGAGCTATACTTTACTGTTGAATTGCAGGGAAGGTGTGGGATGTAAGATGGAGAATGTTGTATTGTGCCCAGGGACAGCATGGTTCTGTTGTTTGTGCTGCCCACTCAGCCGTGATAATTAAAAGGCTCCCTCTCTTCAGCCCCCAGTGTGCTGAAGATTTCACAGACAATAAAAAAGCTCAACCACTGCTCTGCAGTAAAGATATCAAGGCAGAGACATTGAGCAGATGGTAGATGAAGAGCTATGAACAGGTCTGTGAACAATGATCGCAGAGAGGATGTCAAAAAGTTTGGGAAAGCCCCGGGAAGGAAAAGTTTAACAAGTTTCAAGGTAATTTCTATACAGGTAATGTTCCGAAAAGTGGACTAGATGTGAGCTCTGATCGATTTCAATTGAACATTTTAAATTGACTTATTAACGTATTTCATGGCTGTAAAATAAGAATGTGAAGGCTGCACGCCTATCTCTTGCAGTTAAAAAAAATTAATAATCAGGCCCGGCTTATAGGATTTAGGGGCTGCAGCCCTGGGCACCAAGCTCAGGCAAACGCCTGGCCAAAAATTAAGAAAGACTGGAGCATTGCAAGTAACATCGCCAAAATATTGTTATTGAATACTAAAACCAGTGTTTCAATACTCCCTTTCAACAACAACTAAAGTACATTTTGCATTCCATCCAGGTTTCAGGGATTGGATTGTTCAGTGGCTTGAGGACACTTGCAAAGCAGTCTCTGATGTGTAGGAAATATTTATTTCTTTGTAATGATGTTGTGCAAGTGGCGGACATCTATATTAACCTCAATTGATTGTGAGATTTAAATTGCCATACACACTCTGAAGAAGGCTATCCGCCTGAAACGTCCCTGTGGCAATTAAAAAGTCAATTTGGGGTGCTGTCTTAGTCTTTCATTATTTGTAATGATGTTCCCACTTCATTCTTTGATTATGATTAAATATAATAAAAATCAATACACTACTAGTCTTCCTCTCACTGTGTAAATTGCTAATCATTGTCTGAAAACACGTATGACATACGTAATATCCCCATGGTTATTGGGGCTATTCAGGGTGAATCATGCTTTCCACAGTATTGAAAACAAATAACCTGGAAGAGAAAGGTGAGGGCCTCCCTACCCCTTTGGCCCATCTTCATTCATTTTACTGATTCTGCTCAGCAAGGATGTTGTAACCGGAAATTGCTTATCTTAGCGAGAACTACAGTAACTGCTAGTGACAAACACCTAACCATATCTGTATCCCTTTTAATACTGGTGCTCATCATTGCTGGGATCCTACTTTATTCTACTTTGATATGACCCACAAGTGGTGACATCTTTGAGGTATAGAGTCTGCAAGAGCCAACCACTTATTTGCGTCAACACCAAAATGCTAATATAAAACCAAGCCTGTTTGATAGTGGATGAATGTATGACTGTGCCCGACTGAGCATTGTGCCTCTGATCTATGGCCATGAAATTGCATAAGGGGACAAATGTCTTTCTAGCCATGCGTGAGCGATACAGGGTTAAATAAATGAAATGCCCACTCTTGACCTGTGTTGCCCCTTGGAGGGCTCAGTGTTCTGGCTGTGACACAGCTTTCCTGAAAGGTGGTACGCTTCATCTGAGCATCCAGGCAAGAGACCAACATTGTGACTCAGGTGCACAGGAACCATTGGAGCAGAGGGGCTCTATCTCTGTATCACTTTGACATGAATAGTGTGCCTGACTATAATATTTCAGCCATATATGTTAAGCTGTCACAGTAGCAACCACATGCTGTGAAATGATGACTTTGTTTCCAACAGAAATATGTATTGCATTGATGTATAATATAGCAGCTCTATTCATCATACTTACAGTATATCTCCTTTTGCACAGCATACTGTACCTCTTAGTCATAAGTAAACTTATGACTGAGTTGAATATACCTCCCCTGAGGATATTCCTGGTGTACTGCTGCCGCTCTGGCAAGCTGAGCCCAGAGGCTCAGGGGATATAAGGGTGGTTTGTCAAAGTCTCCAGGGATTGCTGTTGAGGACACATCCCAGAGAGGGGAGACATAGATGAATGAATAGAGGAAACGGAGAGAGAGACTAGAAAGGTGCGCTCAGTGGACTGCAAATCCCTGCCAGGAGGCACATCCTACCTCCCTCCATCTTGATGTCAGTGTGAGGCTGTGTGTACAGTATGTGTATGAAACGGCACAGGGCAATGGGGGGGCATTCAACAGATCTATCTATGTACTCCTGTACCTTTTATTTTAGATATATATTCCTGTACCTTTTTATATATACTCCTGTACCTTTTTTACATCCAAAAGTCTTGGATGTTTGGCAAACAAATGTCTCCTACTCGCCTTTATGTTTGGAATACTGTTTATCATGCATGGAGGGAGATTCTCTGCATTGTGACTTAAAGGGGTAGTTCACCCCCAAAATAACTTTTTTTCTATTGATTACTGACCATCTGGAGCCTTGAATTCATAGATATTTTTTTGTTTTTGTCACATTCCTAAGCCAATAATTCTTCTGCAGTCTTCTTCATGCTTGATCTGCAAGGCAATTCTTTACAATGCCTTTGTTGGATGAAGTTAAAGTTCATAATATGTCTCCCTTTCACTCATATCGCGGTTACATTTATTAACATGAGACTGGAAGTGGAAGCCTTCCTCAGCTCTTCATCTTTGGTCAACTGAAGACAATGCTCTCTCCAAGGATGTCACAGTCTGATGGTTTTCAATGTCTCCTAGGAGATGTAATGCAACATTGCTTTGTGGCAGGGAAGAAAACACATTTCTGGACGATGCTGTCTTATCCCATCTCTCATGTGAATGAACGCATTTAGAACACCATGGGATTTAACAAACAAACCAAAACAAACAAATGGAATGACACGCAGACAAATCCCTCAACAGTCTTTTTTTTTGCATCTATTTTGAGAAAGGTGCCTCTTCTGCCCACACAGTGCCCCTAAGGCTTAGAGAGCCTTTGAGCACATTAGCCACGGCTGGTGCTGCTTCTCTAGATGCCTTGTTCTTTGAGTTATTTCGGAGTGTCTATTCCATTCACTTCATTCCAGCTCGCCCTCTCCATGGTGGAGCTCCCATGACCAGCTGGTTGAGCTGCGTAGCTGTGGGCAGCCTTGGACACCAATCAAGTATTGATGTTTGAGCTCCGGGTTGGCAGGCTGCTAACCGAAACTAAGCTCTCTGCTAGACACAGACAGGGAAGAGCGCCACTATACAAAGAGGCTGGCAGCTTCAACAGAAGCTTCTGCAGCCTTCAGCCGAGTTGGACCGGATGGATGTTCAGAGACTAACTTTTTGGAGAATAGTTTGAATCTTTTTACCCACATGCTAGCATTCTGGGTGAACTTTAGGTGAAAATTTGCAGATCTACAAGTTCACCATGCGTCTCAACACATCGCAACCCGTTAGATGTGTTGTGGGCTGTAGATTTGTCTATTTTCGGCAAAGGGATTCGGTGTAGAGTGGAAAAAAAGGAGCGAGAGAAGTGGTTTGATTTGTGACAGATTTGACAAGCGTATTCATTGTATCAAATGATAGCTTGAAATGCTGTTTGGTAACAAATATTGCGCAACGTGGAAAGAGTGTGCAAAATTACAGATGGCAGGCCAGTGTGTGTGTGTACACGCAAACACGTTAATGGCAGGTGCAGTGATGTAGAAGTGTTAAAAACTAATCAGTCACTGACCTTTTCCAGTCTTGTCATGCGATGCATGGATAATCTGCATGCATGCCTGGGAGAGCAGTGTCTGCGTGTTGTGCACGCAAGTCTTTTTAAAAGCCAGAGTAGACCTTTTAGTGGTTGTTTTATACTCTCAAGTTAAACTGAGCGTTTTAGGACGTCCTTCATCCCATGCACTGCCATAAGGTATATCAATGAGACAGCTGTCTAATTGATGAACTGTATGTAGTGAGCTTTGTCTTATAGTGTACAGTTGTGTGATGGTGGCTGTCCCCTCTTGTTTACTTGTTTGTCTCTATTTTAAACTGAATTTCCGCCTTTGGGGATCAATAGTATATAGTATATCTATTCTAGTTTGCAGCCAAACAAAGCAAGCAACGCCAAGGAATTGGTCTAACCACTTTAACCCTGGCATCCTAATTTTTGGGCACGACATTATAGACATATTCCAGATCACAATGAGTGATCTGGAATATGTGGATGACATCTGCCTGCAATCGAACAATGTGGAGCAGCCACAGGTGCTCTTGGCCAGAGTGGAGACAGAGTGCGTCAAGGTTGGTCTTTGGCTAAACGCAAGGAAAACTGATGTGATCACATAACATCCTCCCGGACCAACAATCTCTAACAACAACAGAATGTGCTGAAAAAGTCAGTGGTTTCAAATGCTTGGGTTCATGGGTCAATTCGACAGTTGACCAATTAAAGTAAGGAAAGCGATCGATGGAAGGCTCTGAATGGCATGGCCAGTGTATGGAATTCCAACTTCCTCCGTCATATCTGGCGCTACTCCAGAATGCTACGAGCGGTACTAAGCATAAACCAGAAAGAGCATATAACCAACAAGTATCTGTATGGGGGTCTACCAAGGGTGAGTGAGAAGATGGCAGCCAGGAGAATAGGCTGGCCCGGTCACTGCCATAGACACTAGGGAGCTCACATGGGCATCGACCTAGAGAGAGAGATGGCTATTTTTTAACTAATTTCGGTTATTTAGAAAAGGTATATCATATTTTTGGGTGGGTAAAATCACATGCCATGTCCAGGGCTTGCACAGAATATCCCCCCTTCAAATCAGTGACCCTGCTGGCAAATCACACATAATACACGTAATAATGAGGCTCTAGTGTGTGGAGCAAAGTGACCCACAATTCCCTAGTCCTGTAGTATTTCCATATGAATTACTGTACATCTTTATGTTCACTGGTGATTCTTCTATTGCAATTAGTTCACTTCTATGGGCTATTAAATTGGATATCCTCCCTTCCCTGTTGTGCCATGTCTGATGTGCAGACATATGGACACATCTAAGTTCAGATAATGCAAATGTAATTTCCCACCTGCGGTGGTGTTCAATAGAGACCGTAGATGGGGGGTAAAGCGATCAGCGATCAGTGCGTAGTGTGTCTGTGTGGTGTGCACACATTTGCTTTTGTGTAAAGTGTGTCTCAGTTTTTTTTCTTTCTTTCTTTTTACTTATCTTTATGCAGACAGGAGGGAAGAGCGGCAAGTGGCAAGGAATTGCAGCCATAATATACAGACATCATCAAATGTCCTGCACATATGGGGAAGAAATCAAACTGCTGTATGAGCATTGTGCAGTAGACCATGCTAATAACAGTAACCATAGATACGTGATGCATTTCATTTTGACATGTATTTGATGCTAGATTATTTAGCCAGTGTGTGTGCATTTGGAATTATTGATTTGATTGAATTATGTTTGGGTCATGGCCCAATAGGGATTTCGTTGATAAATGGTGGCACAAGTTTAGAGCTCAACTGTTGCCTCATTATAGTCAGATTGCTGCATAAATTACTGTATGTTTTGCTGTTTCCCTTCCCTAAGTGGGTGGTAGATGGGAGAAGATGAGTGGGAGTGGGCGATGGGGACGGCAATGGGGGATTGGGTGTGTGAGGAGTGTGACAGGCTGACATCGTAGGAAGAGATGGGTGTGCACACTGCACAGGCAGGCTAAATTGTGGCAATGCATACATTAACTTGAGGTAAATCGTGTCTTTTAGATTCTGTCATCTCGTGACGCACAGCTTTGCTGCCTGCTTAAGCACCCCCCCCCACACACACACACGCACACACACGCACACGCACACGCACACGCACACGCACACACACACACACACAAATTTTTCTGGTATACTGTACTTGCAATGCTTAGAACATGGAAAGTAGGCTTATAAGTCATTATACAACTTGCCTCAACTTGCTTCAACAACCGGAGTGACAAAAACAGCATGAGCATCATAATACATGTCAGGCTTGACATCACAAGCTCATCAAAGCAATTAAAGAGAGAAAAAAAGTGTCCCTCAATTAACTCATCAAGCCAATTTTGGGGTGAAATCTTTTTCACCAGCGTGTCTCATTATGGAAATGAAGGAGTTCTAAAACCTCATTAAGAATCGCTGGTGCCACTTCCCCCTCACAGCAGTCTTTGTACAGTATACCAATTAGATTTTGTGGATTATCTGTGACAGCCAAAAGCAAAGTGCTCACACACATTTGGAGGCTATAGCAGTATTTAAGTGAATGTGTAGGAAAACTGAATAGCAACGTCATTTCGGTGGGAGGTGAAAAATACAGCCATTCTCGTCCAACCCGTTGAAGATCAATGAGGTCAGCCTTCACTCACATGAACATAGAGTATAATAGGGCTCTTTGCCAGTTTGGCAGTTTAATGCTCTTCTCCTCATCTTCATCTTCCCCACAGTTAATGAAAATCTTATCAACATTATTTCAATACTGTACACAGCTGAACAAACTTTATAAGATATCTATTTTTCTTTCTTTCCTCTTCTTTGTCTTTGTCTTCACCTTCACCTTCTTGCTGAATACCATTGAAAAGAAATGTGCACATTTGCAGATGAAAATGATATGCTATCTAGCGATATTTATGCTATGGTAGAAGAGTTACTGTGCTGCCAGGAGTTGGGTGTCTGAAACATAGTCATTATTCCTTATCATGTGGCCTGGTGCAATAAGATGGATGAGCCTAAATGGGCACCACACATGGATCTTTCCCACATCTTCAAAGCATAAAACTCCCATTAGAAGTGCTACAAAATGATGAGGTGTGCCAAAGAACTGAACCCGCTAATTATTCCACATTCCCTCTTTTTCAAGTTTGACACCTCATTCTGTATGCTCTTTTTTTTAACACACTTAAATTAGCACTCAGGATTGTTCTTCTGTCTATTGACATGTTATTTGTGATACATTAACCAATAAGCCACATGTTGTTTTTGACCCCCCCCCCCTCAGTTAAACCAAAGTAGAAGAAGAACACAGTAATGTCCTCAGCATCAAGTCATAATGTGTAACATTTATTTTAGTACTTTGTTTGGCAACACCTCTGGTACTGTAGCTCCGTTGTCATTACAGCGTCTGTTCCCAGAATTCAGTTTGACACTAAACCATGGAAGTACCACTCCAAAAGGAATGCTGGGAAATTATGTCATCAGAAATGTTAAGTATTCACTTTAAAATGAATGAATTAAGAAATAAAAACTTGATATATTTCCAATATCATTTTGGCGTGAGTATTGGTGGCAGACACTAAGAATTGTGTGTAGAGAAACTGTCAGAAAACACATGTGGAATGGCTATTGTGAAAACTATAGTGAAAGATGTCAAACATTTTTAATTGAAAATGTTTCACATGATGACTTTAATTTAACTCAGTGAGTGTAAGAAATGGATCTCAAATTGATTTTGTACACTCTCTGCCCTATTTTGGGACAGATGGAGGTGTGTGGCATGCAGCCAATGGATAAATAGTCCATTTCCGGAGGCGAAGAGGTGTGCTTTTCCCTGCCTTCGTGTGTTTGGTATTTTGAGGTCTTGCCGTGTGCCTGTGTGGGAGGAGAGGAGCAGTAGGGGGTGTGCTGTTTGCAAATCAGCAGCGCACTGCAATTTTGGGGTCAAGAGGACCACAATTCGTATGCATTCTAACCCACGTGTGACTGTTGAGCATCATGACGAACCACAACCTGACGTCCACCTGGATGTGCACAGCAGTCATTTTGTGAAATGAATTTAACTGGCTTTAACTGAGAAATACTTGTTATGGCAGTGGTGTATTAATTGGGGGTCCACCAGTGCGTGCGCTTCCTATAACCCCCCCACCCCCCCTCCCACCAGAATGGTGACATTCAGTCAAGGACCTCTGCTGGGCACTGGCCCCATTGCTGGTCCATATTATGTAAATGGTGCATTTATATTGCACATTTTATCCAAAGCGGTTTACAATGTGCATTACATTCAATGTACAGATACAGCTGCTACAGCACACACACACACACACACACACACACACACACACACACACACACACACACACACACACACACACACACACACACACACACACACACACACACACACACACACACACACACACACACACACACACACACACACACACACACACGAGCGCGCGCGCTGATATTGGTGAGGTTTTTGATCAGTGCCTTGTTGTTTTTCAAGTCCCCACTGAGTGCTTACTGTTACAGCACACCAACATCTCCTCAGTGGAGGAAAGAGGGGAGATTATTGGGTCCACATCCACCTGGCTTTAGATGGGTGTTCCCCTAGCAACAGAAAAAAACATGTCTTCTTCAATAGGCTGGTGCATACAGCTGCAAACGTATTTGCTACAAGTGCATGGTTTTTGTTCCATTACAAATGGCAAGGAGCCTATTACACAAAGCACTGTGTACAGTTCTGCCTGTAATAAATGGTTTGTGGTATGTTGAATGTGGTTTGACACACTCTGATGTCACTGTTGGTCCGTGAGGGGATTTCGTCTCTCTCTTTCTCTCTCTGTGCCCCCCTGACAAAATTCAAATTAGCTTCATTAGCATGACATGTGAGTGAGCTAGTGTTGCTAGGACATTTAAATACAAATCCCCCAGCATTTTGCTTGGCTCTTGAAAAGCAACGTCACCAAAAGCTAAACAACACATATCATGTCCGTCTTCCTTCTCTCCTATCTCCCGATGAGGTGCTGGAATAGGTGCTAGACTCTGATCTACTCCCATTCATTACCACTATCATCAACACCACTAACTTCAGGCTGTATTTCATTTGCCTTCAAGTCAGCCAGAGTTCCTCAAGAAACCGACTCTGGACCCCTGGTTTTCGCTGTATAACATCCAAAAGGTCAAATCATTCCTCACCAAGTAGTCTGCCCAGCTCCTTATCCAAGCTTTAGTCATATCCATGGGCTTGGACATTGCAAGTCTCTCCTCTCTCTGCTGGCATGCTCACTCATATGCGGCAGCTCCTTCCAAAATGTTTGCATCCCCTCTCTGGCTTCCGGTTGCTGCTTGCACCCAGTTCAAAACATTCATGGTTATGACCTACAAGGCAATCAAGGGCATGGTACCACTCTACCTTCAGGACATGATCCACCACTACACCCCTTTTTGTTAAATCCCCTAACACAGGAAGTCTGTTCGTTCTTTCCCTAAAATATCCTAGCCGTCGTTCCAAGCATCTTAGGGCCCCACACACCTGCCCTACATCGGCGTCGATAAGTGTCCATAAGCATCTTTGCCGAAAATCAGTGGTAGTAGTTAGGTTAGGTGTGTACATGATCGTCGGTGGTAGTGAGGTGTTGCTAACACGACCGAGCCAGCTCAGTCGCTGTCACCCATCGATAACAACGGGGGTGGAGGGAGGGGTGTAGAGCTCTCTGGTTGGGTGTTAAACCTTGTTTAGCCTGAGCGATTAATTCTGTCAACAGGTTCAGCTGTCACTACTGCAGTGAGTGCACATCAAAGCGTATCCGACATTAGAATGTCCTATCCTTTTCCTATGTCTTGTGTTTTTTTTTTGCGCAATGCTGCTCATGCAGGGGCATAACAGCAGCATGAGCCAACCGTCTGTACGATGTGTGCACACAGCAAGTTTAACACAGTGTTTTGGCTTAACATCTTCTTCAGGGTATATGATATAAACCAGAAGATGATGTTTTGTCAAAATGTTGGAATTTGCTGGATTCAGAAAATCCAGATCCAGCTGATTGAAATTCACGTGCAACTGCTTTGTTCCTTTTAATTTTGATCTTTTCGCTGTGACCGCGGAACTTCCATAATACTGGTGTGCGCTCCTTTCATTGTTTTGCATTTTATTTAGATAGACATAATGTTTGCTTGACCACGTATCCTAAAAATGGTATGCTAGTTACTTTGTAGCACTAATTGTTTTTCTTTGCACTCAGTTTTTTTTTTCTTGGCTTCATACCATATATTCTGATATTGTACAGCTGCTCGGTTAAGAGTGTCTGCTAAACGCCTAAATTGTACAAACATTTTAGGAGGCACGCTGCAGCAAACAAAAAGAGCATGACCATCAAAATAAGTTAAACTTTTAAAATGTGTGACACCCTGGCCTGGTTTGATTGACAGCTGAATGTTATTGAGTGTGCGCCTCTCTGGTCTTCTGAAAACAGGCTTACTGTGAGCATATTAACTTTGACTGAGATACTTGTAAGCTCCCAAATTATTTCAGTGACTGTGGTACACACAGGGCTCTCCTCCTACCGACATGCACTATTCACCCTGATATTGGTTCTTCGCTGCCATCCATATGTTCATGACATGGGACCTGTTTTACCTTTTTATTGTAAGTCATGGGTGGCGGGTGGAGGTCTACATCTTTAATTGGAAAGGTGGATTTTTGGTGCATGGATAGGGCACTTATTGACTATTGTGTGTGTGTGTGTGTGTGTGTGTGTGTGTGTGTGTGTGTGTGTGTGTGTGTGTGTGTGTGTGTGTGTGTGTGTGTGTGTGTGTGTGTGTGTGTGTGTGTGTGTGTGTGTGTGTGTGTGTGTGTGTGTGTGTGTGTGTGTGTGTGTGTGTGTGTGTGTGTGTGTGTGTGTGTGTGTTACAATAAATTCGCAGTACCCATTAAAAAACCCATTACAGGTTAACACACAAACCCATTATGGGAATATTTTGTAGTAGACATTTATGGAACAATATTTATAGGATGCTGAATCCTCCCCATGTTGATTTTAATAGAAAATGTTTAATTATGATATATCATTATTTAAAGGTAGGGTAAGTGATTTGCGTTGGTTAAAATAATTGTTAAATAGCTCTATATTCTGATAGTACTCATTGCTATAGAGTGTTTGTTCAGTATTAGGAGTCTCCTTGTCTCTCCACCTCTTTATTAAACAGAAAATGCATTTTCGTTTCAGTTTCATTTCCAATTTTATCCAACCAGGACAGAGAACTCAATCAGGATACAGATTAAACAAGTGAAATTGGAAGTGATGACACTAAGTAATGAGCAGACAAAATTGGAACTGGAACACTATACAAATTAAGCTTAAAAATGGGTACTTTCTCCTGATTGGCTGAGATTTTGACACCTACCGAAAAATGTATTTTCTGTTTATTAAAGAGCTGGAGACTCAGGGAGACATCTGTTACTGAAAAAACACTCTATAGCAATGATTACTATCAGAATATAGTATTTTAACCTTTAAACAAAATACTTTTTGTTTTAACCAAAACATATCACTTACCCTACCTTTAAAGGAGAACTTCACCCGTTTTCAGCCTCATCTTCATAGCCTATAATTAGTTCTCACTGACACTCATTATAAGATGGCACAAATTCGGTCTACTCACTCTGTATCTCATTGGTGGAATATGGACAGTTCAGAAACCTGCCTACCAATGACATCATCGATGGGGATTCTAAAGCTAATAGAAACTACAGCCTTTCTCCTCCTGGAAAGTTAGCATACGAAAATAGAAATGGAAATAAAAAAGTTACAAATCTTGTTTGAAATGACCAAACCTGCCTACCGATGATGTCACTGGTAGGCAGGTTTCTGAACTGTCCACTGCCCACCAATTAGACACAAAGTGAGTAGACCAAGTACAGTATATGACAATAGGTTGAAAATGGGTGAAGTGATCCTTTAAGTATAGCATTATTGTCTCCGCCAGGAGACTATGTTTTCGTTCCCGTCCATCCGTGTGTCCGCCAAGCTAACATTGGTCAAGCTCCACGTGACAATATGTTGAAAGGGTGTGCTCTGATTGGCTTGCGAGACGCATGACGAAATAGAGACCTGTAAATAGGTGTGTCACTTCAAAGAATTATTTATATTTTTTGAAGTGAGCCTCCATCAGCCAAGCTAACATTGGTCAAGTGACACGTGACAATATGTAATATTGACAGGACTAATGGAGAGTCTCTTTTCCTCTCCGTCCGTCTCTGTATGTGTCCGTCTGAGAACACCCAACATTGGTCAAGCTTCACGTGACATCAGAATATGTAATATAAATAGGTAAGACAGGATCAATCAGGAACAGTACTTTACAGTACAAATTACCCGTCCGTGCGTGTGTGTCCGTCTGAGAACACCTAACATTGGTCAAGTTTCACGTCATTTATATTTTGAGCTTCCATCAGCCAAGCTAACATTGGTCAAGTGACACGTGACAATATGTAATATTGACAGGATTAATGGAGAGTATCTTTTCCTCTCCGTCCGTCTCTGTATGTGTCCGTCTGAGAACACCCAACATTGGTCAAGTTTCACGTGACATCACAATATGTAATATAAATAGCTTAGACAGGATCAATCAGGAACAGTACTTTACAGTACAAACTGAGATCACAGCTGAGATCACACAATGAAACTAACTCCCATTACGCGAACCGAAGAAGCAGCAAATCATCGTCTGAAAGCAAATCATCCTTTGATTAAAATAGCACGGGTCTGCTGGCGGAGACTTGTGCTCCGAGGAGCACATTTTCTAGTTTATATATATATATATATATATATATATATATATATATATATATATATATATATATATATATATATATATATACACGCGTATGGCTGCAGCATGCTTTCTTTTATGTTGCAATAAATATTATTAAATATAAGCCATATTTTTTGTTTTATAGCCATTTCTCACTATTAAGAACTAAGAGATGGCACTCGTGGGAAGCTGAAGGCTGTTTCACAGGTTATGCTGAAGGTTATAGGAGATAGCAGATGCTTTAACGCTTGGCAAGTCTTTGGAAACAAATGAAAAAGGAACACTGTCAGATAATCACAGACGGAGCAGGAGACAGCCAGATGGAGAGATGATTTGTGTTCAGGAGCTATCAGGACTTAATGTATAAGAGCATTCATCTTTGTGCTATTATGGTTCTCCATGTGGTTGTGGCGTAAGTGTGGTTGTCGTCAGTTTTCAGGAGACTCCGTAAGAGAGATCTATTCTGTCTATTATATACAGTATCTGCTGGGTATTGGACAAACTTTCCTGAAACTGAGAATGAGCATACCATAAACATATCAGAAATGAAGTTCAAAAGCTAACCACATTTCCTCTACACTTCACCCCTTCCTCAGACTAAATGTGACAAAATACAGCATACTGAAGACCCTGATCCTGAAAGATCCGGGGCAAAATTTTGTCTGAATCTCCTTTTTGTTCTGTTTTCCCCAGTAACACCACAGTAAAGAACCTGGGGGTGATTATCGATTCTGAATTGAATTTCAATACACACATTAATCATGTCACCAAGATTGCTTTCTTTCATCTTAGAAATATTGCACGAATTAGAGATTATCTGTCGTTAGACGATGCAAAAACGCTGATCCACGCTTTTGTTTTCTCTCGGCTTGATTACTGCAACGCACTCTACTCTGGCCTGCCAAAGAAAACAACTGACAGATTACAACTTGTTCAAAATGCGGCAGCCAGAATTTTAACTAAAACCAGGATGAGAGAACATATCACTCCAGTTCTAGCTTCACTACACTGGCTCCCGGTTGTTTTTAGGATTGATTTTAAAATTCTTTTAATAGTTTATAAAGCTCTAAATGGTCTGGCACCTTCCTACCTCTCCGACTGCCTAGAGAGATATGTTCCAAACCGGGCCCTCAGGTCTTCAAGTGCTGACCTGCTCGAGGTGCCTACAATGACATATAAAAAATACGGTGAAGCAGCATTCTGCTTTTACGGACCGACAGTGTGGAATAAACTCCCACTACACTTAAGACAGGCAGCCTCTGTCGATAGCTTTAAAGCACAGCTCAAGACCTATTACTTCACTCTTGCTTTTAGCTGATTCTTTGGTTGATTTTTAATTCCTCACTGTATTCCCTATTTTAATGTTGTTTTATGCCTTTGCTTTTGTTTTGTGTGAGTGGAAGAGAAAGTCACGGTAGTTAAAAGACAAGAGTCTGATAACTCCATCCGGAGGATTTAGTGAATTATCCTCTGGGGCACGTCGACACGTGGTGGACCCTCCAGGGCAGATCCTTTTGTCTATGTTTATTCTATATATCTTGTATAACCCCGATATCATTCTCAGGGGTGTACGGTGTGTGGTTTGGATGTGATAAGTTAGCAGATCCCCTGGGCTAGTCCACACGTGGTAAACATGGTGAAAATATATTACTAAGGTGTAATATTACTAAGTGAAAATATATTACTAAGGTGTAATATTGACAATTGTGTGAAGATATATTACTAAGGTACACAAGGTACACATGTAATATTGGCAATTGTGTGTGTTGTAGTTGTGTTGTGGCGAGGGCCACTGCATTTTACTGCATTTTACTGCTTTTATTTTACTTTATTTTATTTTTAGCACGTCGACACGTTGTGGACCCTCCAGGGCAGATCCTTTTGTCTATGTTTATTCTATATATCTTGTATAACCCCGATATCATTCTCAGGGGTGTACGGTGTGTGGTTTGGATGTGATAAGTTAGCAGATCCCCTGGGCTAGTCCACACGTGGTAAACATGGTGAAAATATATTACTAAGGTGTAATATTACTAAGTGAAAATATATTACTAAGGTGTAATATTGACAATTGTGTGAAGATATATTACTAAGGTACACAAGGTACACATGTAATATTGGCAATTGTGTGAAGTGTGGATATTTCTTTAGCTGTGTTGTAGAAGACAGTGGTCACTACATTTAAGTTATATCCATTTGTGTTGTAGTTGTGTAGTGGCGAGGGCCACTGCATTTTACTGCATTTTACTGCTTTTATTTTATTTTATTTTTGTTTGCTTTATTGTTAAATTGGTTCTAACTGTAATTGTATCCTTGCTCTGTAAAGCACTTTGAGCTGCATTTCATGTCATGAAAGGTGCTATACAAATAAAGTTTATTATTATTATTATTATTATTAATAGTGTGATTCAAATGACAGAGGCAGACCTTGTGTGTCAAAGTAGAATTGTGTCAAATATGACAGATGCTGCTGAATGTCTTACTTACTGTAAGAAATGAACACACCGTTACACCGTTTCTCTGTGATTTCCTGCCACCTTATCTTCTTGCCCCCATTATGGGGCGGCCATAGCTGAGTGGTTAGTGAGCCCTAACCAGGACAGGCTAGCAAAGTGTCGATGTGTGTCCCGAAGCAAGACTCTTAACCCCTAATTGCTCCCCGAGCGCCGTGTGCCAGAACGGCTGCTCACTGCTCCTAGTGATTATAGGACGGGTTAATGCAGAGGACGAATTGCATATAAATACATACAGTGACAAAAAACACCCCAAGGAGTGGGTACTAAATTATAATAATAGTAATTATTATTATCCATAAATATACACCAAGAGCTAGTCCCCAGCCTCCCTGAGAGCCCAGGCAGGGCCCTGCGTGAGTGCAGTTTACAGAGGCCAACAACGGCTCATAAACAACATGACCTCCTATCCTTGACTTTTTCCACCCCATCCCCCCAGCTGTGCCCTGTATCCATATTTTGCTGAGTCAGAGAGGAACAGTAGCTGATGGGGACTGACAGCCTGCCTGGCTGCCTGAACCCCTGTGGACGAATTCAGTTTTGCATCTTCACTATCAGAATATGCACATGCAACACGTGATAACAGGCAAGCTAGGCAGGACTATATGACCATGTTTGTATTCATACATTTGCCAGACTCATGGAAGTGCATAATGCTATGCACATGCATGCTAAGACAGAAGCCCACCTTTCATCACCTTAACACATAGGATTGGTACACACCTACAATGCAACAAACCTTTACTTTATACTGTAGCTCTAAAACACACACACATGTATGACAGAAGCAAAACGCATGACATCAGTGATGATGACATCATCAGCAGGCTTCATTCAGGTAGGCAGGTTTGGTCTTTTAATGAATGCAACAACAATGGCTTTTATTTCAGTATGCTAACTTTCAACAAAGAGAGGCTGTAGTTTCTATTAGGTTGGAGTCCCCATCGATGATGTCAATGGTAGGCCGTTTTCTTAACTGTCTCTAGCCCATCAATGAGACGCAGAGTGTGTAGATGGAAATATGGGAACAAATATATGAAGATTAGGTTGAAAATGGGTGAAGTGCTCCTTTAACTGGTGTAGTGCTATGAGGACCCAAAGATTGGCAAACTTAAATTGGTAAACTTACTATTTACCTTTTTAGACAGTGCTTGCACATCGCTCATGACGTGGCCACAAATTCTTCACAGAGAGAGGGGGGGAGAGAGAGAGCGATGCAGTTTGACATTATTGCGTCAGGCAGTGTATTATTACTAGGGCATGCCTCCTGGTGGAGATCTGCGCTCAACTGAGCACAACTTTTTAAGAGTTTCTTCTTTAAACAGGCTTATCCCACCATCATGGTGACGTCCTGGGTAATTGGGTATCAGCAGGGTGGGTGTCAGCTGTCATATGAGCTTCTGACATTCCTAGAAATATTAGTGGTGTCCTGAACACCATGGCACCTGCCCTGGCCCTGGCCTTGTGGTTAGAGTGTCCGCACTGAGACTGGGAGGTTGGGGTTCAATCACCGGCAGAGTCATACCAAAGACTTTAACACTTTGGTAAGTCCCTGGGACATACTAGCATCATGTCCAGGGGGTATACTTGACTTGTACAACAAGCTGTCTCACGCTAAGGAAACATCAGCTCCGGGCTCCTGACCTATGGGGCCACATGGCTCGGGAACCGTTGGTTACCAAGTCTATTTACTTACTGAACACCAACATGGTCCTGTCTGTGTGCAGAAACGACATGGGGAATGAGGGAGGGGATGGGGGCAGTAGCAGGTGACAGAGGAAGTGGCAAGAGGGCAGCATGCGGTGCTGGAGAGCTATGCGGAAAGGACAGTTGAAAGCATTGTGATATGTGGCAGCATTCTGATGAAAGTGCCCAGCGATACTGTATGTCTGAAGTCCCACTGAGTGTGAGGGATTGGTCTGTAAGAGATTGCAAGGATGGGTTACGAGAGCAGGTGATGGGTACGGTACTATATTTCACATCATCATCATCAGTATTATAATCAGCATCAGTTATTTTCACCAAAACAACTGTGACACATTTTTCCTTCTCCGCCCCTTTAAAATGTTCAGGCTCTTGAGATTTTTGTGATGTATTGTAATGTAATAATTCTGAAAATGTTTGCTTATAAAATGTATTTGTGACCAATATCACCATACTCTTGTGCTTCAAAGAGAAACTGAAAGTAAATCTGTCATCAGTCTTGGCATGTCTTACTGTCTCTTTCCTTTTAAGTGATGATCTTCATTTCTTCATTTTTTCTAATTTAGAGTAGCCAATAATTTTTTAGCCCTTTTTCTCCCCAATTTAGTCAATTGATTCCTCCCCACACACATTTCTGTGTTGTCACTGCTGTCGTATCCTACCGACTCACCTGCCAGTGAGAAGCCCCCACCAGGAGGACGTAGAGCCTTCGTCCTACTCCTCCCGCCCAACACTCCCCACTGACAGATGCCGGCCCAGCCCGTGGGAGTACGTGCAATGACCGATAACACCCTCCCCGCCCGGCTTCCCTCTCCCAAACACGGGCCAATTGTGTTCGTGTAGACGCTCAACAAAGCCGGATGCACCACGGTGGGCCAATTTCTTAATTTTGTAACCAAAAGCAAAAGCTGTCTTTATAAAAAGTAAACATCCCACTATAAATGTGCGAAATGCGTGAGTGCTTGCGTGCATTCGTTCATGTGTTTGTATCTGTCCTTCACGTATCTCGAGAATCGTCCAGCCAAACTTGGCGCGCGTATCACTGAGGACCCGACGGAGTGCAGTGCCCGGTGTCAAGTCGGTCGGGTAGGCGGTTGTCCAGAGCTGCCGATCCGACCGATATGCCCATATATACTGTATAGTCATATGGAGATCCAGTTGTCCAGCACGGCCAAATCCCACCGATGAATACTTCTTAGAGATTACATTTCTGCGTGCATACATCCCACTGTCCCCCCGCATATCTCGAGAACTGTCCAAACGATTGCCGATATACAAATATGTAGGCATATATGGAGATCCGGTTGTACAGAACCGCCTTTATGACCACTGATGACCTCAAGGATCTCCATATATGGGCATAAAAGGGACAAAGACAGACAGATACAGAGATCTCCATATACAGTATGGGCATAAAAGGGACACGGCAGACAGAATGGTACAACGGGTAATGGGGCATGCATTCCCAACGTGCATCGTTCCCGCCTTGGCACTGGTCTAGTACATTTTAAAATGGGATATTTTGTAGAGAGCCCAAAAGGGAAATTACTTTTCATTGATCCAGCAGTGGCTTGCTCAGTGTGAGCACACAGAGGAGCAGTTGGGGGTTAAGTGTTACTCAGGGACACTTAACCAGACGACACAAACTCTGGAGGAGAACTTTGAACCGGGGACCTTCTGATTCCCAGGCGGGCCGCTCTACCCTCCTGAGCCACTGCTGCCTCAAGCAGTATTAGTTGTAACCCTGTCATAATAATTCTCAACAATTGAAAGAACATGAATTTGATATTGGACTGGTCTGGCAGACAACCAGTAATGAGGAAGTAAATCTGGGTTATTATCGCTAGAAACAGGGAGAAAAAAGGAAAGTTTGTCTTTATGTCTTATTCCATAAAGCCTTCACTGACATGGCCCAATTACGGGAGCTTGACAGTCTAATTATATCTTATGCTCATCTCTGCCAAGACGACTTGGCAAAGATGGGCCTGATAAATTATTTTACTGCGACTTCACAGAAACAACATATTTACTCCTTGCCAGGAAGGACTTTTCAATCTCCATGCCAGAGTTTGTCATATTTAGATCAAGATAAAATCAAGTCAGAGTTGTATCGGTACTGTCGTGCCGGCTGGGAACGATGCCCGTTGGAAATGCATGCCCCTCCCGTTATGCAATACACATTGTATATGCTGTACCCGTTGTCAGACCCGTTGTACAGTACCTGACGGAGTACAGGCCAGTCTTTCACGGATTATGTATTCACCCTGTGTGTGTGTGTGTGTGTGTGTGTGTGTGTGTGTGTGTGTGTGTGTGTGTGTGTGTGTGTGTGTGTGTGTGTGTGTGTGTGTGTGTGTGTGTGTGTGTGTGTGTGTGTGTGTGTGTGTGTGTGTGTGTGTGTGTGTGTGTGTGTGCAGATAATATGCATAATAGAATGATCAGTATTCTCGTGCATGCTGCTAGCAGGCCAAGGAACCTAATTTCTGAATACTTTTTAAATCGGTCAACTGTGTTATTTATTTTAAATTAATTAATCAGACCCTATGGCTATGGGATATGCCTCAAACATACAACTTGCATCAGTGGACGACAAAATATATTTAGCATACAGCTATCAATGGTAACATAAATCACATACAGTATAAGTAACCAACATAATCTGGACAGCACAACCAGCATCTATCTAAATTGACAACAAGTACTGACTCAAGGAAAACTAGAAAAAGTGCTCCTCGGAGCACAGGTCTCCGCCAGGTCAGGTAGGTTATTGTGGCCTCCTGGTGACGCTATAATAGGCCAATGTGAAAAGGGTGCCATTTCTTCCTAGGTCTTGCACGGCAATCGGACACTGCATTTATGATTTGAGGCATTTTGTTCTAAAAATGTGTTTTGCTAAATTACACCTGCTGGTGGCGCTATAACAGGCCAATGTTAAAAGGGTGGCATTTGTTCCTCATGAATTTGCGTGCAAAGTTTAACTGCAATCGGATGCTGCGTTGATGATTTGCAGCATTTTGTTCAAAACAAGCCACTACTGCAAACTTTAGATGTGAATCTTAGCCAATCAGGATGGAATATGAAAAATCAAACAGATCCGTCTTGATCACATGACTATAGAGATCATGTGTACCGATTTGCGTGAAATCTGGATAGAATGGGAAGGAGTAATATAAAAAATATATATTTTACATAAGTCGGCCTCCTGGTGGCGCTATAAAAGGCAGATGTGAAAAATGCAGGGTAAAGGTTTTTCCTTGACCTGTAGGGAGTGTGCATACAAAGTTGTATACAGATCGGTGCAGTTATAGGTAAAAACACGAATCGGCCTGTTATAGCGCCTCCATGAGGCTGAAATTTGAAGTGGCATTTCTTCCTCGGCCTAGTGGGAATGTACCTGCAAAATGTCAGGGAAATTGCATGCTGTGTTCATGATTTGAGGCATTTTGTTCAAAACAGAGCACTCCTGCAAACTTTGGAAGCCATTTTTAGCCAATCAGGATGTAATATGAAAAATCTGAAAGACCTGATTCGTTTAATGACTATGGAGATACTGTGTACCGATTTGCGTGACGTTTGGACAAAATCTGTAGGAGTACTGTCAATTTTTTGTTGTTGCAAAAAGCGGCCTCCTGGTGGCGCTATAACAGGCCATTGTGAAAAAATTGGGGCAGAGGTTCTGAATTGGCATCCAGGGAGTGTGTGTGCACAGTTTCGCTGCGATCAAGCCAACGGTGCGGGAGATTAGCTGGTCACAGACGGACAGACGGACGGACGGACGGACGGACGGACGGACGGGGTGCAAAACATACTCTCTCGCCATGCCTTTCGGCCTGGCGGAGACAAGGCTAGGGGATGAGGTGGAGTCTGAAGAGGTGAGCTTTCAGACTGCTGTGAAAAATGGGGAGTAAGTCTGCAGTCCTCACTGGGGGATAGGGTGGAGAACAGGTCGCTTAGAGCATTGGCCACAGTGTCATAGGAATGGGAGGGACAGATGCCCTGTGTTTGCTGATGAAAGTGTGCAGGGGATTAGAGTTTCCCCTATTTTATACGATGCCACATACTGAATGCATCGCAGTGCGACATTGTTGTGTGCTTATAGATCTGCACAACTTTTTGGGTACTTTTCGGCTATTTCTGCTATTTTAAGTGTCATCCTAAAATGTTCTCAGAAGTTTAATAATACAAATGTGTAAATGCAGTATAAATATTGCATTTGTTTATTATGACAAATATAAAAACCAAGTGTGCACCCTTATTATTTATTAACTAGCCTTGTTACTTACAAGGTGTGTGTGTGTGTGTGTGTGTGTGTGTGTGTGTGTGTGTGTGTGTGTGTGTGTGTGTGTGTGTGTGTGTGTGTGTGTGTGTGTGTGTGTGTGTGTGTGCCTTTGAAGTGCACTAAAAGATATGTCCTCTCTGTAGTCCTAATAATATCAGACCCCATTTGATGTCTTCATATGATGCAATTCTTGCACATGTTCAACTCACTCTGTCTAGTTTGTGTGTATACGTGCATGTACACATGTGTGCCAATGTGTCTTCTATTTGGGTCAGTCCAGTACTCATCAACACAGTGTTGCACAGTGCATATCAGGTCAGGGCACATACGCTTGGATATATTATATTTGATGTGATTATGTGTCTTCCCTCAACAGCTCAGTGGCCTTGTGGTTAGTGTCTGCTCTGAGATTGGGAGGTCATGGTTCAATCCCTGGCTGAGTCATACAAAAGACTATAGAAATGGTACCCAGTGCCTCCCTGCTTGGATCGGGGATAAGACCCTGCAACATACTAGCGTGATGTCCAGGGGGTGTACTTGTACATCAAACTGCCTCACGGAACAGAAACAGGAGATAAGCTCCTGACCTATTAGCCACATGGCTCGGGTACCGTTGGTTCCCAAGGCTACTTACTTACTTAAATTATGTTTTTTTTCCCCCAGCATAGCCAGTGTCTGACAGTGAATGGAAGTATGAACAACAGAGGCAGAGTTTGTGTTTGCAGCCAAATCACAAAGGAGTATACACAAATATATTTTCCAGTTTTGCTACTGTGGTAGAGATCAGGGCAGCAACAGAGCTGTTGCAAACAGTTCTGGAATTTTTGTTGTTTTTCTGTCTAAATTTGCATTTACATCATAGTGTGGTATGCTATGTATTCCCGTAGGATTGTTTTGCAATGATTTTGACCAGATCGTTGTTGTCGCTCCCTCTAGTATTGTGGCTGTGGGTGTCGCTCACTTTTCTTTAGGTATTTAGTCAGATATGCGGGTATTGAGGGCATTGTGGGCAAAGTCGCATTGACTATTTTGAAAGCCAATCACATTTTTAATTGCTTAACCCTGTCTTCTACCCTGAGCCATCCTAGGCTAGCAAAATGGGATGGAAAAAGGTGGGTCATGGGACCCTATCCGTGTGTCAGTCTGTGAGCAGTTAATATCTGGCACCTTCGGACCGATGAGTGTGAAACTGTGCACGCACACTCCCAGTACGCCAAAGAAGAACCTCTGCCCCAGATTATTCGCATCGGCCTCATGGTGACGCTGCTTCGCGTTTTGGCCTATAACTCTTGAACCGTAGTTTATACAATGAAAAAAAAAATCCCAGGGTTCCTTGGATCATAGCACTACTCCCCATATACAGTAGGCCCTGGCCATTTGGGCCACATTTCCACCATTTTGTGTTTTCTTCAAAACAGTTTTTGCTACTACTCCTACAAGTTTTGTCCAAAAATCACACAAATCGGTAGAGTACACATTATCTCTGGCGTATTGTGATCAGCGTGATTTGTCAGATTCTATTCCAATAGGCTATGCATGCTTTCCAAAGTTTGTGGGCCCTGGGTAAGCAACCCAGCTTGGCAGGGACCTTTTTCTAGTTTATTGCACTTTCAGAGCTCTTGGAAATGTCTTTCAGCGCACCAATAACAGTCCCTCCTCAGTCCTCACCATTGGATCCCTTGTACTCTCCCGTGTACTATAGCTATGTATGCCACTAATGGTCCAATTTAAAAAGTGTCATTTTGAAGGTTTTATTAGTATTATCAGTTTATTTATAGCATGTTTTGTTAAAGACAGTTCTGGTTCACAGGTGTTGATAAAGTCATTTGTAAGGAAATAGACTAGTTTATAGTGATTTTCTACTTGATTTTCTACTTGATCCCATCTTGTTTAATAACAAAAATTTCAGATGTTCAGATGCCAACTACTGTTCATTTAGACACTTCAGCTCAGAAATAACCAGACAGTTAATGAACCTTTACCATTTATTAACTATTACCATATTAACCATAACCCATATATGCAATGATATTGCATTCAAGTTTGGCGGTGTGACTCTGCTCATGTGATATTACAGATTCCTGTGCAAACATGTCACAGATCATTCCATCACAACCCCCAGAGCAGAGCATTCAATTCAATTAAAGTGTCAAATCACAAAGTTGTCTCAACACTTTACATGTAGAGAAGAGACCCGACGATCCCACCCTGAGCAAGCAATTAGCGACAGTGGCAACGAAAAAACTCCCTCTTAACTGGGAGAAAACGTCAGGCAGACCCTAGGCTCTAGGGTGGCGGCCTTCTGCCTCGACCGTGTCGGGGGAAAAAGAGAGAGGGAGAGACAGAGGAGAGACAGAAAGCATGAAACATAATACAGTTTAACATAACATTGAACCATCAATGCATAATTAAACAACCACAACATAGTACAATCCAAAACGCAGTACAATACACAGAATCATGGAACCACGGAGTACAATACACAGAATCATAGAACCACAGTACAACACAGAATCAACCTATAGAACCACAGTACAATACACAGAATCAACCAATAACAATATGAACTAAAAGCCACAGGGAGGAGGCCGGGGAGGTGGAGGGAATTTGAAAACCTACAGCTGTACAACCGGCACTGACAGCCACACACATAGAATGAACAGAGAACAGAGGCTGCTTAAATGAACCGCCTGAGATGCACTGTGGGTATGAGGGCGTGAGTGAGTTAGCTTGTAGCAAATGAGAATGACAAGGGGTTGAACGTATGCCTTAGGAGTACAACTGAATAAGCTTGTTAGCGAATGGGGGGGGTACGGGGAGTATGAATGAAGTATATAAACATTCTGCCTTCCGTGTCTACATGAACTAACGTTTACACTGAATTTCATTTAGACACTTCAGCTCAGAAATAACCAGACAGTTAATGAACCATTTACCATTTATTAACTATTACCATATTAACCATAACCCATATATGCAATGATATTGCATTCAAGTTTGGCGGTGTGACTCTGCTCATGTGATATTACAGATTCCTGTGCAAACATGTCACAGATCATTCCATCACAACCCCCAACACGCGCTCACTTGCAGTGAGCAATACAGCGCCACACCTTAACCTATATGAGAATGTTTATCAGTTAAAGCATCAAAGTGACGCACTTCATTTAATCCATTTGATATAAATGAATATATTACATGAATTAACTATGTGAGTTGTCAGTGCTGACACATTTCCTTTAAATGCATACGATGATGCCCTTCACATCTAAAGCCGACATTCTGCGCTGCAGCAACTATTAGATGCACATTTGGCAAAACACAACTGTGTTCTGATGTTAAAGGAAATAAACTATGAAATTATGAATAACTATGTGTATAGACAGACGGTACTGTCTAATTCCTTCTATATGATGGCAGCATGCGAAACCCTTTAGGCAAGTCCCGCTCGCCTGAACGGTGACCTGATATAGAAGGAATACACCAAGTGTATAGACAGACTGTACTGTCTAATTCCTTCTATATGATGGCAGCCATGCTAACCCTTTAGGCAAGTCCCGCTCGCCTGAACGATGACCTGATATAGAAGGAATACGCTATATTTCTAGTGACGACCAATACCTTTGGTCAATGCCTACCACGTGAGGTACCTTGGTCAAGCCTACCACGTGAGGTATACGTGAGACCAAACACGACCAATACCTTGGGTTAACCGTACCTACCACCACGTGAGGTATTCGTGAACCAGACACGACCGATACCTTGGGTTAAATGTGTACCTACCACCCCGTAAGGTATTCGTGAACCAGACACGACCGATACCTTGGGTTAAATGTGTACCTACCACCACGTGAGGTATTCGTGAACCAGACACGACCGATACCTTGGGTTAAATGTGTCTACCAACCTAAACCACTGAGAATATGAAGACCAACTATACTATGAAGTTACCATAACATCATAATACCACACTATAGCGTACGTGAGACCATAACACGACAAAGCTATAGTGTTTTTACCTGACCCCCAACCTGCGCTCTGGCAGGAGCAACTTAACATGACATCAATTATACAACTCCTGATTTATTCATAATTGATCATACATTTACACTCATGGCTTTTTGAGCTGCGAGAATTTCACCCGTATTTAACGGATATAACGTTCATAAGTAGCAGATGACCAACGACCCATGGCTTTCAGTGTGAATGATGGAACCAAAGATGATGCTGAGTTGCAGCACCGATCCGAAAGGAGTGAACAACTTGGGTCCACATCTGAAGGCATCCTGCTTCCTGGCAGCGAACCAAGCCTTGACGTGGCCCTCCCAACATCCGAACAAGGTTCATCTCCCCCAGAATTTAACCGCCGTTGAAGGTAGCGAGACATAGAAGAGAACGGACAAAAGCGGTATCAGTTCTTACAATAATTGATATTCCATTAGAATAAAGCGGTATCAGTTCTTACAATAATTGATATTCCATAAGAATAATTAATCTGATTTAGAGTGCTTAAGAGGAATTGAAACATGTGACTGAAAGAGAAGACAGGAATGGAAATGTCATGCAAGGGGTTAAAGCTTTCAGTGCAAGAAAGTATTCCCCACATCTAAGAAACCCATAAGATACTGATAGAAACTGCTTCCAAGTAATATCTACATTAGTTAAGATTCTTTCCTCCGCTTAGTAATTACATAACTTCTCGCAGCTAGCTGCGTTCATCGACACATGAGCCGAGTGATCCAAGCTACTTTTGAGTCAAATCATGCATTAACTTTTCACAACATTTCACTATCACAATCCCAACATAGACTGGAGCGATTTAAACACCCATGTAATAAGTTCAATATAAAGCGACCATCCCAGAATACTTAAATGTCCGAGATCATTAAACGATCATACCATTTGACATACGCCTGGATTTTATGGACGCCGTTCCTTTAGAACATCAGTGTGAGTGGGTTACACAGATCAAGCAGTGAGCAACCGACATGGCTTTCAGTAAGCTTGAACCAGAATAAATTTAGATTTGATTAATGATGACCTGCCTCTCATGACTTCGGCAGAAGTAGATCCAGTTATACCACCAAGGTGATCTTGAGAACTGCTCGGCAATGACCATATCGCTGCAGTAGTTATGAAGACCGGCAGCAACCCACAACCTGAACCTTCCCAGCATCCATGATGGACAGAAGTTCATGCCATCGTCAGAATTGGATCACCATAATGGGCAGTTGCTCAAGAAACATAAAACAGAAGCAGAATAAGTTTAAGCAATGAATGAATATCCCTTTACAAAGACATGTTTAAGCTAAAAGTGAAGGTAACATGCAAGTTAGCTCAAACGATGAATCCAATCCATAATGATGATAGAAATTGAAGCAGCAGAGAATCAGATTAGCCTTTGTATGCCCTCTAAATGGCACCCCCTAGAGATAATTACAGTTAAAACAATCACCCCATTCACGAGCTTCAATCCACAATGAATACAATGGCTACCCTTATCTGCTCTTCTTCCAAACTACTTCCATTAACCCTTCTTACATATACTACAATCCTTACCTCACATTACCTGTTAAGCTTTTGACTTGAATAGCAGTACGGTGTCAATGCTACATAATGCTATACAACAGCCCCTTTTAGTAGTAGAATCAGTAGCTCGCACTTTAGAACTAACGGAAACCCAACCTGAACCTTCCCGGCATCCGTAATGGAAAGATGGTCATGCCATCAAAGCCTTGGATCACCATAATAGCAGTCAATCATGAAACGAAAACAGAAGCAGTGTGAATTCAAGCAATGAATATCTCTTTACAATGACATGTTAGCTAAAAGAGAAGTAACGTGCAAATTAGCTTCAGTGCACTAATGAATCTACCTGCATCTGAGAATCAGATTAACCTTTGTTTGCCCTCTAAATGGCACCCCCTGGAGGACAACCCACTACAATTGAAGCAATCACCCCATTTCACAAGACTTCAAATCCACCATGAAGTAATTATCTATTTAAGCCTCTGCAAACTAATCCACCCATATTATAGTTACCTGAACTTGAGCGTTGATTAAGTGAATAGAACAGGAATGCAGAAATAACAGCTTCACTGAGTGGATTAAATTAACTTGAATATCCCATGATAGTTGTGTACCTATTTAACATGACAGTTACACTGCCATAATGCCTGCACATGACCAGTTAAAAAGAAAACACCCTTGCCCTTTCACCTTATTCTCACACAGTAGCATTGAACTGATCCCCATGATATGACTGTCAGTTGCATAGACTACAGTACCCAAGATGCATTGCTGTATTGTATGAGACTTCCTGATTACTCCCAAGAAAAGTCACATGACACCACCACTCCGTGTTGCCAGATTGTAAGAGAAACAAGCGGCCAAGTCTATAAAAACAAGTCGCAAAACAAATGTTTAGAATATTAAACATTTTTTGCACCGTGATTACATATGAATCTGGGGTTCCTTCCCATGAACGCTGTTCAGTAATATATTTGCTGTGACTTACGGAACACAATCCCAAAGTCGCTTATAATAAGCATACATGGCAACACTGATTTGATACACATGCTGTGTTTTCCTATCCTGGCTTGAGTACATGTCTGAATTTGACTTGTCTTATATTATGCCCCGTTGCACACAGATTGTCTACGACAGCCTTAAGTATAAACATATTATAAAAGCATTTGAGCGAGCAGTAGCAATACAACTGTTGGAAACTCTGCTTGAAGCTTCAGAGCCAACTAGATGGCACTGCACCATTGTGGGTATTCCCAGAGTCAAGAGTGCCTCAGCAGAACAGCATTAGAACTTAGAAGCAGTACTTATTTTGGAAAAAAAATTGGCCCAAATAACTCCATTACTTCTATACCTTAAGTAAACAATAATAATAATCTAAAATAGCCAAGATTCATTACCTGATGAGGTAAAGGGGAGTAGCCTACATGGGAAGCAAGCCTGCTGTGTTAACTGTGCAGTGTTGAACAAACAATCAAAGCTTTTACATGGCAACAACATGCTGTTAGCTTTAAGCTACAAACAATTCGATTTTTCCACATGGGAAGCAAGCATGCTAACTGTGCAGTGCTGTATAACAAAGATTCTACATGCAGCAGCATGCTACGTTAGCTTTAAGCTACAAACAATTCCAGCTTTCCACATGGTAAAAGGGAGTAGCCTACAACCAAGCTTCTACTGTACATGGGCAGCAAGCATGCTGTATTAGCTTTGAGCTATGAGCACAGTAGTGTTAGCAGCAATAATAGAAGAAGCATTGGCTGCTGTAGCAGTGTTAAAAGTCAGCATCATTAGCAAATCATCTCATATAGCACCAAAATATCGTAGAGCAGCACACAAACCGTAGATAAGTAGCAGATGACAGCTCGCAGCACTAGCAAAATGCATTAGTTCAGCAACCAAGAAATTTGAAAATTTGAAAACCTACAGCTGTACAACCGGCACTGACAGCCACACACATAGAATGAACAGAGAACAGAGGCTGCTTAAATGAACCGCCTGAGATGCACTGTGGGTATGAGGGCGTGAGTGAGTTAGCTTGTAGCAAATGAGAATGACAAGGGGTTGAACGTATGCCTT
The DNA here is from genome assembly GCF_963280865.1 of Gymnoscopelus braueri. NCBI lineage: Eukaryota > Metazoa > Chordata > Actinopteri > Myctophiformes > Myctophidae > Gymnoscopelus > Gymnoscopelus braueri. Next base: position 22,960,140 of record NC_137615.1, read on the forward strand.
AAAGGAGTACAACTGAATAAGCTTGTTAGCGAATGGGGGGGTACGGGGAGTATGAATGAAGTATATAAACATTCTGCCTTCCGTGTCTACATGAACTAACGTTTACACTGAATTTCATTTAGACACTTCAGCTCAGAAATAACCAGACAGTTAATGAACCATTTACCATTTATTAACTATTACCATATTAACCATAACCCATATATGCAATGATATTGCATTCAAGTTTGGCGGTGTGACTCTGCTCATGTGATATTACAGATTCCTGTGCAAAAAAAAAATCAGCTTGCATGCCAAAGTAAACACAGCAAGCAAACACCAGACAAATAGTGTTACTTATACTGTATGTGAGATATAGAAGAATAAGTGCGTTGGTGGCTAGACTTGATTCACCGTGTCAAGGTGAGGATATTTTGTCACTGCCATTGTACGATGTTTCCCTGGTGTTACAGTCTATTACACTCTGTTATCAATATGGGCCTGTTCCCACACATTATGCTCGTTTTGTCCCTTTTCTCTGCTTTTACAGGTTGCCAGGGAACCGTATCAGATGAACATTGGGGCTTATCTGGTCACAGTCCTAATTTCCTGCGTCCCAGCTCTCCCTTGTGGCTGCCGTTCCCGTGACGATGGAGTCATGGACTCGAGATGGGCGAGTGACGGCACAACGGCCGCTCGAGACATCACTCACATAGACTGGAGAGGCCATAATGACTAGGTAAACAAATCCAGAACATATGGAACCAGCCATTGCCAGGGACAACAACTCAACAAACACTTCTCATATTACACGTGGAGATTTATCTGGACAAGCGTCCATGTGTGTTTTGGCAATTGTCATTGAAAGGCCCTCACCGTGTCAGCGCACCACACATGGTTAGACTGTTTACACGTGGCTTTGTCTCAGCCTGTTTCTCTCATCGGTTCTGCGAAGGCAGCGGTGAGTTTTGTTATTGTATGGCAGTTTCTGAGGCTTGATGATGTACACTGTTTAAACTACTCACCAGTCTAAGATAGATAGCCTTGGCAACTTTAAATCTAGTCTGAGATACAGATAGCTGGGGTGGTTTTCAGCCCAGTCAGAGACTGGAGAGAGAGTGAAGAGTAGTGTGATAAAAGCAGATTAATGGTGTTCTAGCAATGTAGGATCCCATGGACCAGCAGGAGCAAAGTGCGTTATTATCAAATCCATCTTCGTAGTTCACCCCTGATGTTCTCTCACTTCCTGTTGTCTATTGAACATTAAGAAGAGAAGGGTCTCTCTCTGAATGTAATATACACACACCTGCTCGTACTCTCTCACTCTCTCTCAAGCATGGAGTGGTTATTGCACACGCACGCCCGCACACACGCACACACACACACGCCACAAAATGCCCTGTTTGATTCTCAAAGTGCTCTGTGTTAAAACAAAATATGCAGAGTATGTACCCCCTGGCGTGGCCCTGAGCAGTCCATAAACACTTCACTCTTGTTTTCATGTTTGAAAGGCACCTCTGCTTGATTACTGAAGGCCCCTTCTAACCTCTTCAGAGCCTGATTGATTCATTTGGCTTGCAAATGAGCAGAAAGAAGAAATCTTAAGAGCAGTCACAGACAGGCCATTAACCCATTAAGACCTGGAACTGTGTCATTTTTAGATTTGAGCTAAAAAGCATTATTTTACTCTTTGGGCTATTCAAAAATAGCAGATCTACAAGCTCATAGCGCGGCACCGAGTGCCGCGGTACGAGCTTGTAGATCTGCTATTTTTTTAAAATCGTGAAAATGTGTGCAAATCTTTGAATATATATATTTTTAAAGCGTACATTTTTAACTAAAATCTTTGCTTCTGGGGGTCCCTGGAACAAGATATTTTGACTGGGGTCTGCGGCCAAATACATATAATTTTGGGGGTCCTTGACATGAAAAAGATTGAGCACCACTGATATAGAAACATAAGTTTTTCAGAAAACTGTTGGGATTTAGGAGACATGTAGAATCGGCTTCAGGTCTCAATGGGTTAACAGGAAGAGAGGTCGTTTTCTAGTGGCTATTTTCTCCCGTTTCGGGCTGGTGCAGTCAAGTGCGTTTGTTAGCAATTGTCTCTTCTGACCAGCTGTGCACATAGACGTCAAGCTTGAAGACTTATGGTCCTGCTTTCTGTGTGGTAAGTATCACACACTGATTAAGATCTATTGCACCACAAAAAGAAATGATTCGATTAGTTGGGCCCTAGTCCCGTGTTCATTGGTGAACTTTACATGGGAGCCATGCTTCACAGAACACAGCTATGAACACGGCGCTGTAATTAAAATGTAAATATCAGTCCTTTTATCAAAGGCAGGCTTAAATCAGTTGAATGAAGAATTACATCAGTTGAATGGAAATTATGGAAACTCTGGCATCGTCAGTGTGTGTGTAAAATGTCTTCAGACTTGCATGCACATTTGGTGTAAAGCTAAATGAGTGTTCTGGGTAACATTATATCCTTTATCCCTATATTTCCTCCTCCTTGCCCTGGTGCCTGATATTGCACTTACATAATGAGGGTGTCAGACTCTCAGCTTTATTTAATCGCCCTGGAGTTTTCGTGAAATTAGCAAGTAGCAAGTGCTTGGGTTAACGGTGCCTTTATGCATTCTGCTCACGCACTCTGCTCACATTGTGTGAGGGTGTCCACTTGGCGATATGCTTCGAGATAACCCTCCACCACCATCTCCTCTTCACCTACAATTTACAATTTAAGCATTTAGCCCAACTTCTTATCCAGAGCAACGACGTTTGGAGTAAGTGACATTAACCCTAGTCAACAAACGACAAGGTAAATGGTCAAGTAATTATTTATTTTTTCAATTTGTTGTGTATCTGTCTAAACAGCATCCGACTAAACAACATGCTAGATACATACTTAAGTCTTGTGGACAAGCAAACCGTATCGGTAACACATAAGGTACCCGTAATTAACGCTTAATTTATGATTACTTAATACATTATTTAAGCGTTAACTAATTGTCTCCACCAGGCCGAAAGGCATGGCGAGAGAGTATATTTTGCCCCCTGTCCGTCCGTCCGTCTGTCCGTCCGTCCGTCCGTCCGTGTGTCCGTGTGTCTGTGTGTCATTCTGTCAGTGTACAGCTAATCTCCGGCACCGTTGGCTTGCTCGCAGTGAAACTGTGCACACACACTCCCTGGATGCCACAGAAGAACCTCTGCCCAAATTTTTTCACATGCGTCTTTTATAGCGCCACCAGGAGGCCGATTTGTGCAAAACATATTTTTTGACAGTACTCCTACAGATTTTGTCCCAAAATCCCGCAAATCGGTACACAGTATCTCTATAGTCATTAAACGAAACGTGTCTTTCAGATTTTTCATATTCCATCCTGATTGGCTAAAAATGGCTTCCAAAGTTTGCAGGCGTGCTCCGTTTTGAACAAAATGCCTCAAATCATGAACACAGCATGCAACTAGAAAAAGTGCTCCTCGGAGCACAGGTCTCCGCCAGGTCAGGTAGGTTATTGTGGCCTCCTGGTGGCGCTATAATAGGCCAATGTGAAAAGGGTGGCATTTCTTCCTCGGCCTAGTGGGAATGTGCGTGCATTCATGATTTGAGGCATTTGGTTGCAAAAATGTGTTTTTCGAAAGTAGACCTGCTGGTGGCGCTATAACAAGGCCATGTGAAAAGGGTGGCATTTCTTCCACGGCCTAGTGGGAATGTGCGTGCAAATTTTCACGGAAATCGCACGCTGCGTTCATGATTTGAGACATTTTGTTCAAAACGGACCAATCCAGCAAACTTTGGAAGCCAACCTTAGCCAATCAGGATGGAATATGAAATATTGGACAGATGCGTCTTGATCACATGACAATAGAGATACTGCGTATTTGCGTGATGTTTGGATACAATCTGTAGGAGTAATATCCAAAAATGGGTTTTGCACAAATCGGCCTCCTGGTGGCGCTATAACAGGCCCATGGGAAAAAAATGGGGCAGAGGTTCTGAATTGGCATCCGTGCGTGTGCACAGTTTCGCAGCGACCAGGCCAACGGTGCCGGAGATTAGCTGGTAACACACGGACAGGACGGACGGACGGACGGACAGACAGGGGCAAAACATACTCTCTCGCCATGCCTTTTAGTAGAGCTGTTTGGCACTAAAAATCGTGCACTTTTTGAAAGAAGGCTGAAACTTTCAGCATAGTTAGTAAATACCATAATATAAATTTTCAGACAGGGAGGGAAGTCAGATTTGACCTCTGAGAGGTCAAATCCAAGATGGCCGCCAGTCTACTGGGTCTAAATGTCTAAATACTTCAAAAAATACATTTAAGGCGTTCTTTCCAACTAAGTTGGGGTTGCCCATTCATTTGATGATATGTTGGAGATTGCCAGAACCCAAGAACATACATTAAATCAAGGTCAAGGTCAAATTACATAGTAATAAGTATATTTAAGCTTTGACAGTGGGTACTGCAATATAGTGGAACTGTTGTGTGCCAATGGGAATAATACAAAACAAATGAACAGATTAAACCTATGGTGGTAGTCTATTTTAATACTAAATTCATAGTAAATGACAATAATCAAGGTTCTAGGCTTCTTTATTGTCATATCTTCTATACAGGAAAGAGAAAAACAAGATTATCTCAACAAGAAAGTTGTGATAATGATAATGGTAATAATCAAAATTAGCAGTCTCCACAACAGAGGCACAGTGCAGTACATTTGAGTGCAGCTTTGGCACACTTGCATCGTCCAGTACACTCTTTCGTGCAGCGACAGTGGATTAATTCATGGCACGATTTGGATGCTTCAGAGAGAGTGGTCTAAAATGGTTGCCACCCAGTTGTTTCCTTTGTCCAGCCCCATTCAGATGGCTCTGGCATCTCTGGTTCCAGTACCAATGCCTGGTTCCAGCAGTTTGCCTGGTAGCAAGTGCGCTTGATGTGTTGCTTGAGTGCTGCCTGGGTTGGAGGAATGCTCTCTAGTGTTCTTGACTTTCACTGACCTCACTTGGCAACTGTAGGAGTTCACTGAAAGCCTCGTTCACCTCTGGGAATGACTTCCAAGTTTCCCAGGCAGTCTTCTTTCCTCTGCCAGCAAACGCAGATACAGTGTCACACCCGGTGAAAGCGTGAAAGACTGGGAGAGTCAGACACTGTGTTGGAGTTATTGTGGCAACCATTTCATGAACAGCTATGTACCGAAAGCTTGATTCAACACCAAAGGCAACCCACAGCTCATCAGGACCTATCTTGATGAATGAAGCCACAGCCAGTACTACCACATCAGTATCAACAGTGCGTATGGTCACTTTCTTACACCCCTTTTGCACAGCATCTGCATCTCTTGCGAATATGGGGCAAGGCAGGCCAAGTTTGAATCAGCAGGAGAACTGAGGACTCCACTCCCATTGGTTGCATGAAGTTCCTTGCCCTCTACTAGAGGAATGTTAATAAATTAATTGTCTGAACCACATCAGGTGTGTGATTGTTGGTGTTGCCTATATATGAGACCATTGATTGTTACACTGCCATTTGTTGATTCTGAGGAAATCACTGCATTTTTTGGGCACATTTTTACCTTGACCTCGACCTTATTGCATTTCCTTGAAATCTGGTGTATTCTCGATAGTATTACCACATGAAAAGGCATCCCCTATTTAGTTGGAAATGATACTTTAAACGTTTTTCTACTGTGTTTGGTTCCAAACTTAAGTTGGACTAGCGGCCATTTTGGATTTGACCTCTCACGGTCCTCAGAGGTCAAATCTGACTTCCCTCCCCGTCTGAAAATGAACATTATGGCATATACTAACTGTGCTGAAAGTTTCACGCTTCTTTCAAAAAGTGCACGATTTGCTCAAAAACGGGAGTTAAACAGCTCTACTATTTCGGCCTGGCGGAGACAATTAGTAAAAGTTAGTAATAAGCCAAGCAGGTAAAGAGTAACGTCAACAGACGGACAGAACCGCAGCAGCAGCTGACTGAGACTCACCTACAGGGCAGCGCTCTGTGGATTTGTGTATATATGAACTATATGAACCCCAATCTACAATTGATTGATTAATATTCCCTTAACTTTTTATTTTATTGTACATGTTTTCTGGGTCTATGCAAGTCCTGTATTCAGTGGTGTAAAGTAACTAAGTACCGGCTTTATTACCGGACTTTTACTTGTAACAGAGTATTTATATGTTGCAGTATTGATACTTTTATTTAAGTAAAACATTTGAGTACTTTTTCCACCAATATGGAGATTCTATGACGCCACCCTACTGACATCATAGTACTGACGTCATAGACTGGCCTTCAATATAAGTGTTAGGCGTGTGCAGTAAGACTGTTTTACAGAACAAAACGTTGCAAATTGGATTTTATACAGTGTGGTGCTGGTGTGTTAAAATGTTGCGCTGTACAGTGAAGCTGCGAGGAGCCCCACATTTCTACTCTGCACGTGATGTTGCCGTAGCAGTTGGACCCAAAATGTACGTCTTTGGATATCACAACGCTAGGAAGACTCAAGACAATCAGATCAATGTGTACGTCTTCAACACAGTGTCTCTGAGATGGATTACGTTGCCCCCAGTGAAAACTACAAGAGGAGAACTTCCCCCTGAGGTTCCCTCTAGCGCCACCAGGAGGCCGCTTTTTGCAAAACAATTTTTTTGAGAGTACTCCTACAGATTTTGTCCAAACATCACGCAAATCGGTACACAGTATCTCTATAGTCATTAAACGAAACGGGTCTTTCAGATTTCTCATATGTCATCCTGATTGGCTAAAAATGTCTTCCAAAGTTTGCAGGAGTGCTCCGTTTTGAACAAAATGCCTCAAATCATGAACACAGCATGCAATTTCCGTGAAATTTTGCACGCACATTCCCATTAGGCCGAGGAAGAACTACCATTTGAATTTTTTCAAATCAGCCTCATGATGGCGCTATAACAGGCCGATTTGTGTTTTTACCTATAATTGCACCGATCTGTGTAAAACTTTGTATGCACATTCCCTAGAGGTCAAGGAAAAACCTTTGCCCTGCATTTTTCACATCTGCCTTTTATAGCGCCACCATTAGGCCAACTTATGTAAACACAAATCGGTACACATGATCTCTATAGTCGGATGTGTTTGATTTTTCATATTCCATACTGATTGGCTAAGACTGACATCTAAAGTTTGCATTATTGGCTTGTTTTGAACAAAATTCCGCAAATCATGAACGCACCGTCCGATTGCGGTCAAACTTTGCACGCACATTCACACTATGTTGAGGAACAAATGCCACCCTTTTAACATTGGCCTGTTATAGCGCCACCAGCAGGTCTAATTTAGCGAAACAAATGTCTTTAACAAAATGCCTCAAATCATGAATGCAGTCAGTGTCCGATTGTCGTGCAAGGCCTAAGAAGAAATGGCTTTTCACGTTGGCCTATTATAGCGCCACCAGGGGGCCACAATAGCCTACCTGACCTGGCGGAGACCTGTGCTCCGAGGAGCACTTTTTCTAGTTATGTGTTGAATTCATGTTAATGCCTATTTTCAAACATACAAAAAAAGGGAGATGTAGTAACTCTGAGGACCCTGTTGAAGACCATGTGCTTTATAGAGTCCTCCCATGGAACAAAATACATATAAAACAGTTGTATTTTATGCTGACTCCTCCAATTCTCCATCAGTCATGGCTGCCAGTTCCCACCTGATGTCGTGTGGAAGTTCTGACCGCTCCAGACCGCACTGAAAAACTGTTAGCTTGCATAATGTCTTAAGACTAGGACTCAAGTCTAAGATGTACAGGTCATCGTTGTTGGGTGTGTCGTGTCCTTTATATCCTCCAAAGATGATGACACGATTTCCCACCATGCAACAGCAGCCCTTTGTCGTCAAAATCGGGTCATTGACCTTGGGCTTAACCTCCTTCCAGGAAAAGGTCTCTGGACTGAATCTACACATATCATTGCGGGTCACTATATCAGGATCTTCATCAGGCCAATAGTACTTACCACCAAATATGTACAGCTCTCCATTGTAGGAAAAGGCTGAATGACACGCGCGTTCTGTTGTAGAATGATGTGCAGAAGGTGTGTCGAGCCAGCAGTCGGTCTCTGTGTCAAACACTCTGATGTTGGTGTTGTCGTCCCCCCAGCCCCCACATAAAAACATCTTTGTCCCGATGATGGTGGCAGAGTAACCTGATGAATAAGGAGGCAGAGTGCCTCTGGTGTTAATTAAAGTCCAGACCATTGTGGTGGTGTCCAGCTTGTAGAAGCCATTAGTGTATGTCTTGGTCTCTCCTCCGTAGACATACATGACCTTCCCCAAGACACAGGCTGAGTGGCACCACCTTGCCTCTGGAACGGTCCCAGAAACCTCAGCATTGAGCCATCTGTGGGTGTCGATATCGAACGCATAAAGCATGTTGTTATAAAGTCTACGCATACTCTTACCTCCCCAGACGTAGACGATATCTTCAATTAGCACAGCTGTGTGTCCATAGCGAATATAACAGGCCCATGTGAAAAATGTGGGACAGAGGTTCCGAATTGGCATCCAGGGAGTGTGTGTGCACAGTGGCGCTGTGATCAAGCCAACGGTGGCAGAGATTAGCTGGTCACGGACGGACGGACGGACGGACGGACGGACGGACGGACGGACGGACGGACGGACGGACGGACGGACGGACGGACGGACGGACGGACGGACGGACGGACGGACGGACGGGGTAGAAAACATACTCTCTCGCCATGCCTTTCGGCCTGGCGGAGACAATTACCTTGACATTTTGCACGTACATTTCCACTATGCCGAGGAAGAAATGCCAATTGAAAATGTTCGCCACCAGGAGGCCGACTTATGTAATAATATGTATTAATATTACTCCTTCCGATTTTATCCACATTTCACGCAAATCGGTATACATGATCTCTATAGTCATTTGATCAAGACAGATGTGTTTGATTTTTCATATTCCATCCTGATTGGCTAAGATTTACATCTAAAGTTTGCAGTAGTGGCTTGTTTTGAACAAAATGCTGCAAATCATGAACGCAGCATCCGATTGCGGTCAAACTTTGCACGCACGTTCACACTATGTTGAGGATCAAATGCCACCCTTTTAACATTGGCCTGTTATAGCGCCACCAGCAGGTCTAATTTAGCAAAACAATTGTTTTGAACAAAATGCCTCAAATCATGAATGCAGTGTCCGATTGCCGTGCAAGGCCTAAGAAGAAATGGCACCCTTTTCACATTGGCCTATTATAGCGCCACCAGGAGGCCACAATAACCTACCTGACCTGGCGGAGACCTGTGCTCCGAGGAGCACTTTTTCTAGTTCATCATGAATTCCTTATAATTCATGTATTAAGTAACTTTGCTTAACTAATGATTAACTAATGATGTTAATTAATGATGAATTACAAGGAATTCATGATGAATTAATGCTTAATTATATAGGCATAGGCTACTGTATTTTTGTATTAGTTAATTTTGATTATTAACGTAAATAAACTACTTTAGACTTATTTTATACTTAGGTTATTCAAGAATAGGATGTCAATTGGCTTTTTTTTTTTGTCATGTTTGATTTTATTTTTTTAATTTTAGTACTTTTACTTTGGTTATATATGTAAGTATATTTTGATGAGTAAAATTTTGAATACAGGCCTTTTACTTGTAACATTATATTTCTATAATGTGATATTGATACTTTTACCTCCTGTAAAGAGTACTTTTACCACCACTGATGAGAAGCAAACCACATGAACCTGAGCATGGGCATTTGGCGAAAAAGGGGCGACCATTCAGTGAAAATGGAAGATCTTGTAGCTTGTAGATTGGCTATTTTTGGCAAAGAAATTTGGTACAGAGGGAATAAAGAGCGGATGTAGACCCCTGAGGGACCTCGGCCAACTAAGTATATAGGGTTTAAGTGCTTAATATTGTAAGTAAAAGAGTGCAAAAGTGACTCAAATGGGCCTATATGAGGATAATGTAACAAGTATAATGTAAAATTGACACTTTGTTTTATTCTACTGTGTGGGAGTGAGCTTGTCTGTCATTGGTCAAGTGTGACAAGTCTGTTAATTGTCTCATACAGAGAACATATCACTAGAGGGTTGGCACTGCGACTGTACGGTGACATCTGCTAATTATCTGTCCAACACCATTTCACACATCCGTCAAATCTTGTCACTCCGTACTCCTCCTGAGTCACTCTCACACTCTTCATCCTTCCACTTCCCCTTTTATTTGTCACCTCACTCAACTACCGCAGGATGTTATTTGCCATCTCATTCTCTTATCTCCTATCCCCCCCACCCACTCTCTCCCTCATTTTTGACAGACTAATCAGCCGGTGTGATGATGTGCTATTGTGGCGGTCGTGGGCGATCTGATCCTCACAGTTGTAATCAGGGCTGTGACACTCCTCCAGAACTTATTCTTAAACATATTTGATTCTCCGCCAGCAGCCCACCACTGTCGCTATCATTTGTGTGAAACCAGACAAAATCACTTAAAGGATGAAGCCTCCATCATTTTCAATGGCCATTATAGTCTCTCCTACTCGTTTCTTTTCAAACACTGTGCCCACTTTATGCGACTGGCGTGGGCTAGAGGTCAGTGGAATTGAATGTTTTTAATGCTTACGGGTGATTATCTCCGCCTGGCCAGAAAACTGGGTGGCGGAGATTATGTCACATGTGTGTCTGTGTGAATTTGTGCAGCTAATTTAGTAACCCGCTGGACTGATCGGCATCAAACTTTACATGCACTCTCTCAGTAGGCCAAGAAAGACTTCAAAACACACCTTTTGCTACAGTACAACTCTTATAGATTTTGTCCAAAACTCACTCAAATCTGTACGCAATTAGTGGAGTCATGTGATAAACTTGTATCATTCCGATTTTTCACTTTCCATAACGAATGGCTGTGATTGCCTTCCAGAGTTTACAGGAGGGCCTGTTTTACAGAAAATGGCAAAGATCTGCGTCTGATTGACCCGATTTCATATAGACCCACAAATGCTACAAATGTCACTATTTGTTGCAAAAACGTTTTTGCAGCAGGGGCCTATTTCTTTAAAAAAATTACATATTTTATGAATGCAACATCCAATCAACCTCAAATTCTATGTTGAGGCACCTAGAGAGCACCTCCAAAAACACTGACTCTGTCCATATGGGAGCACCACAAATGCAAAACATTGTACCATATCTCGTAGAAACGCTATTTCCCTCCCAGCTTCTTTGCATCCTGGTGGCTGCAGGATGCAGCACAAGATTTACACAGTTCTGGCTAGGCAACCCAGTCTGGTGGAGATATGCGCTCCACAAGTGCACTTCTCTAGTTTATACTTAGTTGTGAATTGGTGTGGTGCTCAGAAAATAGCCGTCACGCTGCAAGCTTGTAATTTGTGGTGCCCAACATGGTGTACAACCGTGTGTGTGTGTGTGTGTGTGTGTGTGTGTGTGTGTGTGTGTGTGTGTGTGTGTGTGTGTGTGTGTGTGTGTGTGTGTGTGTGTGTGTGTGTGTGTGTGTGTGTGTGTGTGTGTGTGTGTGTGTGTGTGTGTGTGTGTGTGTGTGTGTGTGTGTGTGTGTGTGTGTGTGCGCGTGTTCATCATCCTCAGCAGAGAGAGATCAACATGACAATGTTGGATAGATGTTGTATATACACAAACAAAGGAGGTACTTCATGTTTCCTCTGAATTTGATCAGATCAAGGTACCAAACTAGGATGCATCCTATGAGTCCTAAGTGGGCATATGATTTCCTAACAAGACGGGGGTCCAATAACGGCATGGCTTCGCTGTGAATCTCTGCATAATATTGATGGTATGGCTCCAGACTGGCCATAGCCTGGAGGAACGGTGGATATGAGATAAAACATCACACAAAAAAACATAGTTGTCGTTGACTGATTTGAAAAATAGCAGTGTGCAAAAGACATTTCACACCGATCAATGTAGTGGTTTGCGAGATTAGTCACAGACACAAGACACAAACTTTTGGTATAAAAACAGTATACATACGGACAAACGGCGTTCTATAAGACTCACCCCTCAGGCATCATGCCATAAAAGTGGCTACCTTACCTACAAAGTTAACTTTCAAATTAGAGCTATATGACTGGAGCATAGAGCCCATAGTATTTGGACAACAACTGTACTTTAGAAACTTCTGTACCACTGGGATCTCTCTCTACCCCAGTATATTCTGTCCCATAGGGCGCCGCTCAAAGTTCAAAACAGAATTGAATTCATTATTTATTTGCCTTGTGTGTGTTTGTGTCTTTTGTGAATGAGGTCAATGATTGAGCTGCAAGCATGAAAAAACACAACTGTGTGTTTAATGGAATAGCGTACAGAAACAGCCCATAGCTCAGAAACTCCAATGAATATAAAGAAGTTGAGTTGGTGCTGTTAGCAAAGGTGATTTTCCTTGGGGTCCAGGTTGTCTCTTTCTCTCTCTCTCTCTCTCTCTCTCTCTCTCTCTCTCTCTCTCTCTCTCCATATCTCTAATCTTTATTGCCGCGTTTCCTCTAACCTCCATTTATCAGTGGCTCTCCCTCGTGCACCCGTGGTGACACTCTCAGTGATAAATAACATGTATTGTTGGGTGAGTTCTTAATCATGATGGCATTGAATAGGCGAGGCTTGTGTCTTCCTGCTTCTACAACCACTTTTTTTGTGTGTGTGTGTGTGTGTGTGTGTGTGTGTGTGTGTGTGTGTGTGTGTGTGTGTGTGTGTGTGTGTGTGTGTGTGTGTGTGTGTGTGTGTGTGTGTGTGTGTGTGTGTGTGTGTGTGTGTGTGTGTGTGTGTGTGTGTGTGTGTGTGTGTGTGTGTGTGTGTGTGTGTGTGTGTGTGTGGTTGCCACTGAAAGATTACGATCGATTCAGGTGCATTCTAGCTGAACTATCTACTCTTACCCCCTTGGCAGGGTTCTTCAATTGAATCTCTTGTTCACTGCACTTCTGCACCACCCCTCACTAGACACTCCCAAACATGTATTCAACGACAGGTCCATGAAACCACCCATCTCCACCCACCAAAGAATTGTGGGTCGCTTCAGACTGAAGCTAGTCCACAGTGGGCATAGTCTATGGTCTGGAGCCAGGCTTAAGTCACTCTGGATAAGAGTGTCTGCTAAATGCATCCAGCAGTTTGCTAATATTTTTCAATTATATTTAACTTGATGCAGTGGCGTTATAAAGCAACCAGTTGTATTTTCCATGTGTCTTACTCTCTCCACTAAGGAGATGCTGTAGTTGTGTGTACATTCTGATTAATTTCCTTCCATGTGTCCTCATAATCAGTATGTGTATTAAGTTCTTTGTTTTGCCCATGTGTCTTGTTGCTTGCGGCTATTTTCTTTTTCCAAATTGTACAAGCAGGAGAATAATTTTGTTGGGCTTCCTTCATATTATTTATTTTTACTATTCTGGATGTAACTTCTCATTTGCAGATATAGAAGAAGTTGTACATGGTAGTCTTGCCATAACGGTACAGTTAGTGATATATTTTGTTAAAATAAGTGTTAAATAGCTCTAAAAGCCAAACAACAACAGGCTCACTAAAGCCAAACATCTTAAATGGTATATGGTGCATTTATATAGCGCTTTTATCCAAAGCGCTTTACATAGATTGTGCATTCAGCCATTCACACACACATTCATACATCGATTCAAGGCACCAACCTGCTCATCGGGAGCAATTAGGGGTTCAGCGTCTTGCTCAAGGACACTTCTACCCCTGAGCCACTGCGCCCAGTGGCCTAAAGAGGAATTCCCCCTTGGCCGGGAGAGATATAAGGCTTTTGGTCTTCATGGCAGAGGCTCTGAGCCACTCTGCTACATATGGGACCATATCATTTGCCTATAGCCCAAAGTCAGTTTGTGACATTCCTCCGCCATTTTCCTTCAATTTGACTCGCCATTCTGCTTAAAGGGGAAATCCACCCATTTTCAATATTTAACTATGTCATTAATATAGCATAAAGGAGTTGTGTGGAAATAAGAAAAAATTAAAAAAAAAATTAACATTGCAAAAAAAATTAACATTGCAAAAAAATTAACATTGCAAATTACACTGTGATGACTCATCATGGTGTAATTTGCAATGTTAATTTTTTTGCAATGTTAAATTTTTTTGCAATGTTAAATTTTTTTTTAATTTTTTCTTATTTCCACACAACTCCTTTATGCTATATTAATGACATAGTTAAATATTGAAAATGGGTGGATTTCCCCTTTAAGGTTGCTAAGTGAAACAATGGCAACAAAAGTAATCAGAAAAGTCAACCAAAGAACAAGATTTCTATTCAGGATCTCCTCGGTGGTCAGTAGGAACACACTGAGGACACTAGCTGGAGCACTCATCCAATGTCATTTTGACTTTGCAAGCACCTCATGGTACTCTATCTCGCACCACAAAGGCATTAAAAACAAAGCTTCAGACTTCCCAAAACAAACTGGTCAGGTCACACCTACAGTAAAACTCACCTAACCCCTGCTCATTACGCTAGGGTGGGATGGCTCAGGGTAGAGGACAGAGTAAAGCAACTTGCAATGGACCTGGTCTTCAAGATACCCATGTACCTGTCAGACTACTTCAACAACGTGAAAGACACACACAGGCACAACAGCAGCGGGAGCTCCACTGATCTCACTCAACCCAGATTTGGCACAAACATGGGGACTAATTCGTTCTACTGCTATGCCACCAAAATATGGAATATCCTACCAACAAACATCAAAAAGTGTGACTCCTTACCCTCCTTACCGTCCTTAATCACAAAAGATCACCTGCAATTTGTAACTGGTCCTAGACAAGTCCTCTGCTTAACACCAGAAATGACCCCCCCCCCAACTGTTTACTGTACATATGTACGTTTGTTGCTACTTGTGTTGATGATGCCGTTTGTTTGAGCATCATTATATTGAAGCTGCCCAAGTTTGATCTATAATTTTTCTTTGTATCCCTCACTCTGCCCTTTTCCCTCATGCCATGTGTATGTTTTCATAAAATATGGAGCTGTTTCTCATTATACCTGGTTTGTCGTTGATGTATTATTCATCAGGTCCTCACTAAGAAGTAACCCCAGAGCCCCGGCCTCAGCCAATCATGGTCCCAGTGTGGTGAGTTCCACTCATGATTAGCTTCACCTGAGGCCAGTGTGATTGTCTGCCTCATGGGCTCCGGATGCTATAATATGGCAGAGATGCGGTGGTTAGGTAGACAACAACCCTGCCTGTCTCTGTGGTTGTGGGGGCGTGCCATACGATGTGCACGGTGACAGCAGCTGCTGTCGCTCCTGCATTAATCTACAGACGGGCATGCTTGACGGAAGGGACTTTAATCGCCACATCACGTCCATCATCTTCCCCTCTCTTCTGGTTGGAACCGCGGGAGCAGCAGTGGCACTCTCTAATTGGCAATCAGCAATAGCGCGAGTGCTACAGCAAGCCCTCACTAAACAAAAAAGACGATGCAAGAAAATATAAAGGAGAGAGACTAGACACTGGCTTAGACTAATCCAGGAAGTCAGTCTGTTTGCTGTAGAGTGGGCGTTGGGAATGGAATCTTGAGTGAAGTGGGTTTTGTTGCCTGCACTGTATAGAGCATCGCAGTTCCCGCCCACTTCCTGGTTTTTCCTGGTGCCGGAAGAAAAAACTCAATGCATTTTTCCATTGACATTTCCAAAAATATTTATATCTATTAATTTAAGCCTCGAATCAAGCCATCATGACATGACATGAATCATGACCATAAAACGTTTGATTCTGTGATTTCTTTTTTTGAAAACGGCCAAACAAAGGGTATTTATTAAATATAGCATATCATATAATTAAATATAAAATAAAATAAAATCACAGAAAAAAACTGTGCTGCCGTCTCTGCACTACCACCATCTTAAGTGATGCAATCCTTGCACATACTTATGTTCTATGTATATTCTATCACTCACTTTGCGTGCGCACGTGTGTGTGTGTGTGTGTGTGTGTGTGTGTGTGTGTGTGTGTGTGTGTGTGTGTCCACCAGTGCTTGGAGGGTCTGTGAGATTATGCAGTTGAATGTGTCATAGGCTGTCAGTGGTGAATAGTACTGGACAGCCAACAAAAGCAGCATTTTGAGCAGCCAAATCAAAAAACAAACAAACAAAAAAACACGCTCATGGGCATGGCTCATCTGCCATGGTTCTGTCTCTGGACTGTCACAATATGCTCCTGCTATTGTGGACAGTGCATTGGGGTCATCATCACTTTCTATTACATCACAGTAGTTAAGGGGTCAGACCTTTGTTACTGGCGTGTTGAATTCAAAAGACATGCTGTTCACCTGATGATGTAATCAGGATTTACATGTGTCATGTGGTCCATTGGTGTAATAGTGTAAATACAGAGGTGTATATGGGCATGCCCCCTTTTGTGCCCATATATGGAGCTGACTGATCTGTTTGCCGCTAATGCCATGATGACACATTGATGTTAGACAACACACTCCATATTTGGGCGAGCAGCATTGGGAACTCCTTATATGGTTATGGTGAGTCATGGTGACATGAGCGTGACATCAGAGGTCCGCTCGCCGGCTTACGCCAATTTTAATATAGGATAAATGCTAAATAAGAAAAATAAAATAATTGTTCACACATTATATACACATTTGTATGGGGCAGCAGTGGCTCAGGAGGTAGAGCGGCCGCTTGGGAACCGGAAGGGTCCCATGCAGTTCGATCCCGGGCTCCCCCAGAGTCGGTGTCGAAGTGTCCTTGAGCAAGACGCTGAAACCCTAATTGCTCCCGATGAGCAGGTTGGTGCCTTGCATGTTTTCCTCCGCCATCGGTGTGTGAATGTGTGTGAATGGGTGAATGTAATGCACAATCATTGTAAAGCGCCTTGGATTTAGGTGCTATATAAATGCACCATTTACCATTTACCATTTTATAGCCTACACATGTTAATGCAATGATGCAGTGCCATTGTGAAACATTGAACAGGGGGACATGTTATCCTTTACACAAACACAGCGTGTCGCAAAATACAGTAGCAGTGATTTGGGGACAGCCTAAATTGTACGAGCTTGCCCTGCATTGTTACTCACGTGAGGAGGGAACACAGTGTTCTATCTTCTATTCTTGATGATGTTAATAACAGTGAAGAATTATTATCCATGACTGCAAAAGTAGACAGTGCTGGGTGGGTGGGAGGAGATCGTGATGTGACTGCCGTCTCGATGGTTAACTGTATTCAGACCTATTGGATGATAAGATTTATGGGCATCCACGTATGGACAGTGAATGCATATTAAATGCTTGATCCAGAGACAGATGTAAATGTGGGAGCGTGTTGGATTTATTTATTTTTCCACTCAAATGCCTGTGCCTGTGAGTGAAAATGCACACTATTCTTTGTTGCATTCTTTGCTGCGGTATCATGCTCTACAATCTCAGCAAAATGTTCTATCCACAGTAATTCTGTGTCCCATGAGGACATACTGTACAGACTCAGAGCAAGGCCGTCGCCTTCTTCTTCTAGATCAAGTTGATGCAGCACCATGCTGTTTTTGGAAGTGAGGTGTTCTTCATATCCACAAAATGGAAGTGCAAGAAGGCATTTCAGCCATAATTGAACACAATACAAACACTCTTCACACTTCAGAGGCTTCCATAGATTGGCTGTCACTCTGTAGATAGCTGGCAGATGGAAACCACCTCAGCCTGTGCATGACAGCATATGATAACTGAAGAACATATTCTCACGGTCCAACAACCTTGTTGCACCCCCAACCCCCCCCCCCCCCAAGTAAGCCTGTTGTCTTCCACTCTAAGGTTCCGTTAGCCCTGTTATACTTGTTGTGTGCCGGTAAAATAGCAGATCTACAAGCTCACAACACGTTACACTGTGCTGCGCTATGCGACACTGGATAAGTATAAATCGCCCTTTAATTATGAGCGTGAAACATAGAATGTCGCCAGCCCACCACGCATCAACATAGCTGCCTCCATTGTCAAGGACCCATAAATCCTAGCGGGTGGGTCATTGTTCCACCGTTAATTAAAGACCGTAGCGTAATGGTGTGGCAGGATTCTATGTAATTGAGTTAATTATCGTGATAGCTTGCCTGTTCACCGTGCCTCCCACGCGGATAGAAAGAGAGGTTCAGAGATCACACACACACACACCTACACTCCGAGTTCTCTCTGGAGAGGATTGCCGAAGCAGCGTGGGACGTCACTTTGTTGCACCCATTTACAATTGAAGTGGATTTGGGGGTTGGAGGAAGGGACTTGAACCTCTGCAAGTTCTGCTGCTGCATCATTGACTCTCACAGTTATTATTTTGGCTACAGTCAAAGATTTGACTGACAGAGCAAAATAGACCTGTATACAGAGATGTCTTTAAAACAGCTAGTTATTAATGAATGTTTGCAGTTTGGCAATTTGGGAAATGTTACATTCTTCCAGCTCCCACATACATACCACAACACTTAAGAGCCCCACAATAGCCAACTGAGGGCATACGTGATAATACTGTAAGTGACGTTCTTATACTTCACTTTCATGAATATTTCTGCCACCTTATGCCCTAACATTAATTTATCACTTTCATCACTCTTCACTAGCCCCCCACCCCCCCTTCACCATTCTTGTCTCTTGGGTCTTACAGGGCTACAGGATTAAATTAGCTATCATTTATAGCGGGCCTGGGAGGCTGTGAAGTGCCGACTCCATCAGATGGGGAGATAATGGTGGTTTATGATAGATCCTGGCTAATGAAATGCCACTGTCTGTAATGAGATCAGTGAGAAGTGACCCTCTGAAAAGGGTGGGCAACATGTTAATAATCTAGTGACGGTGTTTCGGTCTAAAACTCTTGTTCTCCCCGCTCATCTGCTCAGGCCATCTCCTTTTTGTATCACAATCATTTCAGTACAGCTGATACCGATTTTTGAAAACCATGACGACTGTTGACAAAGTCTTGCAATTAATTACTCAAATCTCTTGGCATAATCTCTCTTGCACAGCGCAAATCACACATGAAAGACACATGTATACACTGGAAATGCCAAAATGCTAATACCAACATTTACCAGAGGCTGTGAGGCTGGGCAGTTCAAACAGTAGGTGTGAGTCATTCTCACTATGCCAGAGTGGTCAATGCATTGGCACAACAATGAGCACAATGACTCATGCTGAACATAAACCTGGCCGCACCTCTGCCTGTAAACATTGATGTTTTGCTAACGTGACTTGGCATACAGTTATAGTGACACTATAGTGACACTCTGTAGGGCATTGGTTCTCAAAATGGGGTCCGGGGACCCCCAGGGGCCCTTGGGGGGGTACCAGGGGGTCCCCAGCAAAACTAGTTAACACATCGGGTGCCAAACACGGTCTGAACCGTGTTTGCGCAGAGTAGCGGTCCGGTGCCGAACACGGTCCAGACCGTGAAATATGTCTTTTTGTTTTTTTCGTTTTTCTCCACACGGGCGGGGCTAGAGCAGCTCTGGGAGTACCCATTGTGATCTTGAGAAGGATAGGCCAGATAGATCACCGGGAAAAAAAACATGGCTGCCATCCACTTCCTGTCTATTTCCTTCTTTAAAACACCTATATCTCCGAATCTGTTTCCGGTGGGGAAAACCGGTCATGCGCGATGCGCGATCCCCCCCCATTGTAACTCGCGAGTGAAATGTTATCGTTCCAGGCTGTAGCCAGGGTCATCGCGCAACATGAATGGATGTTTTTTTTTACATGGATTTGCTCCTCGTGGAGTCTAGAGCTTTAAACAGCAAAGCGCAGTCAATGGGGAGAATGCTGGCACCCAACGTAAGTTGTTATGAAAAAATGCTGGCACCTGATGTGTTAATATGGCATTTTATCTAGGTTTTGTAACAAATATTCCCAAGAGCGAAAGAAAACTAAACAAAAACAGCTATCATATACTGTATGATCTATGTGAGTTCAACATAGATCATTTTTGTGTGGAGAAATGGAGAAAACAACAATTGTATCAAAAGGTGTGAACTCCTATCCCACCTTTTTTCTCAGAACTGCTCCTTGAGAAAAGCAAAACCTCCAATTTAAGGCAGGACATTATACATTATTCAGTGCCGAAGTGGCTAAAGCCACTAATATGGGATTTAGGACTAGGCAAGGGGCGTTCCCCCGTAGGACACCTGCCGTATTCGCAAAACACCTGCACTGCCCGTTACATTATGCATAGGTGTGGTTTGGGGCGGGTGTTACAATGATAAAACCAATCACCGTGCCAAATGCCATGACCTTTAAGAGAAGACTGCGCTAGCCATTATCCCATTATTATCTAATCTTACACACTCCTTTATCCCTGTCTGCAGTGTAGTGCCTGGTCTGATTATTATAAGCCACATTGGGCTTGTTTTTCTGAAGTTGCTTGTAAATAATGGTAGAACGGTTGTGAGCTTGAAGATCGGTTATTTCAAATAGCCAACAAATATAAATATGCACATTGTTTAATGGACGACATATATTGGTTTGAAGTGCTCATGTGGCCTATTATAGTCACTTCTTTTGGGCTTGTTTTCATAGACCTGGTTGCTTATTTTGCTTGCAAATTCTGGCAACACAGCTCCTCTCGCAGTAGCACACTGAGGATTTTACATGGAAACATACACCCAACGTTTGGTTTCTAAGCTCTGGCCTTTTATTGCCTTTCAATAAAACCACATTTGATAGACATACTGTATGTATCACCTACATGTTACTGATTAGAGAGAATTTAATGTTAATTAAGTTTAGTTAATTAAGAAGTTAATTATTTCCTGCGTAATCGATGAATAAAATTGACGTGTGTAATTTGGAGAGCATTGCATTGTGCGACACACGAATTGTCTTCTTTAAATAGACTATCATCTTATATAAACACAATTGACACAAGAAATTGACACCCTCCCTTCTGCTGATTATAGGAAGATTAGAATCACAGAGATTTGTTGACAATAATAGCCTAGTAGAGAAAGGTGCCACGCTGTGTGCCCTGGCCGTCTCCAGGACATCCATTGCAGCCTGTGTGCTCTACCAAACCAAGTTGGCATTGCCGGTGGTTTTAGATTCCGTAATACGCTTTCCCAAAGGTGAAATTTTGGGGATATAGCAACAACACGCCCACGGGCACACCTCCATCCGCAATAATGGAGTCGGCATAATGCAGAGCGGGTATAGCAGGCGCAGAAAAGCATTTAGGGACAGTGCCAGCTCCCTTATCCGTATATCACAGGTAATGGGCGGGTGCGGCTTTAGATTGGCACAGAATAGAGCCGTATTTCTCAAAGCCACTGACTGAGCTTGGGTGGAACTGCTGGGGTAGCACCCTTCCATTTGAGCAAGACATAAGGATATCATCCATTATGTTGGATCCCCATTTGTTGACTTCTCTACTCTTATCAGTAATGCTATAAATCCTCCCAAACATCCAGATTATTTACGTACACTGTGATAAAGTAGGTACCCTCACATCTTGCTCCTCAATACATACACTTTATATATGAATTTGTACATGACTGGTACACGTTTAGTAATCCTAGTATCTTTGTAGTATTAAATTATTATTATTATTATTATTTTTGACTATTTCCCATGTCATTTGTTGACTAGGGCTCATAATTTGCCCTGATCTCAAACTTTTAAGTCTCTCTAGATAAGATTGTCTGCTAAAATTCTAGATTGTAAATTGTAGTACCAAAGATCACACTGTAGGTTGTGAGACTCCACATAATCTTTTCTCTCACCCTTTACAATGCATGTAAAGGGTGCCAACCTCTTCTTTCTGTCCTTGCTCCAGCCTTTTCTCTCTCCATTGATGAGTTGTGTGACAGCGTAATAGATGCAAGAGCCATCCTCTTTCACCCCTCGTCACCTCTCATGGGCAGAGCAGCCTTGTGGCTTTGTCAGAGACAGGTCAGGGGCCACACAGTCCTCTCTAGCTTAAGCAGAATCTGGAGGAGGTATGAGCCTCCTGTCGCATTTTCATTTACAACCTTGTCTTGCCTAGTTACTCTGCTTTCCATTCCAGCTGTCATTCCCGAGGGTGAACTTGCACTTTAACATCCGCCAGAGCATAACATTTAAAGGATTTAATTGGATATTTGTTTTGTTTTCCTTTCTCTTTTCCCACTTTGCCCCTGGCTGTTTAATTCTGACACTAGTGTTTGTTAGTTTTTGCTCTTGCAGTGAGTGAGTGGTGAAGCAAAAGTTTCTTTTCAGCATCACTAAAAACACTTTTTTATACCTGACTCAAGTTATTATGATTTATTGACAGTAACATCATCATTCTAATGAATGCATTGCAGCCACATTTTCACCTCTAAAAAGATACTGATTATTCAATTTGGATGTTTTATAGGTGGATGGAACCTGTCTGCCTGTCTGACACTGATGAGTCAACGCACCGTGAGTTAAGGAACATTTCTAATATCCCTTTTAAAAGGGACAGGGAGAATTCACAGTATAATTTAGTTTGAGATTTTTCTTTAATTGAGGTGGTCATGGCAGGATTAAATGTTATTTGGTTCAGGTGAACAGCCGGTCCTGGGGAGGTGAAAGAGGAAATTGATTTTGTGCCCCAGATCCCTTCCCTCAGCTCCTGGCTTGCACTTGGATGGCACAGCCCATGTTAGGATGAATCAGGAAATTACACTATATGATTAAAAGTCAGATACCCTTTCTAATTATGTCTCTTTTCGACTACAAGAACAGCGAACGTGCTGTCCTCAGAACCTAATTTGGGTACCAGAGGTAGTATTAATCCTGAGTTCTGGGAACCCAGAACCTTTTTTTAAATGTTTTACTTATACTTTCAATATTTTTTTCTTCTTTTTTTTAATAAACCTGTACTTTCAATCTTTTTTGGGCGGTGTAGCCGCCCCTATAAGTGGGATTGGGACACCTCATTAGTACACCCTTCGCTGTACTGTGATTGGCTCATAATTAGTACGCCCCTAGCATTAGTACACCCCTAGCTGTACTGTGATTGGCTGACTCTATTGGCTGACTCTATTCAGCACTGTGATTGGCTAGCGAGACACATGATGAAATTGATAACCTATAAATAGGACTACGCACTACAAAAAAAAACACTTTTTTTTAAAGTGAGCTTCCATCACTGTGATGACCACACCGCCCACTTCACACTGGGTGTGATTTTTTTTTTCTATAAAAGCGAGGAAAGAAAATTGCTTTGTTTTATTAGTTTCTGTTTTAAATGATGTCCCTACCCCTTCAGTGGTGGTTCTGGTCATACTGGATACAAAAACCCATCACAGAACTTCACTGGTTCTGGAAAGTTTCAGTTATGGAAGGTTCTGGGTTACTGTTCATAGTCCAAAAGAGCGTTTAGTGTTTCTAATCAGTGCCCTTTGTTCCAGTAAATGGAAATCTCTATTCTACAGCTACAATGACATTCTAGAAAATTATAGTTTCCGGGAAGCCGTTTTCTGGTTTCAGAATGGTAATGTCACCACACTCCCCCATACAGAAACACTTTGTTGAGATCAGTGAGGAAGAACTTGACTTTAGGGAGTCCAACTCCATGTAAATGCCTGTGATTTGCTTTCATATTCCCACAAGACAATTATTAATAATAATGATACATTATTTATATTGCACTTTACATTTGAAACAAATCTCAAAGTGCTACAGTACAAACAATTTCATAAAAGAGGTCAGACATTGATGTTGGGCGATTAGCCGTGGCTCGTATTTGGCTGCACAGTAAAAACCTTAGTGTTAACTCTTCCACTGCCAGAGTAAATAAATAAATAAAGCCCAGACTGCCAGCGAAGTAGTCACAGAATATTCATCTTCAGTATGATCGATCCCCTGATGGTTGGAGGGTTTCACTGTACTTCCGCCCCCAAAAAAAATGCGACCTCCAGTTTGCTTGTTATACGCCGTTGAAAATAGTGTGTCTCGACAAAAATACATAGTAAAACACAGGAGCTGAGATACAGGTTATTTCCCAAATAAATTAACCAGGAAGTGAATGGAGCTGTAAATCTTTGGATCATCACGTTATCTCCTGGTTCTGTGTGAAAAAAAAAAAAAAAATATATATATATATATATAAGTAGTCCTTGGCAGTGAATTTAATATAACTCGGAGAGTAAAAAGCTCGGTCTGAAGTTTGCACCTCATCTCCTCATCCTCCTGGACAACCAGTGTCCCACTGGTCAGATGGCCTCGGGACAGGCCTACTTTGAATCTGAACTATGCTGTGGGCACAGTTTTCAGTGCTACTAAGCCTCTCGGACATTAGCATTAGAAGTCGCCTTTGAGCAACTTGGCATGCTGTTAATATCATGGTCCAATGTTCTCCTCTGGCAGCGCCAACATCCCTGACTAAAATGGGCAAAGATAACCTTTTGCCTCTAATGTAGTGAAACAGACCGTCCTGTGGAGAGGGGCCAAAAGCTGCTGTATTTCTAATGACACGTGGCTAGCTTGTCTAATTCGCTGACACCTCCTTCACAATAGCGTTAGCTACTTCACGCAGCGTGTGAATCTCTGACACTCCAGCATGTGCTACATGTACTGATGCACTGAAAAAACATCATCCCACCTGTATCACTTGTCCCATATGCCCACTCGATACTTCATGTTAGCAGATAACCACTGACACTCACTCTCTCTCTCTCTCTCTCACTCTCTCTCTCTCACACACACACACACACACACACACACACACACACACACACACACACACACACACACACACACACACACACACACACACACACACACACACACACACACACACACACACACTATCATAGATATACGCCTTCGCACAGTGGAGTCACTGTGGAGGTGTTTGGCCTTTCTTTCCATTAACTTTTTCCCCCACATCACTATGAGCTGTGAATTGGAAACGTGGACACCCTTTATCTCTAGAGGCCCTATACAAATCTTAAAATAGTTTTCTCACGGGAATGAACAGCGGTCAGTGCTGCAGTGCAACTCAAAGCCACATTTCAAGACAAAAGGGAAATTGTGGCGAATCCAGCATTTCAAGTATGAATATTTAGTTAATCTGTCTTGAATGTATCATAAAAACAGGGAAATAAGCCAGGGCTGTAAAACTCTGTGTAAACATTTGGTTGTAACTGATCACTGAGGATTTTACTGTGTGCTGTTTATAATATGAAAACTGAGCAGTAAGGCAACTTGAAGTGTTCTTAAAACAGATTGCAATCATTTCCCGTGCTGCAGCCAGTGCTTTTTATTCACTGGAGAACATGGATCAACTGTAGCCTGCTTGATTTTAGGATTGTGTGTGTGTGTCTGTGTGACCCAGGCGCACAGCAAGAGACAGGCGGATTGAAGGTTAAAGCCCACAAGGGCGAGTTTATTACAAAGGTCAAGTCAAATCAAGTCAATTTTATTTATAAACCTCATATAAAAACAACCAGGGTCGACCAAAGTGCTGCACAGCATATAGCAACAAGAAATATACAAGAGAAAACAACACTGTTTCACAAAAATGTATACATGTAATAATATAACACATAATAAAAATCACATTATAGCCGGAGAACAATGAAGGAGAGCATGCAGGTTTAAAAAAGCACAAGATAAGAGTCCAAGCATTTACTCCATGGAGGCAGTGGGACATTTGATTTAAAAGGCCAGGGAGAACATGTATGTCTTTATTTCGGCGCCGTGACCGAGAAGCCACAGTTGCCTTTTAGCTTCAGTCGTGTGCGCGGGACTTGTGATAGCATCTGGTCAGCTGATCTGAGTGGCCTTAATGGAGTCGGGAGGCTGGATTAGGTCAGATATATATTCGGTGGTACCAGGCCGTGTAGGGCTTTAAAAACACAGTAGCATTTTAAAATGGATTCTAAATTTGACTGGCAGCCAATGAAAGGAGGCCAGAACGGGGGTGATGTGATCCCACTTTCGAGTCTGGCAGTGGCATTTTGGACACGTTGTAGTCTGAGGGCATGGATGACTTTCTTCAGATGGTGCATTGAGGTTTCATTTTGGCGATCTGCCTGAGTTGAAAAAAGGGTCCTTTTACGACGACACTTACCTGTTTGTCGAATTTAAGTGCAGAGTCCAGTATCACACCCAGGTCTTTTACGTGGGTTTTGATGTGAGTGGTCCAAGGGAGGTGGCAATGGTGTCAGGTTTGTGTGGGCAGCCGAATAGGATGACTTCTCTTTTATTGCCGTTGAGCATGAGAAAGTTATTTGACATCCAGGTTTTTAATTCGGAGAGGCAGTCTATAGGAGGGGCTTCAGTGAGTGGTTGCTATCTGGTTTTAGTGGGAGATACAGTTGGGTGTCGTTGGCGTAGAGATGGGAGGAGATGCCATGTTTTCTGATGATGGAGCCTAACGGGAGAATGTTTAGTGAGAACAGTATGGGACCAAGAATCAACCCCTGGGGAACTCCACAGGAGAGGGGGGCGATAGAGTATGATGAGTTCCCTATTTCTACTAGGAATGTTCTGTCGGAAAGATAAGACTTGGACCAGTTTAGGACTAGCCTGGTTCCAGACGAATCTGCCATTGCAAAAATAAATTGCCCTTGGCAGTTTAGGCCTGGCTCCTCTGAATAGCGTTTGGATTTCTCTCCCTCCGAAGTTGTGAGGGACCAATCAGGTCCCAGTATGCAAATAAGGGGGCGGGTTTATCACCAGAGGCATTTTTTTATTTGCCCCTCGGAAATGCAGGTTCCACACAGAGATTCCAGACTAATATCTACGCAGTGATATTAGTCTGGCCATGCCAGGCTAGTTTAGAACAGGCCCTTGGATGCCAACCTCTCGCTCCAGTCGTGAGATTAGGACGGTATAGTCGACGGTATCGAATGCAGAGCTGAGGTCCAGCAGCACTAGGATGGCGCAGTCACCTGAGTCGACAGTCAGAAATAGGTCATTGGTGACCTCTAAGAGCGCCGTCTCCGTGCTGTGCAATGCACGAAGCCCAGACTGGAAGACCTCGAGGGAAGCATTTTCGTGCAAGAACAATTGGAGTTGGCAGAGAGCAACAAGGGATAGATGAGGGGTGTGGGCTCCGCTGGCTGCCAGGATTCCGGGTTCTGGAGAAGAGAGGAGAACTTCAACTTAAACTATGTAATGTTAAGCAGGTTGAAAGCACCACAAACACTGGAAAGCTCAATGTTGGCTGGCTATACTTTACCATACGAAAGGCTGCAAGGCAAGCTCTGGCGCAGAGTGGCATGCAGGCCAGGCTCTTGTAGAGTTTGGAGGTGATTAGAGTTTGGAGGTGATTAGAGATGAAGGGCAGGTGTGCTGTGGAGCTGTCTTGGGGCAATAATGAGTGCAGAGGGCCCACAGCACATATAGATGTGGAGGCAAGGACGGACGAGCCGTAACAATTTGTCCACATACTGGAGAGAAGCATTTATCTTAAATATCTTTCCATAACGGTTACTGTGTAATTGGCTCTTTCTATAGTTGGCTATAGAATCTACAGTTCTGATTGATTCGGCAATAAAAAAAAAGGCAACAAAAATAATTATTCACCCCTTTCGATTGCCCAAAAGAAATTTGCAGCCAAAAAAAGAAAAAGAAGGATGAATAAGCCGCCCGTCCGTCCGTCCGCCCGCCCGTCCGCCCGCCCGTCCGTCCATCCGCCCGTCCGTCCGTACGTACGTCCGTAAGTCAACATTTTTTTTTTGACTTTTTACTGAAATCATTGCAAAAGGAGATGGCCTGAGCACATGAACGGAGAGGACACAAGTTTTAGTCAGAAACATCGCCACTATAGATTCTTGACATGTTGCCCACTCTGCACTTTCGTTTTTACAAAACAGTGCCGAAGTTGTTAAAAATGTGGGAATCTACATTATCTCATGCTACTCTAAAAAGACTCATTTATAATTAATACTTATAAACAGCAGATTTTTTTCTTTCTTTCTGGTGAGTGACACGGTCATGGTTTAAGGTTTAATGCAACTGGTAAGTTCGGGACATGCTATCTCACACCTCTTCAAGTATCCAGGGAAGAGAGATTACTTTCAAGAGTCCTCAGCTGTCCGGGCAGGAGTGTTGATGGTTGATTTATCTGTGTGAGGTTCAGAGGAGCAGAGAGCACTGGCAGTGCAGTTGTCAGGGAGGTTAGAGAGCAGGTTGTATATCTGGTGTAGCCAGGCTACACCAATATGCCTCTAGCTCAAGAACGATAATGTGGAGTGAACCTGATGTTCAGAATTACTGATAGTTGGCTTCGAAAACCCAACCCAGCTCAGGAGTGTGGGGGATTACCAACCCCCTCTTTTACTGCATTGAGTGAAGCCACCTTGATCTCTGTGGCCCCAGTCAATAGGGCTACTTTTATTATAGTGTGCTTTATTTTGTCTTTTATGTAGTATTGTCAGAAATCCAATAAACTGCATCTGTATCAGCAGGCACAGTGGTCGGCACTTACCCTGAAACAATAACATGCTTTATTTAGATATGAGAAAGCAAAGAGAGGGCAGACATGCAAGACTTGACTGGAGTCATGTCACTCTGTTAGCGCTTTGGTTAAAATGCCTTGAGTTGAATATGTTTCAACTTTTGCGTTTGCATAACAATTTAAAAAAGACCTGTACCACCCACTTCTCTAAAATAACAAATCTACTTATTGTTATTTTCGAGCTGTGTTCGCTTCCCGCGTTCGCGCGTCTTACTTGTGTAAAACACTTTGAAATGCCTTTGTGCTGTACAAATGAACTTGCTTTGCCCTGCATTTCCCTTGCCTGACTTTGACGTAGACGTGACATATTGGTTGACATTGCATCTTCTCTCTCTCTCTCTATCTCTCTTAGTCATTCATGTCAATAAATACTTAAAACTGAAAGAATAGCCTAAACGTTCACTTTGTAGATGTTATAAGAAAGAACATAGTGCCTTTTAAGTTTATGTTTATCCATAGACCATTCATCTTTACCATTAATTTATCTATAGACATGCATGCAAGTGTAAAACAGCTTTGGAATCTCATACATCTCGTAAATCCTGTTGAGATGCAAGTGTGTTAATATGGTGTTGGCGTTCTGTGTAGCCTATCCATGTGCGCTGTGCGCGTCCCCGGTGCGAATACACCGACCTGATCTTAAGCTAACTTAAGGTATACATGGTAGTCCAGAGAGATCGAGTTTTCAACTGTTTGACCATCGACAAATAAGTAAATACATTTTTTGGTTGTTTCCGCATACATTTTGCAATCACTACACATACTGTAGCATGCATCATCACAGAGAAAGCAGGGTCTAGTATGGTGGGGGTTACATGGTTGCTGACTATTGATAAGACATTATGGTCAGGTTGTACCAGTCCATGGCAGCCAGTGGGAAGCTTGAACAGTGTGTTTCCAGAATCTCAATTGCAGGAGTGGGCAGTGGTGACTCCTACACAGAAACATCAAGGCTAGCTGGCACCATTAACTGTATCTATTAGTGTCTGTCTTTCATAGACAGGAAATGACTGATTGCAACAGATGTGTAGGATTTATTTTAGCTTATTTAGCTGCCTTAATTCCCGGTTGATGGTCAGACATCATTAGAAGAGATCTTTAGCAGATCAGTGACAGACAACAATAGACTGTGTGTGTGTGTGTGTGTGTGTGTGTGTGTGTGTGTGTGTGTGTGTGTGTGTGTGTGTGTGTGTGTGTGTGTGTGTGTGTGTGTGTGTGTGTGTGTGTGTGTGTGTGTGTGTGTGTGTGTGTGTGTGTGTGTGTGAGAGACGTCACAGTATACAGTTTGTGTGTCTGATTTGAGCTGCGTATAGAGATTTCAGGGTGTCATTCAAGTATTGAGGACAGAAGATCTCTGGACTCTGGTTGACTCTGTTTTACTCTGTGTGTATGCGTGCGTACGTGCCGTGCGTGCGTGCATACATGCGTGCGTGGCGTGCGTGCGTGCATACATACGTGCGTGTGTGTGATGCTTCGTGGCTGCTCTGCTCCAGTTCAATATCTGGGAATGTGACAGGGCTTTTTCCAGAGCAAGCCAGAGATGTGATGGCAATACACAGCCCCAGATTAGCCCTGACCCGGTACTGTCTCCCATCGACCAAATTCAACTCCTCTCTTTGTAGTTTTCTTCGTCTTGCTCTTCTCCTCCTTCAAAAATATGTTATTTTTGTTGAGCAAACTGATTTTTTTTTTTTGCGGTGCCTGGTGGCTCAGGCAGATCATTATGCTCCTTGTGAGCTCAAGGACGTAGGTTCAAATCGAATCCAACCCCTATCATGTCTTGCATGTCTCCCTCTCTCCAACTATCATGTCACTCTCTCTCCACCTATCTGAAATAATGCATAAAATGCCAATCAAATCATTCGAAAATTCGACAAGCAACACGCCCATGTGACAAACTATAAACTAGGTTTCACATTCATTATCATGAATGATCATGAATCATTCTTTTCCTCATGCTGTATTCTGGGTTGTCTTCAATCAATCATTGTCTTTATACTGACACTCACCTTCTTCCTGGTTTTCTTCTCTCTCTTTGGGCAAAACAGAAGAGGATGCCAACTCATTGCATTATTGAGTGCACAAGGTCATGAATGTGACATGACAGGAAAGAAGTAAACAAATTGATATTGCATTGTCTTTCATACTGATAGAAATACAAATATTTTTTCCCTGGGAACAGAATGATGCTTGATAGCAATGCTGACACTACTTCACCTTAATTGGTATTTGCACTGGTAACCAATGAGCATTCCAGTCTCAACTAATCAACAGAAAAGGTTACTGATACAGCTAACCTCAAGGGGAAGGTGTCTTGGGAAGTGTGCTTGACAAGGCTAAATACAGGAGACCTGTGGTTTGCTTCTGTGCACACAAACCTGTCAGCATCATTTGGAAGTCCGACCGCGGTAGTGAGACACTGTCAGCAACTGAGGCGGTGTATTTGACTAAACGTTCCATCAGTTAGGATTCAAGACTGCCAAATTGCATTTCACTAAAATAAGCCATAACAGAATTTGATTACTCTAATAAGTCTTCCGCTTTTACAGAGTACAGAGCGTTAGCTAAAGCACAGATGTAGTCAGCGCTTGTTTTTGTAGTCTGAGTTTTCTCACTTTGCTAAGTGGATCTGATTAAAGCGTCCCCTGTTCGGAGCCTCTAAATCTGGCTGATAGCAAAGAAATTGGATTGGTGAATATTTTTGTCCCTTTGGACATTAATTTAAAAGGAAATGGAGAGAGTGCAGGTTCCGTAATGAATCAGATGTTCAGACTGGTGCTTTATTTTAAATGGCTGATCGATGTTTCTATCCTGAGCTTTAACACCAACACTTTAAGACCAGACTCACTCATCACCCAGCTCAAAGTATATATATATCTCTATGCCCTATCAAGCCCTAGTGACGCACTGCATGTTGAGGTCACAATGGAGAAAGACTCAAGACAGAGTATTAGACAGAGAGGAAGAATGAAGAGAACTACCACACAGTATTGATTATGGCAGATTCTGTGTTTTACTATACATTTGGATACCTCTTGTCCATATACATTTTAAGTTTCCTGTCTCAATGTTGTTTGTTGTAAAAATGTGCCACTCCAGTGCAGACTTGAATGTTCCTATTTCATTCTGTAGGGCAGCACTAAGCAGCATTTTTGGGGTTCTGTGATGTGCCTTCTACCAAAACAAGAAGACATTTGAGCTGTCATTTTTTGGGGGGCTTCCTATTTGCGTACTCTTTGATGAGAATATTTTCTCCCCGTCGCCATGTTTTATTGCACTGTATTAAAACCAGTACAGAAAATGACAAAAATTACGTTGGCACCGGTAATTTATTTATTTATGTATTTTAAAGTGAATAAATATCATTTCTGACTTGTTGTTACGTTCCAAAATATCCTCGGGCAACCCTACAGCATTTTGTTTTGAGCGGTACTTCCGTAAAGACAACAGAGCTACCAGAGGTGTACTAAAATGAATGTTAAACAGTATGACTTTAAGCTAAAAACGTTTAGAACATGTTTAAGGACTTTAACAAATACAAAATCATTTTTCAAAACATCATAAAATGTCCAGTTTAATGCACACTGTTATTGTTCTTCATTACAATACTACAGTAGCTCATGTTATGATAAATGCTAAATAAATAAAACAAATGAATTCAAAAGATACTTTCTTTCCATTTGTGGTAATTATTGTCACTATTATACATTAAGAAAATGGATACTCTTCTAGGTGCTCATTAAAACTGACATCTGTGTATCTCTCTGTCCCCCCGCTGGTAAACACCAGCCGTGTCTGACGGAGAAAAATGAATTGTCTGGAGACATCTGTCAGCCAGCAAATGTTTTCTGTATAAAACACCAGAATTATCAACAAACTGCATTTCTGATGGGAGGAGGGAGGACAGTCCTTTCATCTGAGTTTTTACTTTCAGGCAGTTGAATGTGGAAAGTTGTCATTTGGATGGGAGAAATGGCAGGAGGGAAAATTGCTTTAGGCAGATAAAAGTTGACAGTGTCAGTTCTTGCCTTTTGGTTGTTTTGCTCCAGGCACTAGAATAATCAAATCATAAAGTGTTTGAAACATCAGGCACGGGTAGCATTCATTCTTGTCCAATAACTGTACACAAATGCATGTCTCCGTCAGGCCGGGTTGCCTACCCAGGTCCCGCAAATTTTGGTCAGTCATAGCCATTCGGAATGGAGTGTGAAAAATCTGACTGATACACCTTGATCACATGACTCCAGAGATAATCCCAATGTGTGTGAGCTTTGAAAAACATGTGTAGGAGTAGTAGCAAAAAGTGTGTTTTGAAGAATACGCAAAATCGACCGTATATGGGGAGTTGCGTCATGATCTAAGGAATCCAGGGGATTTTTTTTATTGTACGACCTACGGTTCAAGAGTTATAGGTAAAAGAAGCGAAGCAGCCTGTTATAACGCCACTGTGGGGCCAATTTAATTTGATGATACATTTGAGTTCACCAGTATGTTTAGATCAAGGTCAATGTAGAAATTGACCAAAAAATAAGCAATCAGTGGAAATTTGCTAATGAATGCCTAGTGGTGTCCCTGTGGTGAATTTAGTTGAACTTGACAGTGTGTTTGTCCTTGTGACAGATGTGGTGGTGCAGTTACGTATTGTGATAGACATCACTCAACTGTACAAGGCCAGCCTGGAGCTGCTTGATTTGACTATAGAGAAACGGATTGACACCACCAGACTGAAAAAAACAACTGCTTTCTGTGCTTCCTGGTCTGAGGGTATATTCCCAGGTGAAGAGACACACTTCTGAGATTCTCCTTCAAGCACCTTAACCTCCTATAGCCTGGCATTGCCAGACTGATCACGTGGGATCCCACGTGATCACTCTGGCAATGCCAGGCTATAACCTCCTGCAGTCCAGGTTGCTGGTCATGGTGATAGTGTCCAGTATATAGCACCATGCTATTGCTCTATGGCCTGTTGCTCAAAGTCTGTAGTAGTCTATCATCCAGAGTCAGAGTTCTATTGGCTTGCCGGTCAGTACAATATCCCGACTAGAACCTTTCACCTGTTCTTAATTAATTAGACCTATTTCATCCTGTAGGCCGGGGAAATACTTTTCAGAACAGGCTGCCCCTGCTGGTGGAGTGGCGTGGCATTCGGGATAAGGAGCTGTCGTTGCTCAGTGGGATTAAAGGTTGCCTTTTCGTCCATGCCGGAGGGAGGAGGCTTTATTGGAGGGAACCAGACGCAAGATGGTTGGGATTGATGTAGTCTGGGAGGCATTGCGTCGGAGCTTGGACAGCAGGGGCGCGGCCACTGCGTTGTGATTCAAATCAACAGCCAATGAAGAAAAGGGGGCGGGATCCACATGCAGTGGGTGCTACATCTAAATAGGATCGACGGGAAGCAATTTCCCCTTGAGAAATTGCGTCCGCCATTGTTGTGTACTGCTGTTTGCCTCTCGTCTGACTTTTTAGACGAGTCAGACCGGTAAGAGGCGTGTCCGCTCAGATTCTGAGCGTAAGCTACATCCCGCCCACAAATACCAGGGCTCTGGCCCAGAAGTTCCTCGCCAGAGCAGGCGAAAACTTCTGGGAACTCAGATTAGGATTGATGTTACTACCAGGTTAGCTTTGCCACCAGTCTTGGTTAAGAATAACAAGACACAATCTATGTATAGGGATGCAATGGTCCTTGGCTTAATATTGAACCGGACGGTTCACCATCCTCGCTTCAATGGGGAAGGAAGGAGTAATCATAGTACACAGCATTTTATGAAGCATCTGTGTCCTTTCATTTTTCTAGAGGAATACGCAACAGTGTCGGCGGATACCCTCCGCTACCAATTTGTTGCCGTTTTGACGTCCCTTTCGTCGTGCGACTCATCGTTCCACACATAAAGTTGGTGGTTTGCGGGTCCAGGTATTTGATCAACACATATTTTTGTGGATTGGGTGTTGTGGATTGGCTCTCATACAGGCCAGATCAGTCCGGGTATTAATATATATATATTGTTATACTGCAGGACAAGCTGGACAACAGAGACATTAATCTGTGCATGTCAAGATGAAACTGCATCAGTTCAGACACTTGATGTAGATGTGATAATGTCCTTGTGTCATGAATTAAAGAGAGGTGTGAAAATGGTTCATGACTATATTATGATGAAGGGAGATTAGAAAATGAGGATATTATTCCTGAGAAAAATGTGTAATATAATTTGTGGTTTAAGTTGGAAGAATGAAGTGGATACAGGTTTTCCTATGACATTTGATTGAGTTTCATGATGGGCCCAAAGTAGAAAATGTCTCTAATAACTGGCACAACTGTAATATCTTAATCTTAATAATGTGAAAACGGGAGAAGGAAAATGTCCCTTGGGTTCAAGTCTGTGCTCACTGAGGATATTGTTTCTCACCTGTTAGAGATTCTGCTCTACTGATATGATGGTTATTATTTAATGGTTACATAAGGAGAAAGGATAATGCAAAGTGAAGTTAATTTTGTCAGCCTGGTCTGGTATAAGAGACAATCTTAGTGACAGGATGTCACCAGGCATGATTTGAGGCTGAAAGAAAGAAAGAAAGAAATTGGGCAAGATGCTGTATAATATGTCAATAAACTTGCTGACTTGTTTTCTTTGGCTTATCTCGTCAGTGATGTAAAATATTCATTTAACATGAGACGGACAGAAGAATAACATTTTCAAATCAATTCTAGAAATTCCACCTCTACCCTCTCTCGTTACCTGTGTGTTTTCGCTGCTATAATAGGTTTCACACCAGGTCAAATGGCCTGCGGTGCTGAGTTTAAGGTAAGGCAGGCTACTCATACAGATCACTGGGTTGTATAGGCCTGGCTGAGTCAGGTTGGAAAATAAGCCAATGCTTTATGTCTCCCTTGCAGAAAACACAGGGTTTAGCTGTGGTGTTGGAGAAACAACCTGCTCTTATAATGACTGGAAAGCCAATAGTCAATAACAGCTGTCAGCGAAACCAGGGCTCGCTGAGATTGCATCCCACAGCGCCCCTGCACATTTACCAATACACATCATCCAATGGGGAGTATATTCTCTGAATCCGCTACAGAGCCCTTCATTTTTGAGGAGGATTGCATGATTAAAGGCCCATACCGATGGGTTAACCCATTGGCAGAGACTCACAGGATCCCTTTTCCAAACCAAGCCATAGCTTGTTTGATTTTCAAGAAAACTGTTTGATTCCATTTATTTCAGTAGTGTATGAGTTGAGTTTGCCCAAGATACGTAATCTAATTCACTAATGATCCTGTTTTGAGACAGGACCATTGACATGATAATATCATGTCAATGGTAAAAAAATCACCACTGCACCTGTTTGAACATATTATGTTCGAACAGGTGCA
Source organism: Gymnoscopelus braueri (assembly GCF_963280865.1). NCBI lineage: Eukaryota > Metazoa > Chordata > Actinopteri > Myctophiformes > Myctophidae > Gymnoscopelus > Gymnoscopelus braueri. The sequence goes on from NC_137615.1 coordinate 22,995,958, forward strand.
GTGGTGAGTTTTTCCTAGTTTTTATAATTGTTTTTAGTTTGTAGGGTTAGGGTTAGTGGGAGAGACTGCATTTGGGACCAAGTTTTGATGACCACATACTGTGAGCCGCCTGCCTGCTTTTACCAGTTAATGACGTATAGCGAAGCATGCACTCGTCTGTGGCTATTTGTCACTTAAGTTGTTGGAGGCTCTCCCAGATAGACAATGTCTTCTAAATCATTACAAACCCACTATCATACAAACCCACTTTATATTGTTATGCTTGTTTTTTTTTACTTAGATATGAATCCCTCAAGCTGTGCTTTAGTAAGAAATTGTATGCATTCTAACCTACATGACAATTGTTAAATGCTTGTGTCCAGCAAAACTGTTGTGGGTTGTGACACACAGAGAATATTGAAGGAATAGAATATCTCCATATGTAGTTTTCTGCTTCATGAAAGGCTTACTGATTGGCCAACTAGACATAACTGTTTCTGACTTACACTAAGAAACTCTTCTCATAGGACCAGTGCCAAACATATGATGCGTAGCTTACGCACTAGCAATACACTAGATAGCTACACGAGATGTACGTGCACTAGTAGTGCACGTACATAGTAGTGCAGCACTACTATAATATTCACACTTGTTTTTACATTACATAAATAAAATGTTTTTCTATCTACAGTATTCGTGAGTCATCTGACTGAGCTGCATTTGTTATTTCCTCCCGAGCTAATTTGTCACCATCTGATTTTGGTGGTCTGTTTGAGGTGATTCATTGTTGACAACTCTGCACCTCCTGCACTAAGACAAATTACTTTTCTGGGGCTTTTCAGATACTGTAGAACCAGACAGGAATACAGATACGTGTATTTTCTTGAGATATGTGATAAGATATAGAATAAGATAAGACCTTTATTGAACCTGCGGGGGAAATTCAGTCGCTAAAGGCAGCACAGCATTTAATATGCAGTTACTTGGCAAGAAAAAGTACTGTAGATACAGCAAGGTAAAAGACATCACCACACTTGTATTGGCTCAGTTCAAAAGCTTGTTGGTGGAATGTATTATACAACCGTTCTGCATTACTCCCATTGTGTTTGTTAAAATGAGTGTTGAATATCCGTATATTCTGATTGCAATCATTGCTATAAAGTGTTTGTTCAGTAACAGGGGGTCTCCCTGTCTCTTCAGCTCTTTAGTAAACAAACTTTTCAGGTCGGGATCCCAATTTAAATCAGTCAGGAGAGAGAACTGATACAAGATACAGGATAAACAAGTGAAAGTGATGACACAAAGCAGTGAGCAAGCAACATTGGAACTGGAACACTATACAATTTAAGTTGATATACGGGTACTCTCTCCTGATTGGCTGAAAATGGCATCCCACCTGAAATTGTATATTTCAGGTATCTGTTTATTAAAGAGCTGGAGAGACAGGGACTCGGGGAGACCTGTGTTATAAACACTCAATAGCAATGATTACTTTAAGTGTCCCTGGGCAAGACACTTAACCCCCCAACTGCTCCCCCATACGCTCACTCTGGGCAAGGCACTTCTGGGTCAATGCAGAGAGGTCATTTCCCCTCGGGGATCACTACAAATCCTTTTCCTAATGCGGAAATAAAGGTATCTAGACAGGCAGACAGCGATCAGACAGAGAATGCTTGGGCAAAAACTAGAAGAGATGGTGTGGGCTGCGTGCAGAAGTGGGCAATTATAACTTGATGGATTCAAGCAGACATCGAGCTCTCGCTCCACATCAGAAAAAAAGAATTCCAAACAAACAGTGGAGGCTTTGGGTTAATTAAGTTGCAAACTAACTGTGACTAAAAATGTCACATTTAAAAAGATTTTTTGGGGCTTTTTCTACCTTTATTGATAATACAGTAGGTAGACAGGAAATGGGGATCGGACTCGAACCCGCGCCACGCTGTAAGGTTACAGTGGAGCCTAGGTGCCCGGACTGCTAGGCCAGCAGTCCGGGCCACAAATGTAACTTTTTGACTTTTGAGTATAACGCCTCAATTTCCCTTCAGGGATTAATAAAGTACATCTCATCTCATCTCATCTCGTCTGGATGAGCGTAAATATTGCAACTTATAGTTACAGTACATCTGGAAAACACAAGTCTGCTTTCTTCAAAGAATGAAGAGAAAACAACACTAGCACAGCTCAGATACACCAGTTTATCCTATATGCCATCTTAGACACATTCCCATATAGACCTGAGGCTGATTCAAACTTTTTATTATCATTCTTTTTTGAATATATATAAATGACACAGCTGCTGTCCCGGATTGAAAGGTATAAATTATACGTAGCCTGCGAGTTAGTTCTGGCAGCATACACTCGAGAGATATTCTATGGGGCTGTTACAGCATCATGCAGACCCATACAGTACGTCATACTCTGACGTGGCAGTCAGCTGTCCAATCGGGCGGGTTATTTAAGCTCACCTTCATCTGTGTTCTGTCTGCTTAGTGTTTCATAGGTGTTGTCATGCAGCGTTTACTCCCACCACCACCCCAGCACCACCAGTGGGCTCTGCTATTGGTTCTGTTCCCCATGGGGGGTTGTTATGTGTATATATATCTCCCTGCTCTTAAAGGTTAATGTTGGTTGTCTTAATTATGCTGAGCAGGGAGAAAAATGTAGCAGAGCATGAACGCCAAAATAAAATATATTACATCCACTCTTGTATTCTCATTCTATAATATTGTTTCATATATTTGGTCTGTAATATTGGTTCAATCTATTCGTGAGTTATCTGACAGAACAACGCTTAGGTTCAACAGGTCTAAATGCCTCTTGCTCCTCCTATTACTACAGTTTAATATCTAATCAATTTTATACATACATTACTGAGAAACAGCATACTTAAAATTGATTTACATCTCCCTGCTCAGGAACATGGGTTCAACTTAAACACAACCTAATCCAACTCAGAATTCTCTGTGCTCTCGCATCCACTTAATTGTTGCCGGAGCTCCACAGAAGAATACCTGCCCTGATTTTTCTGACATGAGTCTTGCTCTCTTTGCCTCAGATATGTCACTATCACTATTCTATCCACATCGACCCACTACAGACCCCAGCCACGGGGCTCCATTATCCAGTGCTGACGTCGTCACTGCCTGTTCTGAGGGCCAGCATTCTGCCCTGCGCAGGGTGATGTCATCACACCCAGCTCCAGAGCTGCCTCATTCTGACATCCGAATCCAGCTACGGATCCTATCCTGTATCAACCATCCTGACCTTTACCTACTTCAGCTCGCCCCCCCTCCCCCCCACAATTCTAACCCCCATTTCAGCTATATCGACCATTTCAACCCATGTGCCTGCTGCCCTGCACCCCACTCCCTGTTATCATCAGTATTGTCTGTTGTTTCATCCCTTGTCCCTCAGGCTGCACATCCATCCCAACCCCCCACCTTTTCCATCCTCCTCCGTCCTAACCCTACAAGGTCCTCATTTTCTCGCTTTCTTCACCTACCATGATACCATGAAGCTGGAGGACTATTTTTTTGCTGTCAGGCAGAAACCTCGTAACTTTATGTTTTTTGTCGTAAATTATTGCCCTACTTCATCATAGAAGATTGTCGCGCAAAAATAGCAGTTGTACAAGTTCACGTTTTTTGCTATTTTGGAAAAGCTTTGAAAGTCAAAGTGGTTAGTGTGTCTGTGGAAATATTGAACCAATGAAAATTTTTAACAAGAACCTGTGACTAATAACTACATTGGATTCATTGGAACACAGCTTCTTTTTTCCATTTCCTGAAAAGTAACGTCATACAAGGTTTCCCCCCGACAGCGGCGATTTGTTCGTACTGCTTGACCTCGCTGTCTGTTTTGGGGGGAGTACCACTGCCAGTTTTCGTCCAGGACCGCAGACAGGCCGCAGCAGTGGCATTTTCCTCATCCTGAGGCTACCTGGATGTGGAACACATCTCGTCCTGTAGCATAATGTCTAAGTCTGAAGTTGCATGCATAAGTCTACCCCTCACAGCAGACATCCTGACCTGTTGCATGCATACTCCTCACGGTAAATAATAATTACTGACCAAATCACATGTATACTGGAATTTTAGAGTAACCAGAGAAACACAATGTACGTAAACGTGTTTCCCAATGTTCTGCCTCAACCAGAGCACCCACAGTGTCTTGGTTTCTTGTGTGCATAATATAAACTGTAATATAATGATATATACTGTACTGATGGCAGTATAGTTCATTTAATCCACTCCTGTGATATTTTTTAATGTGAAGGTGAACCTTTTTACACAGGGGAGTTGGCAGGCTGACAGATGTTCAAGTAGCATGTGTTTTCCTGGAGAGTTTGGCTGCATTTCAAAACAGTCGCTGTGTAATGGAGATTAGCAGCAAGCTGTGCACTAGTGGGTCAGCCTGAGAGGGAAACACAGAACAGGGCTTTGCATATCAAAGCTCAGGAGGTGCGAGGCAGCGACTGCACATCAGGCATAGCGATCTCATCTTGGGTGCGCTGTGACAATGCAGTCCAGTGGAGTGAAGCTCCTGCAGGATAATGAGTTGGGATTTGACAGGGAGGGCAGACATGCAGACAAGACAGACAGCAACAGAGTGAAGGATGCACAAAGGAGTGTGTGTGTGTGTGTGTGTGTGTGTGTGTGTGTGTGTGTGTGTGTGTGTGCGTGTGTGCGTGTGTGCGTGTGTGCGTGTGTGCGTGTGTGCGTGTGTGCGTGTGTGCGTGCGTGTGCTCGCGCGCGAATGTTGATTTAGAAAAGGAGGTTGTGCTTTAACAATGGGATTCCCAGTGGAATGCTAAATCCAATATCTGTGCTTTTTTATTTGGCTCACATCAAAAATGCTTATAAACGTGTTTCAGCACAGAGCCTTCTTCTGAGCTTGTAAAGTATACAGGTTCAATTCAGCAATATAGAGTAGAGTAGAGTGAGGGAGTGTTGTTTGGGTCTTTGAGAAAGGCAAATTTAGTGAGAACGGTGACAGAACAAACAACAGTCTTATTTTGTTTTAGTTATCTTCATGTATCCACCTTGTTCACTTACATCATCCCTCTGCTTGCCAATGAATAAATGTTATCAATGTGTGTTTGCTCCCTGTGAGGTTTTTGTCGCTCCTTTTTTTCCTCTTGATTTGTGATTGGAAAGTATCATAAATTACATACATTTACACAGTCTAGCTATGCCTATGGCCCAGGTATTGCCAGAAAGGAGAAAATTGCTAGCAATGATTACGGTTCTGAAGGACTATGGCAAGTGAAGATCAATAGCATTTCTTTCTTTTTGAGTCCAACCTCACTTCTGTCACTGTCAGTTGACCCCACATGTGAGCTGACTACGGCGATCGCTGTAGCAGCACTATCCTCCATCTAGGCACTGTAGTTGTAATGCAGTGGTTTGATAGCAGGAACTCATATTCTCACTGCAGGGATAACCAGGTAAGACTTTATATTAAGGTTGGGTCTATAATGCGTTCTAACTACAACATGAACCCTAGAGGCCCTATTCTGCATGTGTCATAATTTGCAAACATTCAGCAAAAACAGGCAAACATTTGGAAACATTCAGACATTCAGCAAAAGTAACAGTACACAAGCTCGCAATGTGTCAAAATGCGATGTGTTGTGAGCTAATTTTGCTATTTGACGTACAGCTAAGTATATCGGGTTTAAGTGGTTAAACCTAAATCACATCTTGTTTTTTGCTTGAAAACTAGCTATCTTTGGTGTGCGACACTGCCATACAATGAAGTATAGATTGGGAGTCGGTGTGATCCGGCATGAGTGTAAAAAGAAAAGACAAGCGCAGGACTCCATCTCACCCCCTAGCACTTCACTCTCCCTGTACGCCCTCTTGCCACATTTTCTTTTGAAAGATGCTAGCGATTGACCAATGCAGATACCATGCAGACTGTGACATATCTTGGTCACTTGATCTCATGTTTTTTGTTTCTTAGATTTGTTTTACTCAACCGCAAATGTTTACAGTGTGATTTAGATTATACCATGTTATTTAGACAGATGCTGCTATGTTCATTGTTTACTTGCTGGTATCCCTTAGTTACAAATGTACATAATGTTATTTAGACAGCATGTTGTTTAGACAGATGCTAGGTCCAGTGTTTACTGTACCTGGTATCCAATTTCTTTGAGGCACTACACTGTTCTCTATGCACTCTGTCTATATTTACTCGGCTTATTCCGATCTCACACTTAAGTCGTTCTGAATAAGAGCGTCTGCTAAATACCTAAATTGTAAATTTTGGTCTTCAGAGACCCCAAATGGGCAAAATAAAGACTTCACAGTGTGTGAAGATGGATTTCAAGGTTTCCTAGATTCTTTATTTATTTTTTGCTGGAGTCTATGAGATAGGAGAGTGAAATAGGGCAATGGTACATTTTAATACTTTTGGTAATTTCAAAATGCATATGAATGTGTGCACGCATGTTTGCGCGTGCTTACGGTATGCATACATGTGCGTGTGTGTTGCAATTTGTGCATTGACATTTTGTCAATGTGTTATCGCGTGCACGTGACGAGTATAATTTCACAGACGAGATACTGTCAGACAAATGATTTGGCCTGGGAGAAAAATGCTTATCAGGCACAATATAGCCTGAAGCAGGTAGCCATAAATTGGCGGAAGGAAATAAAATAGTAATAAATAGATAAGTAAGCAGAAAAGAGCAGGAGTAAATAGATAAAGCATGGTGTGAAGCCATTACTCATGTTTACAGGTTTGTAACAGCAGTACTAGAGGACGCGGTAGGAGAGATATAGGCCTACACAGTACAATTGTCAGTGTTAATTTAACTCTGAGAGTCTACAAATGGAACCAAATGGACCTGAAACACTCAAGATTTTACTGTGTACTACTGGTGAATAAGCCAACTTGGAGGTGTGTCCTATGTGACGCACTCACAAAGGACATGCTCACACAACAAATACACACACAGTACATGCACACACACAGGCAGGCAGGCAGGCAGGCAGGCAGGCAGGCAGGCAGGCAGGCACGCACGCACGCACGCACGCACGCACGCACGCACGCACGCACGCACGCACGCACGCACGCACGCACGCACGCACGCACGCACGCACGCACAGGCCAGCCGCTGGCATAAGCAGTATAAACTGTCGCTTAAGACCACAACCACTAGGTTTTTTTTTATCAGCTCGCCAGAGCTGATCAGTGAACAGACCCTGCAACTAGTACTATTCGTCACTTTCCCTTATTGGCTGAAGAAAGACCAGCCAATGAGTTCTCGCCCATGGCGGTAGCACTTGCTATGCATCCCATGTGTATAACGCATTATACACATACTTATAAGGCATTGTAATCTGATCATAATCCTTTATAATCATATTTATAAGAGCTTATAAATAATCATAATGCGTTATAACCATAACACATTATAAAGCTTGTTATAATGACTTATAAGTTCAAGTATACATTTATTGTATTATGCTTATAACACGTGATGATTACAGTTATAAATACTCATAACAACGGATAATGCAATCATAACACATTATACAGCATGTTATAATGACTTATAATGTCAAGTATTATAATACTTCATAATTGCTACCCACCTCGTAACACTTGCTATGCAACCCAAAATGTATTCTCATATTTATAATCCATTATAATCAATCCTTTATTATCACTGCTATGATGCATCATAATCACAGTTATAATGCACTATAAGTGATAATAAAGCATTATAACAGTGATTAAAATGTGTTATAACAGTGAGTATAAGGCATTTTATACGTTATAATACAGCATTATTAAATGGTCATAAAGTAACAAATGGCCGCTTATAATAAATTATGATCATAGTGTAATGCATATAACAGTAACTATAATGCATTATAACAGTGATTTAAAGGCGATACAAATGTAATAATAACACCTTATAAAATGATCATAATGTCACAAATGTTAACTTTATAATAGCTTATAATCACAGTATAACGCCTTATAAGTGATAATAAGGCATTATAAACGTGATAATAAAGCCTTATAAAATGATCATAAAGTAAGAAATGACCACTTATAATAACTTATAATCGTAGTATAATGCATTATAATAATGCATTATAATGGTTATGACACATTATAACAGTGATAAGAAAGCATTAATATCAATTGATTATAATGGATTATAACTATGAGAATTAATTTGGGATGCATAGCAACTGTTACCAATTTGGCAGCAATTATGAAGTATTATAACACTTGATACTTATAAGTCATTATAAAAGGCCTTATAATGTGTTATGGTTATAAAGCATTATGAGTATTTATAAGCTCTTATAAATCTGATTATACAGGGTTATGAGCAGATTATAATGCCTTATAAGTATGTTCATGATGCGTTATACACATACAGTAGGATGCATAGCAAGTGCTACCGTTTTGTGTGTGTGTGTGTGTGTGTGTGTGTGTGTGGGGGGGGGGGGGGGGGGGGGGGGCACACAATAATTCTTGCTTAGGGCCACCAGAATCCTAGGGCCTGCCCACACACACACACACACACACACACACACACACACACACACACACACACACACACACACACACACACACACACACACACACACACATACACACACACACTCATTACTTTTCATGAAATCCCTGAAATGTAAACATCTGAAAATGTGTGTGCGCGTGCGTGCATGCATCTGATTGCATATGAATGGTTAACACCTATTTGTTTTTATTGTGCATATTGTAATATACGATTAGAATATAATCTAATCTACGATGGTCCTTTTTATTAATGCAGTTCCACATTTAGCCCTGGAATCTAAATCCTATGCCTACTTGAATCTCACACTCACAAATATAGATTGGAGTATATAGATCGCCTCTCCCTTTTGGCAGGAAGTCAATGAAATGATGTTGCTTAATGGATGTTTTTTTTGTAGTTGTTGACACTGTCTAAGGGTTTGTTATCGGACCAGGCTGCTCATTATTTAGCTTGACCATATCCATTATCCCCTTTGTACACCATGCAACTCACAGGGAGAACGACATTTACCAACAGTTGCTATAATGTCATTTGTTATGTAGTTTCAGGGTTTAATTTGCAGGGTGGGGTGCGTGGGAATCCATGCCTCTGCTTTTGATACCCCCCCACTGGTCATTCATTTTTTATCACCATATGTTTGATCCGTGCTTCTGGTCAGACTGAATTAAATACATGCATTTCCTTTACAAAAATATGTCTGATATGTGTTATATTTTTGCTTAATACTATCACAATTTGACAGTTTAATTAAAAGTGTATGTTAACCATCCATATTTTGGGCATTTAAAACATTTTAAATGTATAATTTATATATATTTGTTTTTAAAATACACAGAAAATAGCAGATCTTCAAGCTCACAAGGTATCGGGATGTGACAGTTATTTTCACTGTTTGTTGTACAATGACGTATATATAGAGCTAACGTGGTTAAGAAACCCCCCCCCATCTTCTTTTTTAAATTTGTAATTGTTTTACAAATCAATCCCTGCGTACTTACACTCCCCAATGACATGCATCTAAAAGTTATTATGAAACATTTATTCCTCCAGTAAGGCGAGTGTGGTTGAACGTTTTTAACCCATTAAGACCTGAGGCCGATTCTACAAAATGGCTTCTAAATCCTAACAGTTTTCTGAAAAACTTACTATACTATAACTTACTATTACTATATCAGTGGTGCTCAAACCTTTTCATGTCAAGGACCCCAAAAATTATATGTGTTTTGCCGCTGACCCCCATCTCAAAATATATTGTTCCAGGGACCCCCAGAAGCAAAGATTTGAGTTACAAATGTTCGCTTTAAAAATATATATTCAAAGATTTGCACAAACGTTCAAGATTTTTCAAAAAATAGCAGATCTACAAGCTCATAGCGCGGCACTCTGTGCCGCGCTATGAGCTTGTATATCTGCTATTTTTGAATAGCCAAAGTATAAAATAAGGGTTTAAGTGGTTACACAGATCCCGGTCTTAATGGGTTAAATTATAGCCTACAGTTGTATTTTTGAGTTGACTGTCTGGTCTGGTGGAGCGTGACTGTGATGAAAGGAGAATTCATAGCATTTCGGTTCTAGTGAGGGTATCTGAGGCCATTCCCACTGGCTCTGAAATGCTTATAAATTCCCTCTGAATTCATAACGTTCCTCCAGCCCCCTGCACCCAGCCCCCCTCCACCCTTCTTACAGCACTGCAGGGTGGGGAGTGATTACCCAGGTAGTATAGGAGCCCAGGATTCTGTTGCAGCCAGGGTCAAAAGGCTGGGTTGCCGCGGTAAGGCGGTTATTGATTGATCTTTCGATCTTCTGGCCTGGTTACGCAGGGCGGAGCAGTGAGAGGTCCTCCCCGGGGAGGGCGGCTGGGAGAGTGCGTGTGCTGTCTATGAAGTGAGCCACTAATTCCACTAACTCTCTCACTCACTCGCACACACACACGCACACACACACACACACACACACACACACACACACACACACACACACACACACACACACACACACACACACACACACACACACACACACACACACACACACACACACACACACACACACACGCACGCACACACACACACACACACACACACACACACACACAGACACACACACACACACACACACACACACACACACACACACACATGCACACACAGCCCACGGGCAAGTATTATACGATATTCTATGTAATGTATGCAAGGAAAAATCTATGCAGTCAGCCATTCATTATTTTTGCAGCATGTTGACAGTGTTTCTTTCTCCATTGTACTGTAAACCAGATATTATCAAATGCTGATTTAAAAAGCGGTGTTGTTTATTTATTTTTGGGCAGTGAAACCGCCCCTATATGTGAGGTTTGGACAGGGGGTCCCATTGCACCCCCCCAACCCTGCGCTGTGATTGGCCACCATTGTACCCCCCTAACCCTGCACCGTGATTGGCCAATCACAGTCTATTCAGGACTGTGATTGGCTAGTGAAACATGACACATGTGCATAGCCCTATAAATAGGACTATGCACTTAAAAAAAACACATTTATGTTTTTATTTTATTTAGGGGTGTACAATGGTTGGTCCACAATATTACTTTTCTTCCATCACTTCTTCCATCACTGTGATGACCACTGTGACCACACCGCCCACACCGACTGAAGTCTCCTGTATAGTGCGATCAACCCAATGTTGCACAATGTATATCTATATACTGTTGATGTTACACTGTTGTTACTGCTGATATACAGTATGAAGATAAAAGGACACATCATTTCATGCACATACTTTCATGTTGGTTTGACTACTACTGTGACTCATGAACTGCTTTATTATAAAATGCTACTAATGAACAAATACTTAAAACGAGTCTATGTTGTAACTGACTAGTCTGATTAGTTTCGCATTAAAACTGCTTGTTTAATATAAGGCTGAAAATCCGTCCCTCAGAATGAAATAATATGGGTAAATGATACATTTCCTGAATCCTTAGGGTCATGTCAGCATTCCAGATTTTGTGTTTTGTGCCACTGATGTTTCCTGATGGCACAGGACTAAAAGAAAACATATGATTTAGGCAAATATTGTGTAAAAAAAATGTTATTCAAAGTTTGAAGAGCTCCAGTAACCACTGTACTTGTCCCACATATACAGTACACAAAAGGGCTTGAATGAAAGCTTAAAGTGTCCCCTTAAAAATTATACCAAACACTATAGTGAAAGATATTGAAATATGTACTCAACAGGAGCCAATACCAAGATATGCACCTGCATCTAAAATGGCTTTTTTCAATGGGGGAGGGTAACTTCAGCAGCTGATAACACCAATTTAGCTGTGACTCAGGAAGGGTTATCATACCAAAATGTTATCTACAGACATAGAGCTTCTCAAAAATGATAAGTAACCTTTGCCACCTTTCGGTGTACCGACATCTCGTCTGGCCCATGGACTAATAGTTGTAGTGGAGTAAAAGTAAAATATTTGACTATGAGATGTAGTGGAGTATAAGTAAAAGTACTGAAAATGGGAAATACTCCTTAACACATTGACTGCCAAGATATTAAACATAGTTTTCTATCCCCGTGCCGGCGTATAATTACCTCAATCCGATGATATTTGAAACGCCGTGGAACCGACATTGTGTAAAAAAAACACACGGAAAAAGTTTCCTGTGAGTAGACGGAAGGATCTGTGTATCCATGGGAACAACAAGTTTCCAACCGCGATCCGCCATTTTGGAGCTTTGGTCCGCTGAAAACGGGTGGTTTTCAATGGAAAAAAAAGAAACTGAGTTACAGCCGTTTTTCTGAAAATCCCATCATTGGGGCGGATGGAAGTGACGTTTTTTGGAATGACGTCACATCCACATTGTTCTTCTCTGAGAGACGATCGATCATTCCAAAGCTGTGTTAGGTCGCCCCTTGTGGAATTTTCCCCCAAAAATGTAAAAACGAGTTAACTCGATCTAGGCAATCAAGCGATGGATTCTAAAAACGAGTTGACTCGATCTAGGCAATCAATGTGTTAAGTACAGTAGAGCAGAAACCTCTTATCTCCATATTTGGACCTTTTGTGTTTTTTTTGTTGTAAATTAACGGCCGAAAGTAGCAGATCCACAAACTCCATGACGCGGCGCGAAGCCACGCGTTTGGAGCTTGTAGATCTAGATGTAGAGCTTATAGATCTGCTACTTTTGAATTTGAATCCTGAAAATGAACAGTTTTGGATGTATGAGGTTTCCCACCCGACAGAGATCATATACAAGATACCCGTATATGGAACAGGCCAAGATGCCCATATAAGGAGCGGGTGGAAACAGGCCGAGATGCCCATATAAGGAGTGGGTGGAAACAGGCCGAGATGCCCATATAAGGAGCGGGTGGAACAGGCCGAGATGCCCATATAAGGAGCGGGTGGAACAGGCCCAGATGCCCATATAAGGAGCGGGTGGAAACAGGCCGAGATGCCCATATAAGGAGTGGGTGGAAACAGGCCGAGATGCCCATATAAGGAGCGGGTGGAAACAGGCCGAGATGCCCATATAAGGAGCGGGTGGAAACAGGCCGAGATGCCCATATAAGGAGCGGGTGGAAACAGGCCGAGATGCCCATATAAGGAGCGGGTGGAAACAGGCCGAGATGCCCATATAAGGAGCGGGTGGAAACAGGCCGAGATGCCCATATAAGGAGCGGGTGGAAGAGGCTGAGGCTATCCTGCTTTGTGGATTGGCCAAGCATTGCGTGACATTTGTGCCACTGAAGCAATATAAGCCATAACCACGCACATTAGGACTCCAGTTTGTTCTTGATCAGGAGCGAGTCTTTGCTGATCCAAACAGATTTACAGTGTGAGAAATGTTCAGCTGGACGGAACTTGTGATTGGAGGACCAGAAGGATCTTCCTATCTTGCTGCTACCGCAGTGAAGCACGAGGTGTACGCCTTTGAAATGGAGCATTTAGACCCCGGAAACGAGACTTGGATTAATACACATGTTTTCAACACAATGTCTTTATGCTGGAGGAGGTTGGCCCCGGTGGTAATGGCCCCGGTGGTAACTAGACGTAACAAAGAGTCAGAGTGGAAAGGCAAGCGTGACCATCATACAGGCCACACAGCTGTGCTGATAGACAATATTGTCTACATCTGGGGAGGGGATGGGGGGTATCCTTACGGCAACATGCTTTATGCATTTGATATCAACGCCCACAGATGGTTCAAACCCAAGGTGTCAGGCACTGTTCCAGAGGAGAGGAATAAGCACTCAGCCTGTGTCTTGGGGAAGGTCATGTTTATCCATGGAGGATACCACAGGCAGACTAGATACACTAATGACACCTACATGTTGGACACCACCACCATGGTCTGGTCTTTAATTAACACCAGAGGACCTCCACCACCTGCTTCAGAACGTCACTCTGCCACCATCATCGGGACAAAGATGTTTGTATTTGGGGGCCAACAGGACCAGGGGGGTCGTCAGTACTACAACTTCATCAGAGTGTTTGACACAGAGACCGACTGCTGGCTGAACACACCTTCTGCACAGCTCTTTCCAGAAGGACGCGGGTTGCATTCAGCCTTTACCTACAATGGAGAGCTGTACATAATTGGTCCTGAAAACGTGGAATTTACCTTAAGTTGCCTGCGGCCCTTAAGTTACCTGTGGAAGTTCAATCTAGAGACCTTTTCCTGGACGAAGGTTAAGTCCAAGGACAGACCATTCCATTCAAAGTTATGTTGTTGCATGGTGGGAGATCGCATCATCCTCTTTGGGAGATACGATCACGATCACCTGTATATCCTAGACTTAAGTCCTAGCCTGCAGACGTTATGTAAGCTAGCAGTTATTCAGTACGGTGTGGATCAGTCTGAACTCCCTCACCACATCAGGTGGGAACTGGCAACCATGACTACCAACAGCAATAGAACAGAGTCTTTGATGACCAGTAACGTGCAACGTGCAACGAGTTTTGATGATGAGTCTGATGATGGGTTTGATGATGAGTTGTGATGATGAACCGCAACGTGTCGCTTCACGACATGTCGCTTGTGAATCTACTATTTCCACTACTATGTTTTATTTATTCATGGGAATTATTTGATTTATTTTATTCATGAAATACTTTTGAAAACAATATTTTTAATTGTTTAATGAAGGGGGAAAAAAAGGAAGGATATTTACTAGGGGTGTCGGAAAAAATCGATTCGAATACGAATCGCAATTCTACTGTTGGACGATTCAGAATCATTCTAATATTTTTTTTTAATCGATTTTCAATTTTTTGTTTTTCTTTTAGGATCTTGGATTTACCTTTGTGTGTTTACATTATTATCAGTTGATAAAACCTTTACAATTATAAAAGCTACATAAATGTACTCTGTTCTCATGCCAGCAGATTGGAGTAGATCCTGAAATCCTATGTTTTGCATCAAGAATCGTTTTGAATCGAGAATCGTTTTGAATCGAGAATCGTTTGAATCGGAAAAAAACGCTTTTGAATCGGGAATCGTTTATTTAGAAAAAATCGATAAAAATCGGAATCGTGACCCCAAGAATCGGAATCGAATCGATTCGTGAGATAGCAGACGATTCACAGCCCTAATATTTTTTACCTTTCTTAGCAGTTGCCTGGAGGCTGTTCTCCATGGAGAAGGAAAGATAAATCACAGTGATACAGATCAGATATCAAGTATCTAGTGTGCAAATCAGCACTGTTGTTTCAATGTGTGTGCATAGTCTAGTCTGTCCCCTGTTCATATCCACACCCACCTGCATGCACACACGCACGTGCACGCACACAGACAGATTGAATAACGTGCACCAAATTAGAATTAGAATTACATTAAAAAATACATAAATAATATTAGAATTACATGAAATTCAAGTCTCACACTTGACAGGTTTTTGATGAATGTGTAGTGCATCTGCTTGATGAATGCTGTTATTATGTGCTGCTAGTGAGCTGCAGCAAACACAACCTCATACATTCAACATTCATTACTGTAATGTCACACTGACAGGCTGTGCACTCCAAGAAACTGGTGTGTGTGTGTGTGTGTGTGTGTGTGTGTGTGTGTGTGTGTGTGTGTGTGTGTGTGTGTGTGTGTGTGTGTGTGTGTGTGTGTGTGTGTGTGTGTGTGTGTGTGTGTGTGTGTGTGTGTGTGTGTGTGTGTGTGTGTGTGTGTGTGTGTGTGTGTGCGTGCGTGCGTGCGTGCGTGCGTGTGTGCGTGTGTGCGTGCTTGCGTGCGCCGTGTTGTTTGTCTGTGGATGTGTGTGCGTGTGCGTGCGCGCGCGCGCCGTGTTGTTTGTCTGTGGATGTGTGCACGCATGTTTGCCCATTTATTCAGCCTACTGTAGCACACTTCCCTATTTAACCAAATCAGTGGCCCAAATGGCCTTTAGTTACACAGCGCAGTTAAATGGGCTCAGTGCTTGTTTGAACCAAGTCTGTTTAAGATGGAAGCATTCCCCATTGCTAAACCTGACTGACGGCAAAGAAAAAACGTATGATATCAGTGTGTCAGAGGCCAGATCTGAGTTGGAGAACAAGACAGAGACATACGTCTAATGAGTGCTGCTGCACCCGTCGGTGCCACGGTTCAGTTATTCAGTATTCATATGTCCTTCCAGGTACATGTATTTTACTCCTGCAGTGACAATGACATTAGTGTCAGAGTCATTATAGTCAAGATTGATTCCCTCTGAAAAGACCTCTGAAAGGAGTGCTAACACTCTGAAATCTAGATGAAGTCGGTTGCTTCGGACTTCAATGCTGTTATCTTTAGCATGAACAGAAGGCCC
>NC_137615.1:23692275-23707275 GCF_963280865.1 Gymnoscopelus braueri
AGACTGAGAGCAGAGACTGAGAGGAGAGAGACAGGGCTGTGTACGTACATCTGTTTCTGAATGAAAACACGGACACCAGGCTGAGCGAAGGAGAGAGGGAGAGAAAGGAAGCGAGAGGTAGGGAGAGAGAGAGAGAGAGAGAGAGGGGGAGAGAGAGATATATTGTGTGTCTGAGTAAAAGAGACCGAAAATATGCTTCAGCAAGCAAGAATAATCATGGAAATTTGTTTTTCTTTTTTTTTGTATAACGAGAGCCATAACACATGAAAGCATTTCAGTGCCATGTATATCATAGTTGCTGAAGTTCAGAATAAAGTGGTTCAGTTTATTCAAATATGTTGCAACATGTCAGCATGCAAGTCAAAGCTCTTTGACCAGAAAAGAGGCGTCAGGAAGGAAAAAGAGTAACAAGAGGTATAAACAGAAAGAAAGAAAGAAAAGAGAAGAAAAGAAAAGAAAGAGGTGGCAGTGATTGCAGTATATATCCTCTTTCTGGGAAAGCAATTCAGGCCATAAAACAGAGGAGGAAGGATGAGCAGCAGGAAGTAATAGTAAATCATGGCAGTTAGGATTTCGGAGCCTTTCATTCATTGTGAATGTATGCAAATGACATATTCCATGGAAAAGAGAGAGAAGACAGAAAAGGCAACTATTTAGGTTAAAATGAACAAAGCATAATGCAATGTAGTATTGGTCAATATTACATTTATCAGTGTTCATTCTGTTCAATATGTAATGTATCACTGACCAATATTCAATGTATCACTGATCAATATGCAGTGTATCGGTCAATATTCAATGTATCACTGCCGGTGGTCAATATATCGAATTAGCAGCCTTTGAACCTAAACAGCTAGGGTCCAAAGAGGGACCTCCCCCACCCCTGTTAAATGTACAGACAACAACGTTTCAATACCACGTACCCTTATAAACACATGCTATCTAGTGCTAAATCAACTGTACAACCTCATCGCGGACACTGTGTGGACAGAGAGGTAATGAGCCAGAGAGAGATGATCAGGGAGATACAAGCCAGGGAGGAGTACCGTATGCTTTTGTGTGTGTGTGTGCGTGTGCGTGTGCGTGTGTGCGTGTGTGTGTGTGTGTGTGTGTGTAAGAGAAAAGAAAGGAGACAGATTCAAACTTGGTGTTCACGGCTTCTCTCACATCTAATCTAAAAGGAAGGGCCGTTGTATCGTGTTGTATGGATGTTTTCATGGCTCCTGCAGTGGCAACAGGTTTCTGTCAATTTGATGTGCATTTTGGGCTTTTGCTTGTAGGTTTTAGCCCATGGCCTTTTACCAAAGCATGTCTGATATAGGTGCAGACAGAATGATTGATGACGAATGATGATAAGGGGTCCGACTTGAGGAACAGGTTGCACACCTGGCTGTAATTTTCACTAATAATCTTTTGTGGTTGTGTAAGTCAGTCTGGCCAGTGTGTGTGTGTGTGTGTGTGTGTGTGTGTGTGTGTGTGTGTGTGTGTGTGTGTGTGTGTGTGTGTGTGCGTGTGCGTGCGTGCGTGCAATTCCTCTCTGTTTTGTCTGATTGGAATACAAAAATGTTTTTTTGTTCTGTGTTCGTATGCGGAATGTTTGTAACTTTCATATCGTACCAGGGATTCTAACATCCCCAGCAAAAGAGCCCAAATTTCTACTACTGAGCCAATACAGAAAGCCGATTTGGGCAGAGATTAAATTGTCTTTTGAGCTTCATACAAATACAATAGACCACTTGTAGTGGTTCTACTTCACCACAGGATGTACATGTGTGAATAGAAGAGCAGGTAGACCAACAACCACTGCAGTTCTGTTATTTATATTGTATTACCGGTAATCGTACAATACAAATTCGATCCAAATAGGATTTTTTTCACTAAAAAAGTTATGGACCCTACCCTATATACTTAGTTGACTGGAGTCCCCTATCTTTCCCTTCTATACCAATTTTCTACGCTAAAAATAGCCAATCTACAAAAATCTACAAAGATTTTCACAGAATTATTGCCCCAGAATGAAACACTAGGATTCATGTGGTTAAACGTTTGACGCATATAAAAATGTGGGCTGACTCTTCAAAAACGAGAGATCTCTCCCTCACCTGTCAAGATATCAGCCCGACAGCCCTATAGAGAATTCACACTGGCTCAGTCTACAGTACTTTGGATGGATACAAATCTGTGTGTGACCGGCCCCTCACTGTGACTGTCTGTATGTGTGAGTGTTTTATTCTATGAGATCGCTTTCTGTTCCAACACACCACTGTCCCAACCTTGACAGGTGGGGTTGATGCTGGCGTCTAAGACAGAGCGGGCAGTGCTTCTTCCATGTGAATCAGGCCAGTACACCAGTGGTGGAGAATGCTGCGAGGAATGTCCACCTGGAGAAGGGTTGGTGAAGAAATGTGGTGCTACACAGACCGTCTGTGGCCAGTGTTTGGACAGTGAGTAGACACACACGCGCACGCACCCATGCACGCACGCACGCACGCACGCACGCACGCACGCACGCACGCACGCACGCACGCACGCACGCACGCACGCACGCACGCACGCACGCACGCACGCACGCACGCACGCACGCACGCACGCACGCACGCACGCACGCACACACACACACACACACACACACACACACACACACGTATGCATGCATGTGCGTGCATATTCATATGCTGAATAATGCTTTCTCAATGCAATTCTCAATTTTGCAATAGATGGACCTTGAAAACATTCTCATATCAAACCACTTGAGTGGTTGAACATTTCAAGTCTGTCTCTCTCTCTCTCTGTCTCTCTGTCTCTCTGTCTCTCTCTCACACACGCACACGCACACACGCCACACGCACGCACGCGCAAGCACACGTACACGCACGCACACACACACACACACACACACACACACACACACACACACACACACACACACACACACACACACACACACACACACACACACACACACACACACACACACACACACACACACACACACACACACACACACACACACACACACCAAAACTGGTGTACTGTACTGTACTGTAACACATGTTCATGGAAATCTCCCCCTGAAGGCATGACTAACACACACACACACACACACACACACACACACACACACACACACACACACACACCACACACACACACACACACACACACACACACACACACACACACACACACACACACACACACACACACACACACACACACACACACACACACATACTGTACACCCACACGCTTGCATGCACACGCTTGTGCCACACACACACACACACACACACACACACACACACAACACACACACACACACACACACACACACACACACACACACACACACACACACACACACACACACACAGTATACAATATACATTCAAATTACATGCATACTTGCACAAACACGTCAAGGCAGATCAAGTTCTCCGTTCAAAACAAAAACAGCATAAAACAAACTGAACGTAATTGTCCAATTTGCTCATTAGTACTAAAGTGCCGTGCTGCGCCTTTTTACCAAATGTCCCAAAAAACACAGACACAAATTCTTGTTTGATGGTCCCAAAGTGGGCCCAAATGTCCTCTCTCATACAGCTGGGCTCAGGGCTGTGAACCATTAGCACTGATCCTACAGAATGGGGACGGGAGAGGTGCCAACACCACAATGTCCCAGAGACGAACCAGCGAGCTTTCATGCAAACAAACATCGTAACAATGTTACGTCTCTATTCACAGCAAAATCCTCAGTGTTAATTTAACTCTGGGAGTGTACAAATGGAACCAAATGAACCCGTAAAGGTTCCATTTAGTTACATTTGTACACTCTCAGAGTTACAGACCTGTAAGGGTCCATTTGGTTCCTTAATATCAATCATTTAGCTGAGGACCCCCTGGAACCCTATAGCACCCTTTGCCCTTTCAGAAGGTGCTTCAAACTCGTTGTCGGCCCGCTAAACGTCAAAGAAAACGCCTCATAAAATCATTGCATAGCTCAGGAGGAGGACTGGAATACCGAAGTATACTGCGTCAGGCTGTAATGTACTGTACAATGTATGTTTTCAGAGCCAGATACTAGTGTTCATTTAACTCTGAGAGTGTAAAGATGGACCCATAAGGGTGCTCTATTTTGAGTCTGAGCAATTCCTAAAGGTTATTTGAAATGTAATCCATAACGTCAAATCAGCCTGGAGTTTGTTTATTCACACAGCATATGGTTGTAAATGTGGTGGGTTTTTAAATCATCCAAAGTCAGAGCCCTTCAGTAATTCGCTTGGATGATACCTTCTGGTGCGTGTCCATATATTACACTAATAAACCCTCACAAGATGTTAATACTGGCAATGGTGCTTGTAAACAAGAACTGCAATAGGAAAGGCGTTTCACACCAAGAACCTTGTGTGAAACAAACACATCTTCAAGAACAACAATTCAATGTAATCAAAAATGTAACATATTCCTTATGATTGCATGCAGGCTGGTGTCGAAATATTTATGTGAAGAAAATCAGTTCTCGATTTTGGTGAAATTCTGCTGCTGTGTGATCTTAGCCTGGCGTAGACAGACTATATCACTGCGTGGATTTGAGTCTGGTGCTTCTATGAGGAAGTTTTTTTTCCAATTGGTTAGACCTACAAACCAACTACCAATTACAGTCTCCCATATTCGAATACTGGGCCCTGATTGGTTACCCCCGTCTGCTGGAGCAGGAAATGGATTCTCTATGGAGCAGTGCCAGACCCAAATCGCAGAGTGCACTCGCATTCGTCTGCTCCCAGGCTAGTGTGATCTGGCTTCAAATTGGTATCCTGGGATTATCTGAGATTTCGGATATCAGATCTTGTGTTATTGTGTAGGAATCCCAGCCTGCTTGATTTCACTTGAAGTCTTATTTTCAAATAAACTGGGATTAGGGCGAAGGGCAGGATGCCAATAGACCCCTTAATAGACGACATCACACTGATAAGAACCAGTATGCGCGCGCAGGCCGGCACCAAATGAAACCCATTCTGTCAGGTCTCGCTAGGACGCGCCTCACTAGCCAACACACAAGAGGAGGTTGAATGTACTGAAACCAGCGCACCCCGAAACAATATGTTGGGAATTGATTGCATGAAACAGTCACCTGTGCGTCCAGTCGCAATGTTGGAATAGAATGAAAGTGTTACACAAAGTCAATATTAGCAAAGGCACTGCCCAAGCATTGAAATAAACAGGTCAGTCTACATCTACAATATATATATATATATATATATATATATATATATATATATATATATATATATATATATGTGTATGTATGTATGTATGTATGTATGTATGTATGTATGTATGTATGTATGTATGTATGTATGTATTCATGTATTTTATACATTTTATATACAGTATATATACATGTGTAACCACTACTTTGGTCTTGGGTACGGTGTAGAGTAGACAACTGTGTCTCCTCGTAAACACAGTTGTGTCTCCTCATAGCACAGCTGCTTCTTTTGATCTGACAGTGAGGAGTTTCACTCACTGGAAGGGCCGGAGGAGTACGGCAGCACGCTATCTCTCCCAGTTCGTCTCCCTGTCAAACAAATCAACCTATAGGAGTTGCTAGTGCAGTGACAGAGATCGTCCTCCCGTGGCGGCTTCCCACCAGCAAACACGGCCAATTGTATTTGTTGGAATGCCCGGCCAAGCCAGAGGCACCGTGTCGTAATCGAACCCCTGTATCCATATTGGTGGGCAGAAACTTTACACCTGAGCCACCTGGACACAATGTACAAAATTGTCGAGACTAACTTGCCAAAGTAAAGGTCAAACAAAATGCATAAATCAACTTGGCTCCTCATGCTTTGCATCAACATTATTATACATTCAGTCATGCTGGATATACTGTAGAAGGAGATTAAAAGCAGAGAGTTGGATGGAAGACGAAGGGGTGAGGAGGAGGAGGAGGAGGAAGAGGAGTAATTAAGCAAGAAATTGAGCAAAAAATTACACCAATGACTGGAGCAGGAAATTAGTCGAGCGAGATCAAGAGGTGCCCCGGTTCCTGCAGAGAGAAACAGCCATGCTTCATAAGGGCCTGGACTTTGTCTTTGGTTCAATGTCACAAAGAATGCTCATCATACATAGTATTCCTTTTAATCCATTAAGACCGGGAAAGCATCTGTGTCATTTTAGATTTCTGAGCTTGTACAGTAGATCTGCTATTTTTTTTTTAAATCGTGAAAATGTTCAACTCAAATCTTTGCTTCTAGGGATTCTACAAATGTCTTCTAAATCCTAACAGTTTTTTGAAAAAAAAACATATGTTTCTATATCAGTGGTTCAATTTGAGTTAAAATATTCGCTTAACCCTCGTAGGGTCCTCGGGTCCTTTTAACCCGGTTTAACATTTTCAACATGAATTAAAAGTATGTAAAAAAAAATTGTTCTCTATGAAACTTCTTCTATTTGCCTTATATACTGTACTAAACATGTGATATGAAAATGAAAATTTTCATTTTCATGAAAATGAAAATTTTCACCCAGGGCCTTCGGGTCAAAGTGACCCGAAGGCCCTGGGTGTGACTAAAACACGAAGACCCTACGAGGAAATAAAAAATATATATTCAATGATTTGCACACATTTTCACGAAAGAAAAAAAAATAGCAGACAGCGCAATGAGCTTGTATATCTGCAGTTTTTTTTAAATTGCCAAAGAAATCTAAAATGACACAGATCTGCTTTCCCGGTCTCAATGGGTTAAAAGTCCCACAGTAAACATCAGCGGTGCAGACGGCGTGCATGACAAACATCTACTACTGCATCTTCCAATGATGTGGTTGCTGCCAGAAATGCTGCAGCGTTTTCATGGCGGTTGTTTCTTCATCCGCTCCTTTTCTTTCCAGCCTCCCTCTGTTTCCCTGCACTGCTCTTCATCCAGACGGCATTCTTGCCCCTCCTCAGCTGGTGTGACTCATCCACTGTATTAGGGACTAAAATGGGATTAGAGTGCCGGGCACCAAAGGGCCAGACGTGCTCATTCATCATGCATACTGTTACATCGATGCATCTTTACTCGTTTGATCCTGCTGATTAAACCACATTGAACATGCTATTGTGCCTCTGAGACGAGAACAATTATCTTGTGCTGAGACACAGAAAAGCTACAGTACTCGCCTCTGACAGACACACAGCTATTAAAATGAAATCCAGTCACTTTCCAGCACATTATCCATTATTTTAATCGGTTTCGCCATTGATGTATTTTTTTGAGTGGTGCTAGCCACTCCAAGGAGTGACTTTGTCCTGGTGTGTGTCTGTCTGTGTGTCTGTGTGTATGAGCACGGCCTCTCTGTATGTTTGAGCACAGCCTCAACAGCTGCCGCTGATTGCAACACAAAGATGCAACCAGTTACACTAATTATACACACACACGCACACACACACTCACACACAACACACACTTTTGAGTAAAAATACTTAATGAGTAAAAATACTTAAAATGAGTAAAAATACTTAAATATTAGTAAAGATACTTTAAAGTTCCTAAACTGAGTAAAAATACTTTAAATGAGTAAAAATACTTTAAATGAGTAAAAATACTTAAAAGATGTTAAAATGAGTAAAAACACGTAAAAATCAATAAAAACATTTTAAAGTACTTAAAATTAGTAAAAATACTTTGAAGTCATCAAAGTCTGTAAAAAGTAACTAACGAAATGAACTCATGAAAGGCACCACTCTCTTCACACTGGTGTGATTTTTTTAATTATTAGTGGATGATACAATTTATCTCAATCTACCTGATGCCTCTGAAAGCATTCATGCTGAAATAAGGCTTGAGAGGGTCTTATATGAACACAGAACCTTACGTGAAAAACAAGAGCTATATGGACATAAGATGTGTCACTAGTTCTGAAGTGCATATGAATAATTAAACAGGAAAAAAAACATTCAGCACACCCATTTCCTGTTTCACGGTAAATATGGGGGAATCTTTATTTACCATGTCCCCTCTTAATTCGGCACTTCCTGTCAGCGTAACTCTTCTCTCCATCATGCTTGGGTCTAGACGGCTGCCAGTGTCAGCAGTCCTGAAATATTTATCAGTCCTTTCCACTTCTCCGTGCCTGTCATGGGAGACAACACAACCGGAGCTGCCTCACTTAGTGAACCATTCAAAAAGCTCGCCAAGCAAACTGACTGGGGGGGGGGGGTCCGTGAAGTTGGCAAGAGAAAAGACAGAGCCCCCACTACTCACTGGAGCGTTTAAGAAGTGCTCTCGCTAACTGGGGTTCAGTGGGGATTCAAGGCGGATCGAGGGAAAGTAGAATCGCAGCCTTCCTTACACTGAAGATT
Organism: Gymnoscopelus braueri; assembly: GCF_963280865.1. NCBI lineage: Eukaryota > Metazoa > Chordata > Actinopteri > Myctophiformes > Myctophidae > Gymnoscopelus > Gymnoscopelus braueri. Next base: position 23,700,620 of record NC_137615.1, read on the forward strand.
GAAACAGAGCGCCTCGAATGGCCTCCCACTGCGGATCAGTGGGGAATAAGAAAGACGGAAATGAGACTTCCCTCTGACAGGTCCTCTGAGACCGTGGCAATGGAAGCTACTTTCCTACGCCGCTGACCCCAGCAAGACCAACAAAAAAAAAGCAATGCTCAATCAGGGATGCAGGGGTTAACTGTTGATTGTTATGTTACAATTTCCTCCGCTAGGACCCCTAATTTTGTGATTTGTTAATCTCTTTAAACATATGTTTTGAATCAGGGGTGAATCGATCAAAAAACCGATGAAGCAAAGCAATAATTAGACCCGGAAACGTTTCAGGTTTACAAGACAAATAAAGCCGTCACGCAGGTTTTCAAATGCTGTTAATCTGGTGCATTGAAACCGGAGTCAGGAGGAGGTCAGTTGTGTTACAGTAAAGAAAACAATGATGCATGTGCTGACAGGTAACCATAACACACTCAAATACTGTACACAGCACTGTAAGATTTAACTCTGAGCGTGTAAAAAAGGATTGAAATGGAGTGGACCCATATTTGGCCCTATGTTTTTGCACTCTCCGAGTTGAAAAAAGAGGATTTGACTTTGTAGTAGTAGTAGTAGTAGTACAAAGTAGGAAGGGTGGGTCTCCGCGCAACTCCAGCAAAATGTGCTGATCGTGAAGAACATGGGGGCCAGTTTCAAGGCCACTCAAACGTACATTATTGATGACACTAATGGGGTTGAAACACATCAGTGTTTGTAAAGGGGGGTCTTCACTGGCTGAAGTGGCACATTTGTAGTGCACCCCCCCCCAATGCACGACCAACCCTCCCCCATGCATACCCACTAAATACGTGATTTTACAGTACACTTGGTTGCGCGCCGTGCCGCACATTGAAGATATCCGATCTACAAGGTCACAATGCGTGACGGTGCTGCTCATTGTGAGCTTGTACTTCTGCTATCTTGGATGTGCGACACCGGGGTGCAACTAAGTGTAATTCAGGCTTTACCGTCTCTTACTGTAAATAGTATACGCTCATTAAGAAGAAGTGGATCCTGTTCAATTCAAGACCATTACTGTACATGGTGGGTCATCTTTTATGGACTGTGACATTTATTATGCACAGTATACAGTGTACTGTATGGGGCAGGATTCCTGATGGCCACTTATTTACTCCTCTCCCACTCACTCACGCATGAATGTACTGGCACGTGTGCATGCAAACGCATGCACACACACACACATACACACACACACACAGGCACACATTTTTTTCCCTGTGTCTGTTGAACACTCAGTGCATATGGTCACATTTAGACATGTTTATACACACGGACGGCAATGAGATTCATGCACGCAAGCTAAAATTAGCTGTAAAGCGTGTGCACTGTGGGGTTGCTGTGAAGAACAAGACGCTTTAAACTGGTTCAGCCTGAGGGAAATGAAAGCAACATTTTCGAGCTCACAACTTCAAGTCATAATTTACCAATCAGTCATTTATGTCAGTCCATTTTAAACATGCAGGCCATACTGTACAGTACAGTGTAAAGCCATTCTTCACCGCTACCTCTGCCTCCATATATGGCCGTGGATTGTTGAGAGACTGTCTGGCTATGAAAGTCTTTGATGTCACCTTTCTATAGAGCAGTGGTTCCCACATGGTGTGCCGTGAGAAAGGTCTACGTGTGCCTTAGGATTTTGTGACTACCACACATTATTATTGCAATATACACCATACAAAAAGTTGTGAATAATAATAATAATTATTTTATTTACTATTTCAGTACGTTGTGCACACGTATTTCCCAACACAGACAAATTCTATGCCCTAAAATAATATTACATTTTTTGTTATTCAAAAACTTCTGACACATTTTCTAAAATAGAAGCGCACAGCTTGTGTCGCATTGCGAAACAAGCTATTTGTATACAGGTGTGCAGTGTGTGAGATTTTGACTTGCTCACTGGTGTGCCTTGGACACCAAATGTTTGAAAAAGGCTGCTATAGAGTGATCTGAATCCATTTCTGTGCCACACCCCCCCATTTAGTCTGGTCTCCATGATCTGCCTGCCCCGCACTAGTGGTTTCTAGAAGCAGTCAACATCACCAGTCATGTTTGGATCAGTTTTAAATGGTGGTTGGACTTTACATTCCAGCCCACCTTCAAAGAATTCAATACAGCCAATTGTATTGTATGAAATAGTCAGCAGAATTGAGCTACTGATACAGAGCTTGTTGTGTTTGTCTCTATCTACACAGTAAAATCCTGAGTGCTTATTTCAAAATGACAGCCCTTATTCTCAGGGTCCTTGCAGTGTCTCTACAACCCAAGATTCAGAAAATATCCGATCTGTTTTCTGAGAATTTACTAAATGTTTCCAAAATCTTCACCTATGACATGCCCCAAATAGAGATGTCAGGGTTAAAGTGGGTAAAGCTTTGCTTAACACTTGCCAGAGTAACATGTGAGGAAAAGCCAGCACTGAGACAATGCTGCAGGGCTTTTCACACAAACAATTTATGCTGTTGCTCAACGCAACCGCCACACTACTACTGTAGCACTTCTCATGCAACATGCACAGGTACAATATACTTACATCCAGAGCCACGCTCACAAGAATGCGCTGGCACGTACACAGCTTACTGTAAGTTAACACACACACACACACACACACACACACACACACACACACACACACACACACACACACACACACACACACACACACACACACACACACACACACACACACACACACACACACACACACACACACAAGCATGCACACACACATACATGCACGCAAACACAAATAGTCTTAGAAACTCTGCTATGCTGTCTCACTCCAAGACAGAGTTAGATGATAGCAGTAAACACTCAGCTGCTCTTTCAGTCTGAACCACAGCCCTCACAAGGTGACCGCTCTCATGTTCGCATCTGCATCAGGACGTCACACACGAGTAGAAAATGAGATTTAGGGAACACTCTTATTTCTGTATCTCTGTAGTCGAGCGCTGAACCATGTTATGGTATATGCTATCTCTCCTCTCATCCTCATCAATCTGTTACACACACACACACACACACACACACACACACACACACACACACACACACACACACACACACACACACACACACGCTATGCATAATTCAGGAGGCATCCAATTATATCTGGAAATAATTCTATATTCCACATGCGATATTAATAGATTACATTGTGGCCCTAAGAACTCTGGGAATGACAGAGCGGACTGACTTGGAGGTCATCGCTTCCACAGGAACGTGCTTCAATCCCGACTGATCCCGCTACAAACGTTCCTGAACACAGACGCAGAAGTGTTGAGCATGAATGAACAGATTGGGGTTACCAAGCAGGCAGCCAGTCAGTGCCTGGTTCTGCCCAACATCACTCACCACTCTGCACAATCCTGAAGTGTTAAGCCTGATTTATACAAAAATACGACACAAGGTGTCATATTGTAACAAGCTTTGAGTTTGTAGATCGGCTATTTTCTGAGTCGCAGACACAGTCATGTGACAAAGTAGGCGGGCAGGCAGATTTTGCAGTGGGGGACACTGTATACTGTATGATATGTAACATCCTTTACGGCTTTTTACAATGTAGCCAAGCAACATGCATGATCATGCCAAAACAGCACGGTTATCTCTGAATGTCAGCCATCTCATCATTGTCTGTGTTATCAGCTACAGTCAGGGCTCTTTCTGTGTATGATTTAGGCTTAAGCAGTTTACTCAACGGGGCACAAACACACAGGGATCAATATCGTAATGAGCCCAGCAGGCTTTTGACTCAATCCACCAACAAGAGCACCTTTCTTGTCCCAGAGCACAAATCACTAAGAGCCCACTGGATCAATGTGTCCGCCCCTCTAATGATGTGCAGTAAACATGATTAATGTCATTAAAGACTCAATCTCTCTTTTGTCCCGTTCGCTCCTCATATTCCCCCGCTCTCCTCTGGCTCAACCTCTCTCCCCTTGCCTCCATTCTCATCCTCATCTCTTTGCTTCCCCTCTCATCCTCGTCTCCTTGCCTCCCTTCTCATCCTCGTCTCCTCGCCTCCCTTCTTGTCCTCGTCTCCTCGCCTCCCTTCTCATCCTCGTCTCCTTTGCTACCCTCCTTTCACCAGGTGAGACCTTCTCAGAGAACTACAGCCACACAGAGGTGTGCAAGCCCTGCACCATGTGCACCGGCCTGATGCGAATGCAGACGCCCTGCACCGACTCCAACGACGCCATATGCGTGTGCGACTACGGCTACTTCTTCGGCGAGATGTCCGGCCGCTGCGAGCCATGCACCGTGTGCCCAGTGGGCCAGGGCGTGCTGGCGCACTGCGATCACAACCACGACACATTGTGCGAGGAGTGCATTGACGACACGTACTCCGAGCGTGAGAGCACCCTGGACCCCTGTCTACCCTGCACCATCTGCGACGATGGCATCGAGATAGAGGTGTCGCCGTGCTCGCCTGCCAGTGACTCTGTCTGCCACAGTGAGTCTGCCACTTGCTTACACACACACACACACACACACACACACACACACATGCACATCCACACACACATCGTCACAGCTTATTTGGGAGGTTACATCTCTATCACAATATTTTCTCTCCCATGTGACTTGGACGGGTCAACGAGGGTGACTGTTTGAAGAGGCAGGGTCAAAGGGCAGCACGAGGGTCAGACAGTGAGATGGCAGGAAGCTGAACTGAACGCTAGGCTTTAAAGGTCACGGCGGTCACGGAGGTCAATAGTACACTAATACAATATACACTGAATGGAAACGGAAGCTGTAAATTCACCAGGGCAGAATGGGGCATGAAATTAGAGTCAAGCTTCAAATCGGTGCGGGCATGATGTGTCTCACAGCCTCTGAGACTAAACTAGTGCTGTTAAAGCTGCAATCTGGGAATTATTTTTAAAACGTTACATTAACAAATAGAGTACGTTAATTCCATACAACTAGAACATATGCAGTGCTTGGAGCTGGAGGTGGTCTCTCTACTTGGTAGGACATGAAACTTATGGGTTGCAGCTTTAAGTCATTGTCGGCTGTACACTGCAACATCCAGTGTCAAATGTAACTCCTGAGAGTGTATACAATTTATTGACAATCAGGAGGCTGATGCTTGACTTTTGGAGTAACACACAACTTTCAATGACTATTTTAATTTGTAAAACCACATCAAAACCCCTGTGTGTTTCTTTGGCCACATGCATAGTAAAATCCAAAGTATAAATGTATCCTTTAGTAACTCTGAGTTAAATGAACACTCAAGATTTACAGTGTGCGTATAGGAAAATGAACCTGTAGAGCAAAGACGTGACGTATGTGGATTGTGCCACGTCACAACTGGACTTAAAGAATCTGTCAACACCTGCTGCGGTGTACTGGACACACTAGTAGCAGATGGTAGTCGTAGATTCATGTCCTAATGTGCTGTCATACATACATAAGAACCAGCTGGGCGGTAGAGAAACAGACTGTGTTAGACATAAAAAAAGAACTTTGAAAAAACAGGAGACGGCAGGTGAGGTGGAAAAAGAATTGATAATTAGTCACACTGTCTGTTCCACACAGACACACACACACACACACACACACACACACACACACACACACAGTGTGTGCGTACATATATGTATATGTATGTGTATGTGTGCGCGTGCGTGCGTGCGTGCGTGCGTGCGTGCGTGCGTGCGTGCGTGCGTGCGTGCGTGCGTGCGTGCGTGCGTGCGTGCGTGCGTGTGTGTGTGTGTGTGGGTGTGTGTTCTCTTGCTTCCAGAAGACAAAAAGATTGCTAAATTGCTCGGGGATAAGAGAGAGAGAGAGAGAGAGAGAGAGAGAGAGAGAGAGAGAGAGAGAGAGAGAGAGAGAGAGAGAGAGAGAGAGAGACACAGAGACACAGAGAAATAGAGATGGAACAAGAGAGAGAGAAAGGAAGAAAAATGGGCAAGTGTGAGAGAGAAGTAATGAGAGAGAGAGGGAGCGTAATGAAGCAGTACAAGGTTTTCTCAGAACCACTGCTGCAGCACAGACAGCACCAAACGAAACAAATGATGAAAAAGTAATGAGATAAAAGAAGTGAACAGTGAGTATTTGATATGGCATCAGATGTTGCATGAGAGCAGTGTGTCACAGGACTCTGTCACTGATCAAATCAAAATGCACCATATGTCTCGATACACCACCAGTGAACAGCCGGAATAGCAATCCTAGAATCCTTTGATGTACAGTAGGGCATAATACAGCCTTGTGTAGCCCACCCATGGAGCTTATATCACCTTTGACCTGCCCGTCTCCCGCGCTGCTGTCCAGTGTTGAGCGAGCGAGGGCAGCAGCAGTGACAGTGCATGGTTAAAGCATAGATAGACAGACAGACAGACAGACAGACAGACAGACAGACAGACAGACAGACAGACAGACAGACAGACAGACAGACAGACAGACAGACAGACAGACAGACAGACAGACAGACAGACAGACAGACAGACAGACAGACAGACAGACAGACAGACAGACCGAGTGGGATTATTATCATAGAGGACTCGTCTGCTGGCTGTCTCAAAGCAGAACCCTGTATCACACATCACACGGCCACCAGAGAGAGAGAGAGAGAGAGAGTGTGTCTGTGT
>NC_137615.1:23709775-23759775 GCF_963280865.1 Gymnoscopelus braueri
CAATGAAAATTGTTAAAGCACCACCGCCTTTTCAGGGTTCAACTCCTGACCGACTGAGGCAAGCAAAGCCTGGAGACACAGGTTTATCACCTGATCTACAGCCAGAGAAAGAAAGACAGAGAGATTAAGAAAGAGAAAGAGAGAGTGGGGGGGGTCCAAGAGAGATGCAGAGAGAGAGAAAATGGAATTGAGCGATGAGAGAGAGCAAGTGACAAAAAAATTGAGAGAAAGTAAAAGAGAGCGGGAGAGAGTGGCAGGGAGAAACGGAGAGAGGCAGAGTGAGAAACAGAAACATAAAGACAGAGAGTGAGTGAAAAAGAGTGCAAGAAAGACATAGGAAAGGAAAGAAAGAAAGACACTCACCGACGGACAGGAAAAGAAAGAAAAAAAGGAGGAAAGAAAGAAAGAAAAGCTAGACAGAAGACAGATCAGTGGTATACTGTAGCTGTGTTGAGTCAGTGTGACGTGAAGCAGACTCCCTGGAGGCTCAGGATGAGAGAGACTATCATAACTCACCCACTGGCTCCTACGGTACGACTGATGTATATGTCTGTGCAGTGTGAACATTCTTTGCTCCAAGGCTGGCAGTGTGGCACTTCATGCATTATGGCTTGTTGGGAAAAAAGAAATAATAATAATAATGTAAAAAAAAAAAAAAGAAGAGAAGTGAGATAACTCACTCTGGTAAGGCAGGGAAATAGGGTTTCCATTTGTAGCAGAGGAGACCGTTTCTCTTTGAAGTATTGTATACGGCAGGGCCAGACAGTCTTCTTCACACTGCATTCACACCTTCACACCTTTCCATTCAGTATTATCCTATTTGGAAGCTCATGTTCCACTGCTAACTCCATTAGCCGGCCCTGCATTAGCCAGTTGATGTATGGTGCTGCTGAGGAAACCTGACTACTTCCAAAGAAAGGTCAAGAAACGTATGTAATACAGACACCCATAGAGTGCTCTTGCGAATGCTCCCTCCTTTTAGACAGACCCGAATCAATAACGCAGCTTTAAATAGGCTGTGCATTATTTTTGTGTTTCTAAGAATGGCATGCACATGTGCAGTGTTTGTCTGCTCTTGGATGGTGTTCTCTACAGTTTCAGTAAACCAATCCTTCCCTGGGAGAGATAGGAATGCCCTGTCATTGTGAAGGAAACGGCCGGGCAAACGAATGACTCTCAGGGAGCAGCAGAACTCTGCAAATACGTCCACATACTGTAGTGTAGATAGTCCATCAAGGTCCCATCGGACCTTTAAGTATCATTCATAGTCGGACGTAAGGATACGTAACCAGCGCCAGCGCTCCTTGCGTTGTCGTTTTTGTCTCCCCCTCCGTCACTTACGGCTCCAGGATTTCCGTCCGTGCGATCAACATTCACCGTCAGGCCGACGTACGTTCGTTTGTACGTTGCCTGTAGTACCAGTGGAAACCGTTGGCAGTATATCAGGGAAAAAAAGTTTTCCTTGGGCACTCTTTCTCCACAAAAAGACCCACGTTGGTGGTGGAAGTACTTGAGTAAATGTACTTAATTACTGTGACGAAATGAACCCAGCCAGCCATTCCATAAACACACACACACACAAATAATATAGCACAGTGCAGTATGGGTCGAAACTCACGTTTTGTAGAAAACCATTGTTTTTGTCTAGTTTGTGGACTATAGTTTGTGTCTTTTATTGCGTTGTTTTGGCGTCCATTTTAGCGCTGTTGCCAGGTTTTGTGAGAGAAATAAGCAACCAGGTCTATGAAAACAAGCCCAAAATAATCGACTAGGCCACATCACATGAAAATAGCAGATCTACAATATCTATTTGAGAATCACTGGTTTAAATAATAATTGGCCCAAATAAGCAACTACACTTTAGAAACAAGCCCAAATAAAACCGCAACCACCAATGTTTGTTTACAAGCAACTTTACAGAAAAATAAGCCCAAAGTCGCTTATAATAAGCGGACATGGCAACACTTTTCACAACATTTAAAACCTCGCAGCTGCCATCTAGTGGATTAATAGGTGTACGACGCCCAACGTTATAATTCCTACGGATTTAACGTCAGCGACTATGCATGCGTCTGTAAAGAACGGACGGAATCCCTCACCCCCTGACGCACGTTTTAGACCCATCTAGGGACTATGAACGGGCCTTTAGAAGGAGCAATCCATATGTAAATTATGCAACAAATCAATGTGAAGAAACCTGACAATCTGCCTCGTCAGTGAAAAGACTTTGCATGCTTAGTGTCGAGAGGCTGTGATGGTCCATCCAAATATCATTTTGAGCTGGATAAATAACATTGGTCTCTATGTACAGATAAGGACTGGGAGTGTCTGAAATGAATTAGGTTGTAGCTTGTTGTTACTATGGTAGGATTTTTTTTTTTTTAGAGTTTGTGTTTTAACCAAGTTTTAGAACCAGTGATCGTGGAAGTTCGAATCAGAGAATATTTCCAACTCAAACACTAATAAAAACTGAATGAATGAACAGTTTTTCAGGGATCATATCTCTCTGTCCAAAGACCTCTGGAGCAGGGAGGCTCCTTTCTCCTAGACAATAGAAACGTCATCAACACGCCCACACACTCGATGTAAATTCACTGGACAATCACCTATAGTAGTTACACGTTGAGACTATTGATATTACACAGACTTAAGTCATGGGAGCTGGCAGCATAAAGTCTGTTTCATGTCAGGTCCTACTAAGTTGGACATTTTGCGTTCACACATACAGCCCCAGCGGGCGTAATAGTGAAATGCAACAGGATTCAGGGAAGACCTGCCACCTCTGATTGGCTTCCTGGCAGCTAGGACCAAGAAGCCCACCCTCAAGAAAGGGGAGTTTACCGCAGATCAAAGGTCCCAAACTTTTCCCCGACAAATGTCATGTTAGTGTGAGGTTAGGCATTGTTTTTGTGAGGTTAAGGTTAGGGTTAGTTTTGTGAGGTTAACGTTAGGGATAAGGTTAGGGTTAAGCATACGTAGTTGCAAAAACACTATGAAGAAGTTGAACACAACGAAGAACAAGGCAGAACTGACAATCACAGCCACTACTGGCCAATCACCTCGTCCTCGCCGGCTCTTAATTCGTTCACTCTCAGAGTTAAATTAACACTGAGGATTTTACTGTGCAAGTATTTTTTTGAGGGATCCCCCATCACACAGCTGATATAGGCTACAGTAGACACTGCAGGATGACCCCCCCATTATGGGTGGGATAGAGCGTCCCAGTCTACCGTAGTAACCTTGGCCTTAACGTAAGCCCCAGAGTCTCCACAGGGTTAAGCCCATGTGAGCCAGTAAGAAGCTAATGAGGAGCAGCAACAAGGCGCCAGTAAGGGGTTCTGCTGGAGATTACTGGCTCACGTCTGAACCGGGCCTGCACAGGCTTCATTCCCACCAGGAAGTTTTGGTTTGGCTGGATAGGCCTGTTCTACTCTGGGCTGTGTTGTAGCCTCAGGGGGAAATGAAAAATCTGCAGACTGTATGCTTTCTTATGCGTGTAGCAGGATCCTTCACTGTTCCTTTACAAAAGCGGGGCAGACTGAATGGACTTGGGTATAAGACACCTAGCAACTATAGCCACGAACAGCTAGATAAACTGCTTCTTGTACAACATGTGTGCCCGCCCAGGGTGGGCATGTGTCCCAGCAACATGGAAAATTACCCAGGATCATTAATGCGGTTGACGTAGAAAGAGGAAATGGGACAATTTATGAAAATGACTCTTCTTTACAGGCTTAGCTGTGATAGAAACCAGAGCCTTCCAGTAGCACAGCGCTTTTCCTGCTTCCCTGTCCTCGGCAAAGGGGGAAGCTCAGTATAGTGACCTCTCTAAAGCCCCAGACTTTGTTCTACACGCATCCACATGGCCACAGTGTCATGATGTGCATAGATGACAGTTTCAGTATGAAACAGATGAGGACATGGTGAAAAGGAAGCAGGCCTATAGGGTGGATGAATACATAAATGAGTGAGTGAGTGAGTGAGTGAGTGAGTGAGAGATCACATATCTACCCCCCCCCCAACCACACACACACACACACACGCACGCACACACGCAAACACATGCACACACGCACGCACACACACACACACACACACACACACACACACACACACACACACACACGCACACACACACACACACACACGCACACACACACGCACACACTTCAAGGAGCATTCCTCCTCTTGCTCCAAATAGCATCTCAGCCAGAACCCATCTGCCTATTAGAAACAGCCGTCACATGTGTATTGTGTATCAGACATCTGGTCAGGGACGTGGCAACAAGACCCTGTCAGGACAAGGGGAGGAACACACAGCGGTATTGGAGACGTGCCGACCACAGTGAAAGAATCAAGTGTGACAGAAAAGGAGTCGCACAGTCGTAGCCACGATGCAAAACAACTTAATTTAACGGTTACGAATGTTTTGACGCACGCGTCTTATTCAGGGTATTGATAAGACCATGTCAGCCAAGCCCTCATAACCAAGATGCATACTGTACTGTACTTATAGTATATGAAAGTATCTCTCTTCATTATAACACCACATCATTTATTTTTCTCTCCCAAGGTCTGGAATCTCTGTCTCTACAGCTGCCAAGTAGCATCTGTGACTATAATATACGGCATTGTGTCTCATCTAACACATGATGTTCAGCGGGTGTAGCAAGGAATTCTATGCTCTGCACACATAGAGTGTCTGGACGCCCACTAAACTCCAATGACTCGAATGCATCAAAATATATCAAAATCAACTTGAAGGACGGAACTTCAAAACATACCTGTTGTCTCTATGTATTCTGTTTAATTGGACCAAAACCCTTAGGTCCAGGCCCCTTATGTTGGTGATCTGATCTCAGAAGTCAGTTTCCTCTATTCTACCCTGGTTGTTTGTTTCTGTTAGTGGTGAACATCTGTGTAGGTTATACAAAAGTGTGATATGTGGTTTCAATCTATGTGTTGTTGTAATGTGATTCTACAGTATGTGATAGTGACATCACAATTATTGGTTGCTAATGGGGAATGAGATTCAACTGATGACCTTCAGTACCCATCCTGTTTAAACAGAGAACACAAACCATCATTTGTATACACTAATGAAGGCCGGATTGCGAAAACGTTCAGTACAAATAGAATTAAGTAAACAGATCTTTCTAACTGCTATACCCTTTCTTTTACAAAAGATGTTCATGAACTTCTATGAGATACAATTGTTTTCTTGTCTCATTGATTATCCTCCTCTCTTTTACTCCAAACAGATCCTCTGCTTCCTACATACACCTCTCCCATGGACCTTAGCCCATCACCTCCCTCCTATACAGATAGCGAATTCCTCCCCGATGGCTCCAACAGCCCACCGCCAGGGGGAGACACTACCACCGCTAGCCCTGGCTCCCCTCGCTTCCTCGGCCACGGCTTCAACGAAAACCTGATCCCCATCTACTGCTCCATCCTGGCCGCTGTGGTTGTGGGACTGGTGGCATACATTGTCTTCAAGAGGTCAGTTTGGAGAAACGGTGGGAGAGATGTGGCTCAACACATTAGTGTGGCTGACTCTTGCATCTCTCATGTGGCTAGGGGGGAGTGGGTAATATAAGACACAGGGGTTGAATAGTGAAGAGGCTGGCTGGCATGGAGGGTGTTGTTGGTAAAGACTGATGCAGCCCCAGGCTGAAGACGGCCACAGTCACGGTGCAGCACTGAGAAGCAGATGCCTTGTGAAATATTCAGGCCTGTCATGGTTGAGGGGGCGAAACCTTGACCCAATTCCACCACATGATTAGACTCTGAAACTGAAATACATGACAAAGCTTCTGTTTGGTTTGGCTTTGTTGAAAAACAAAAGGTCGCAACACTTGAGAGCACAATGAACACACACATAATGTACACGCACAAGGACATATACACTCGCTCCCCCATGCATGCACTCATGCAGACACACAAGGACAACGCACAGGCTTCAAACACAGCGTAGCAAGTAAACAAGTTCAGGATGACCATTGATTGCTTGAAAAATGCTGACCAGGGTGAAATTTGAGAGCCAGATTGATCAAGCCCATCACGCAATGTCCCTCACATCTGGCTAATTCCCCACTCGTATTTATTTCCATGTATAAACATATTGCAGATTTGTTAGAACGTTTACTGGATGTTCTTGGAATATTGTTGCCGTTGCTCATCCACACAATACCTCATGAACAATGGAACTATTAACTGTCATGCATTTCATCCCTACTTATTTGGCTTTTCTTTTTTTTAACATATATTCTTAGTTTGTGTACATAACTACATATCAGCCAAAACAAAGCATTTAATCTCTGTTTTGTCATTTTACTTTATGCATGTCTTGTCACTGATCATGCACTGTGAAATCCAATAAATAAAATCTCAGGGCTGACTATAAGGATAATTCCTTTTAACAGGTCGTTCATGAAAGTCCTTGCGGTCTTGTTTCCAATGAGAACCTGTGAGCAATTGGGGTTAAGAGTCTTGCTCAGGGACAAATTTCATATCATCGGCACATATGCTGGGATAGCCTGGAATCGAACCTGGGGCAACCAGGGCCAGCTGGTTCCCTAGGCGGGCTCACTAACCACTCAGCTATGGCCGCCCCTATGCCACCACATAGTTGTGGTGACCAGGCTGTCATCAATTTAATCCTTCTTATTAGATATTATTTGTATTGTTTCCACATCTCAGCTTTAGGACAGTGAAGAGAGTCAGTGCAGTATGTCGCCGAACCACCAGGGCACCCATATTTTTCTGTTCTTATTCGATCTGCCTTCTGCTTATCCTCAGGTGGAACAGCTGTAAGCAGAACAAACAGGCGGCCAACAATCGTGCGGCCACCGCCAATCAGACGGTGACACCGGAGGGTGAGAAGCTCCATAGCGACAGTGGCATCTCAGTGGACAGCCAGAGTCTGCAAGAGCACCTGCAGGCTCAGGCTCAGGTCCAGGGTCCACCTTCACATTCCCACACACAGGAGCAGATAGGTAAGCCAGACTTTTTCATACTCACAAATGTCACAGCCGACAGTGTCGGGCGACAAAAACAATACGGTGGATTGTTAAACAAAAAACAACACAAGTAATGGATGCTCAAACGTAAATGTATTTGGGGAAAACATTTTAAAATAAACAATATACGTAAAATAATGAAAATTACGTATTCTCAAACGAAAAAAAGAAAAATTAATTTAAAAGAGAAAAAAAGGAAAAGAAAGTAAAAGTAAAGAAAAGGTTATTTGTAAAATAACAGTCATACTTTTTTTTCGTTTGAGAATCCATTATTTTTGTTGGCCGACACTGTCGACAGACACTTGTCTTAGCAGTGTAAAACAGCCTTAAAAGGTGACATTTTAATGCCTGTGGCTGTCAAGAATCTGACCTCCTAACACTTCTGCTTGCCAGATATGCTGGTCGTAATGTCAGTGTGGTATTTGTGTCACCACATACAGTATATGCCTGTATGATATATTGCCTAATGTGTAGGAGATTTGTGAGATTAGTCGGATAGTTTTGTAAAGATGGCAGATGTCTACAGTATATATTGCCTCTACATGTAAGTGAGTATTAACTAACAGTTTGAAATATTATTATTAGAAATAATATATTAGGGCTAACAATTTACAGTTGTTGACAGTGTTTCTTGGTCTATTCCAGTGTATGTATCAAATGGATAACATGTAAAGAATGTAGCTACACATGTTTCATCTATATTTACAGCTAGTGTGTATATTTACATCTAGTGTGTGAGTAGGAAGTATTTAGGGTGTAAGCATATCCTTATGTCAATAGAGCTCTGCAAGCCAGGCAAGACCTTGTAAGTTGATTGCTGTGATGTAAGGTCTGGACTGCAAGGTTAATGTTGACTTAATGCCGACACATTTAACAGATTCATCACTTCTATGCCATGTGTTCCCTTTTTCATTTTTTAAACATTCTATATTAGAGATAGACAGAGAGAAAGAGAGAGAGAGAGAGAGTCCTGGCATACTGTATGTCTTTTTCTTACACCAACACTTGGTATACAGAGTAGTTTCCTTAAAAACTTTCAAGTTTCAACCTGCAGGAATTTTGGGCATGCCAATCATAGATGAACATTTGCCAAAAATAGCACATCTATAAACTCTAGATTGAGGTTTTAGAGCGCGATGCATTGAAAAAGGAAAAAAAACTTGCTATATACAATTAAGTACATGTATAGGGCTTAAGTGCTTAAGTGGTTAAGCCAGTTTTGAATCACTACTCAATCATTACATTGTATTTTGCATTCACATTTCATTTGATATGGGTAGCTAACGGGTTGAAATAGGTCATTTCTACTTACTCGACATTACTCCAACCAGGGGTGTAACTACCATAATGCAGCCAATGCAGTTGCATTTGGGCCCCGTGACATTTAGGGGGGCTGGATAAATAAATTCATAGATATACAGAGATGCAACAATGGCAGTTGACAGCAATTGACTCTGGCGAAATGTCCTCCTCAACCTCTTCAACCTCCAGGTTATTACCTTCTTTAACAGTGCTGTTTGATGGTCCACTGGTGCTAGCAGCAGACACCGGGCTCTGCCGACTCCGCTGAGCTGCTGCTCACAGTCGCAGCAGGTGCCTCATTCATCTCTTGCTCGACCTCACAAGTACTGCTTGCCGCTATTCCCTCTTGGCTTATAGACCGAAATGCGCAGTTTGGGCTGTTTTCTGAGCGTTTCTTTCCCTCTAGAATTTCCGTCTAAAATGAAAGAAACACAGGAAAGAGCCTTGTCTATAAGGCCAAATCTCGCATATTCAAGTAATGATCTTATGTGTGACCATTGAAGAGTTAAGGTCCTTACACACCGGAGCGATTTTTTAATGCGAATAATACGTTTTTTTTAAAAACCTTATAAAGTCAATGGAACCGTACATGGAGCGAAAAAGCGTCTTTTGTGTATATTCGCATATTCGCCGGTGTGTAACCGCCTTTAACCATCACACATTGGCTTGTTACGCCACTGACTCCCACCCTGTTCTTTCGAAAACATTTTACAGTGAAAGGTGCCATAAGATCTACACGATGAAAGAGGACAGTCACACATACTGTATGGGATTTAGTTAAACTGCACTTTCAATTGCCAAATCAATTATCATACTCCTGAAGTTTCGTATGAATACTTAATGAAGTGATCTCGAAGCTAACTGTAATTCCTGAAATACTCTGACCGGACCTTTTTGAAATGTACCCTAGGCTTGTAGGATACAAGATTAAGTAATCATTCAATTATACTCCTGTAAATTTGGGATTACATTCAGTGAGATAACATTAATCAAATCCTGAGTAATAAGCAATCACAATGATTCATGCAGGCAGACAGTAGACTGCAGACGGACAACATCTTTTGGATGGCACGGGGAAAAACAAACAAACAAACAAACATAATTATTAGAGAATTATTGAGATAAAATAGATTTATTTTGTCTATTTTATGTTCTATTAATGCATGAAATGCAGCTTTCTCAAATTCTATTGCAAACTTCAAATGAATGCTTAATTCCCTCCAATGATTCATTCATTCCCAAGATGGATGGTGAAAGCAGAACTGCACTTCTGAAAAAACGTAAAGACTCTAATAGATGATCATATGCTGTGTATACAGTATATTCGGGCTGTAGTTCCACCAAAAATGTTTAGCTTCTCATTGTTTTTGTCTTTGTGAAAGGAAGCTACATAACATCCAGCTGCACATTCCGTCACAGGGATGGAAAACAATGGTTTGTAACATTACTGTTGCTGGTATTTTCTACTGGCCTCACCTAGTTTCACCGTCCTACTCTCATCCACTAAAACAATATCGAGTCTGCTGTTCACTGTCTGCCTGAATCCATGTGAACAGAGCGTAAACCTATCAATAAGTTGTAATAAGAGCAGACGAGAGAATAAAAGCATGTACTTCAGGAATCTGACGTAACCTCTATTGAATACAAAACCATCTACCTTCCTCCAGTACACAAATGCCACAGTCAGGCGCTAAAATTGCGGAAAAGGTTGGATCTACAAACTTACACGACATGTTGTGAGCATATAGATAGCCTATTTACGCAATGGTTTATTACTATTATATTTTTTGATGTGAACTTTTTGGGGGGTGGGGGGGGGGTCATTATTATTATTATGTTTATTAGGATTATTTGGAAAATGTTCCCCTATAGTGACAAGCCCAAAATATGGACGCCAGGTTGAAGGTGGTTAAAGAGAAGCAACAGGACTGCCCCTTAAGGGTCATTCACACTGAGCACTATAACTATAAAAACATAGTTTTAAAAATCCTCAGTGATAAGGAACATGGAACGTGGTCTACTGTAGGAGGTGAAGATGAGTTTCAGTTTATATATGTACCACTGGCTGCTATTTTTTAAAGCTGCATTACACCTCAACACCACAAGACTGCAATGATCAAACCTTTTATTTAATTGTCTGGTTCTGGTCTTATTTTGTTTAAAAAGTGCATGCTATTCTTGTGTGACCCTGAACACAGGATTTGATAATCCCAGGCTCAAATGATTAGTATTGCCACCACCACCACCAATAATAATGATAGTAAGAGCAGCTGTCTGCACATAAAAACAACGTTCACTGGAGCAGTGGAACCCCTGTTTTGTTGTGGGTACATGTCTTGTGGAGCACTTGCTATAACAAATTATAGGCCTACAGTAGTGTCATTGCTGTAACTTGGCATCTGGAATGTGATGCTGTTGCTGCAGGGTGAACTATGGGTAGCATATAGTCATATAGTATAATGGATGTCTTAGCCCCCCCCCCCACCTAAAATCACCACTGGTGTCAGATACCTGGTGTCAGATACTACTGGTGTCAGATACCTGGAAAAAACTTTTTTCCTTTTGATAGATAGATATTTTAATGGAAAGAAAATAGAATAAAAAGCCTGTGGCATAATGAATAAAGAAATGCATACTTTCTCACAGATTAATACGTGACTGGTTCATTGCGAGGATGACAGTCCCTGTAACTCCAAAATCCTTTTTATTAAATCCTTATTGGCTCATTAGCAGGTGTTGTGAGATGGAATCCAGGCCAACCGTCTTTTAAAATCTGATCGGGCATCAACGTTAAATGGGTGCTAATTAGCGTTAGCACTATCTGCAAGTGCAGAAGCCATTAAAAAACAGCCACTGCTCCCATGCTGTAGGCTGGTCTTTCACAGCTAATGGAGACTTGTTAAAATACCCAAGGGAGTGAGAATATGCACAATAACTCCATAATAATCATATGGGTTTCCTGTTTCAAATGAACCATGTTTTACTCAGGCCCAAATAATTGGAACACCTGTTGTCAAAACAGTCGGACAACCTTTTAAAAGAGAAAAATAGACTCATAAAATGTTTTGTGCGTTTTGACTGACGGCCCATCGAGGGGGAGTTCATAGCAAGACACACTGGCCACGGGGGTAAGAGCTGCTGGTGCGGTCAGAAGGCAATATCCTTCTGTACCTCCTTTTAAAAGGATCAATTTGTCTTTCTGACACATATTGACGCATATTGAGTGTTTAAGATTTAAACCAGGCTCTAACCCCCCACACCCCCCCATCCTTTGGACAGCCTCGACATGAAATGGAGTCACAGAAACTATCTGTCAAACAACCAATTGGAGCTGAAAGGTGAAGAGATAGGGCTATGACACTGATCTCAGACAAACAATGTCTGTGTGTACAGAGCAGACAGCTTGTGTACAATGGAGTTGTGGATGGGTGTGTGTTTGAATGCCAAGAGGTTAAATAAACCTGGTGTCAAATCTGAGGTCTGGTCAGCTTTTATAATGGCACGGTAATCAAGCACCAAGAACGGGTTGCGTTTCAGAATTGCTCAACGCTCCCAGTTGCGTTCAGTTCTGGATGAGGACTGCATGTCTGTTAAACTGGACTACAGGGACTTGTCGTCTAGCCTTTAATCGCCATG
Source organism: Gymnoscopelus braueri (assembly GCF_963280865.1). Lineage (NCBI taxonomy): Eukaryota > Metazoa > Chordata > Actinopteri > Myctophiformes > Myctophidae > Gymnoscopelus > Gymnoscopelus braueri. Next base: position 23,721,736 of record NC_137615.1, read on the forward strand.
GGAGTGATATGATTACCTTGACTGTGGTGACACCATTTAGATTCTGATCACAATCTACTGTGAATCAGCACTTTATAGGGTGGCTTTGGATCCAATCAGCGTTGGCAGTAAATGTTGATGACAAAAAGACAAGGTCACGATCAGGGACTTGTTGTCATGGGGGCCTTATTCCTGCCCTTCACAAGATGGCTTGATACACTTTGTTGTGCACTGTGTTGCGCACTAAAATAGCCAGTCTACAAAGTCACAATGCATTTTGCTGTGACACGTGAGCTTGTAGATAGGCTATTTCCCATCCTTCCTTAACACTGGTACACAACTAAATATAAATCTGACTTAAGCATGATCCAATTCAACTTTGTAGCTAATGCTTAATTTAGAGACACTACAGTATGATGAAGTATAAATCTAGATTTATGTTTAGAGAAGGAGACCCGGGGTTGATTCTTGAAAGGTAAACAGACTCATTATGTTTGGTAAGAGAAGGAGGAGAACTCTCAGAAATGGGTGCATTCAGATGGTGCAGGTGAAAGTGTGTGTGCGTGTGCGTGTGTGTGCGTGTGTGTGTGTGTGTGTGTGTGTGCATGTGTGCGTGTGCGTGTGCGTGTGCTCACACGCGTGTCATACAGGAAGTGTCCTATATATATATTCCAATGCTGCAGTGTCAGTGAGTGAGTGATGAAGAAAGGAGATGGGAGATCTAAACAGGAAGGAAGAAGGAGAAGAGTGTGGCAGGCACTGGACAGAATCAATGTGGACACTGAGAGGACCAGTGGACCACAGCAATGTCAATACACACTTATTAAACAGTGTGTTATGAAAGAATGAAGGGAAGGAGTGTGAGAGAGAGAGGGAGAGAGAGAGAGAGAGAGAGAGAGAGAGAGAGAGAGAGAGAGGGGGATGGACGGACGGACGGAGAGCTAGAGACCGGATGGGGAGGTTAGGGAGGTAGGGATTAAGAGAATGGGAATGGAGGGAGGGATATATTGATGAATGAAGGGACAGAGGGAGGGAGGGATGTGAATTCAGCCCATGTTTCTGCACACAAGCAGAAACACTGGCATGACGTCATACCGTAATTCAGTCAACAAAATAAGACCCTTGAACTTTTAAAATCACGTGTTAAAATCCTCAATTCTAAGTCAAATTAAACTTTTGCATTTTCTCAGAGTTAAATGAACACTGAGGACTTAACTGTGCAGGGCCCTCTTGTATGCGTCCCTGCTTGCAACAGGGATGCAGTGATCAAGACCAGAAAAACAACCAGTCAGCCTGGAGGTCCTCTCAAAAACACCACTGCATTCCATTGGCGTTTCCATGGCATCCCTCAATGGAAGACAGGTTGAGGGGTTTGTGTCAAAAGAGGGCATTTGTCTCCGGTCCTTATCCTGCTAATGACTCCAGTTTAGCTGGTTGGGACCAGTGTATAACCCCACGGGCCCCCTACAGGGAAGAGTGTGGCAAATAGGGGGCTCCAAAGTGTTTTCTTACACAGAGGCCATTCAAATATGTAGGCATTTTGATTTCTTTGCTTAGAGGAGAGAAACAGGCTTGTGAGCAGAAGGTTGCTTAGTAAATCTTAGTAACACATATGTACATGCACACGCATGTACATGTACATCTGTCTCTCTCTTTGTGATGACATCTGTCTCTCTCTTCTAGTGGTGAGGGTGGACGGGAACCCCCAGCCTGACACTATTCCTCCTGAAGTCTGATGAAGAGGAGGAGTTGATGAAGACAGGGAGAGGGGAACAGGAGTGTATAGCTGTGGACTCACTGGAGAATGGGGGACGCATGTTATACAAACTGACTGGACAATCAGGATGTCACCCGTTGTCATGCCTGAAGTGGCCACACGGGGCAGGGGCCTGAAAAATGTGCACCTCTCCCTGTAGGGACTGGGACCTCCCAGTGATGGACTAACCCTGGGCAAACCACAGTCTGACTCTTCATGTGTGTGTGTGCGTGCGCGCGCACGCGTGTGTGTGTGTGTGTGTGTGTGTGTGTGTGTGTGTGTGTGTGCACGCGCGAGTGCACATGCACGCACACACGTGTGTGTTTGTGCTTGGATACAACCTCTATGGCAATATCAACCACCAACTACTGTATATCACTCAATCTGCAGAGCTGGGGAGATCCCATCCACAAACCACGAAACCTCCCAATCGAATGAATATTCCAGTGGCAGTGTACGTAGTGTACGTAGTGCTGACATCACCGCTCACTGCCGAGCTAATGTCCTTCCACCACTTCCTTTGCTGTTTGTTGTGTCTCACACATCTGCCATCACAAGCCATGACATGTCTGTGCCTAAAAGGTAAAAAAGGAAGAAAGTGTCTCTTCCTCCCTCTGCATATTGTGTGTGTGTGTGTGTCTCTCTCTCTATCTCAGCATGTCTCTTTCTACCACTCTGTGCACCCTCTGGCTGCCAGTGTGTGTCCCGCAGACCCCACACTGTAAATCCTGAGTGTTCATTTATCCATTTGTTTCTCCGAGATAGTACTAATGGAACTGACCAAGTAGGCGTTAGCTATTTGCACACCCTCAGAGTTAGATTAACGCTCAGGATTTGTTTTCTCCCAGCACCTCACACACCCTCCTCTCTGTCATCTGCCTACGGCGTTGCAATCTCAGAGAATCTCCTCTTTCTCCCCGTAGGATTCTTTCTGTCAGAACCGCCGCTGTTTCCCATGATGCAAAACTCAGTGGGGCGAGCAATGAGTCACCCTGAACCTCTGAAAGCGCCTGTCTCTCCCATCCTTTTTATTATTTAACACGGCTATACTGTATTTCATTACCCAGCATCTCAAAAAATGCTTAGGTCATTGGTTTTAGATCTCCCGTACCGAGCATCAGTGTGACTCATTTGGCTCGACATAAAATGGAGGCAGATTCCCATAGTTCTGTCTGGCCACATCCTGTTTTTGTGTTTCTTTTCCCCCCTTCAACAGAGACACATCTTCCTCCTCTCCTCAATCTCTGCTGCCCCTTCAGACACACACACACACACACACACACACACACACACACACACACACACACACACACACACACACACACACACACACACACACACACACACACACACACACACACACACACACACACACACACACACACACACACACACACACACACTTCTAACATGGACCCCTGACTGTAATCCCAGGGATTGTGTTTCTGTAATTCAAAGCAGTAGAATGTAACAGATCCAAATGTTTCGCTCCCGTGTTTGTGGCCCATTAGCCTCTTTTTGTGGTTTGAGTTACACAGCTGACTCAGGAGGGTGGCTCTATGGCCCCCCTGGGAGCCGGGGTATGCAATATGAGCGCAGGAATATCTCGGGACCACTGCGGAACTCTGCTGAGTCACAGAGCAGTGCTACCCCCTCTTGCCCCTCCTAAATGAAAATAAAAAAGCAAGTATTTGTGACATCATCACAGCAGTGATCAGGGCTGATGGAGAATGTTTACAGAAAGGCAGCCCGGATTAGAAAAATGACCAGGACCCCCCCCCCAACCACCACAGTGGTTCTCAAACTTTTTAATTTCAAGGACATCCAGTTTGGTATGCATTATAAGACCAAGGACCCCCATAACTCTGAGAATGTACAAATGGTCCATTCGGGTCCATTCAGTAAAATGTTTACACTCTCAGCCTTACAGACCTGTAAGGGATCATTTGGTTCCTAACTATTCATAATTTAGCCCCCCCCCCCCCCAAGGACCCCTGGGGGTCCCCGGTTCCCACTTTGAGAACCACTGTTTTAAGTCATCACACTTCACGGAAAAAATGGGATATCCCCACGGAGACACCCCCCCCCCCATAATCCAAACACAGACACACAAAGACAGAAACACACGCGAGCACACAGTGACACTTATATACAGATCTGTCTGCATGATAAGAGCCTGAAAAACAAGCGTTGAGGCACTAATGCATCGGCAGCGGCTCTCACACGTCAACACAGGGCCCATTAAAGAGATGTCCTCCTGACAGGCAGGTAGTAATTACCTCAGGGTTTCAGCTTCATTTACCCTCTGCCCCGGCTCGGCTCGGCTCGGCTCTCATCCGGAATAATTGGCCTACGTTCTGGACAGCGGAGGGGTGTGGGGCGTGGGGGGTACAGCCCCCTCTCTGAAGCGACGGCGTGACATTAAAGGTCTCTTAACTGTGTCCGAGGCCAGTGACATTTACTGTTTCTCTGTGGTGATGCGAAAGCACTTAAAAGACTGGTTCTTTTTCGTCAGCGATTGTGTGGAACCTTTTGATCACCTGGAACCACTTGGACCGCCCCCTCCCACCCCTCAATGGCATGCAGTGAGGCAGTAGGCACAGTAGGCACACTAAATATCCTGTAATAAATATACGGTAGCTGAGCTTGATTGTATTGCTTTAACGCTGGATTCCGTTCCTACAGTATAGGGGGGGCACACGCTTTCTCAGGGTCCCTCTAGACGTGGCTTGAGTAGAAGCTGTCCACAAATCTCTAGAGGTTTTAGACAGAGGTGTTAAACAGTAGGTAGGTACAGATGTAAAAGCTGCCAATGTGTTAACCTTATGTAATGTTCACAAACAGAAGACTGTTGGGAATACATTATAGGCCAGAGGGACGGATCGGGGCACTATTGATAAAATCCATTGTTCCAATCAAAATAGAATAATGTGGTATAGAAATTTGTTGAAGAGAAGTCAGTTGTTGTCAGAATGAAGAGTTTGTTTACTGAGCAATAGACAGACGTAAAGAGACACAGTAATATCCTCAGGGTGACTTTATCAATTTGTAGATCAGGTGGAACCAAATGGAACCTCATGGGTCCATTTGATTCCATTTGTACACTCTCAGATTAAAATGAACACTGAGGATTTTTCTGCGCAGGAGAAAAGAGAGAGAGAGTGAATCATATTGGGCTGCATGGTGCAGGGATGGGTTATAGATCACCAACCATTCAGGCAATTAAAGCTCTGAAACTGTTGGATGCTTTTGAATGTGATTCATATCACCAATTAGATTTGGACATGAATACATGTCACTCACAGCTTGGGTTCTGAGATTGTGTGCCAAGGACATGTGACCACTCTTTGTGACACATGATGTCTCACACACACACACACACACACACACACACACACACACACACACACACACACACACACACACACACACACACACACACACACACACACACACACACACACACACACACACACACACACACACACGATTCGCACTTCTATTGACAGCCGGTATGATTCACTGCGTGACAGACAGGATGCTCATAGTACAGTATAAATGACCAGAGTGTTGATTATAAAAATGACTAACTCCTTAACATTGCGTGTCCCTCTAGGCTGCAGTCAACCTTCAGTGTCACACACAGCTACAATTAATTGGTCTTATTCTGTTTGCTACTACAAATCAGTAATTTACACTTAGCCATTTGGCCATGTCGCTCACTCAAAAATAACTACAAAGGTAATGCAATGCATCAAAGAGTAAATTAGGCTTAAAAAGCAAGGCGTACATTGTTGGAATGTAAAACTCGGTTGCAAACAGAAATATGCAACATACATACAGTATTCAAGGATAAGGTTGAATTTCTTTCCTCATTTAAAGTTTTTTGTAAACTGTTTAATTTTTGTTTTTGTTTTTTTTATTATGAATAGTATTACAGTCAGTATTTTTTCTCTGCATTTTGTAGCACTTACTAGGTGTAATATGAACACACTCAAAGAGTGTGACACAGTTCAAGTGCCTGTGTACAGTTTCAGGTGTCTTTAATTTCATGTTTGATTTTCTCTTATGTATTTTTTTTTCATGTATCTCTTTGACATTTTGAGTGCAAATGAAGGTTTTAAGGCAACAGTCCCTCCCAGGGTGAGAAAAATAACTTGGGGCTCAATATAATTTTACTGTGTGAACATAACATGAATGCAATATGCATTTGACACCACCAGACTAACAATTTGTTACTGTAGTCCACATATATTTCCTAACATGGTAAAACATACTGGCTTTGTCACTGATGAGAGTCATGCCTAACATGACGGTGGTCCATGCTGAAAATAGCAGATCTACAAGCTGATAACTTTTCATGAGACGCATTGTGAGGTGGTAGATTGGCTATTTTTGGCACGGGACACTGTCATTTAACATTATATAAAGTGCTTGTACCGTATCATTCAGTTTCATCATGTACAATCAATGTACTTCCTTATCAGTACTGAAAGGTCCTATGAAATGAAGACAATGACAAAGTTCACTGTGATTCTCTATGACATGATCAAAAACTACATTTCAAACCCTGCTTCCCAAAAATCTGAATGTTACCTGTACTTAGCTACTAATGTAAATTGCATTGTGTAAATGTGAATTTCTTAGAGTTGTTACAAGATACAAATATGCTATAAAATGTACAAAAAAAAAACTGAGCAAAGAAAATGACTATAACACAATAAAGAGAAATGTCATTGCAAACTTGGCAAATTATTTAACTTTATATTGACTACAGCTGGAGAGATTCTATAGAAATGTGATGACATAGTACAAACACAGGCCATAACTCAAAGTTTAACTACATACTGCAGTTAACAATGGGCTCACTTACTTTAAACATAAGTCATATGGTCACTTGGGTAAAAGGTCCAGAGGTTAATGGCACATCCCCTATTGCACAGATATTGTGCAATAGGGGCTATATGTCTTTAGATATTTATTCCTTGCATTATTCAAGGAGGGTATTTTTAAATCCCTGAAGCTGGAAGAGACTCAAGATCATACAGACATATTCAGAATATACATACAATCCTACACTGAGGAGTTTACTGTGCAAGCTACATACTGTAGCTATAGGCTATATTTTATTCTCAAGGAAGTCTCAAAACATTCACTTTTTAGAAACACCCCACAGTATTTTGTGAGGATGACCTCAAGCAAATGAAAATAAAATGTTGAAACCACAAAGTATGAAGTGTGGAACCGATAGCCAAGCCACAGTCAAAAACAGGACCATATGTGAAGGTCCATTGGACACAGAGCCTGGTTCCTGTCTCATTGCATCACCAGCCTGTGTTACTGTTCCATGATCCTGAGAGTTCCAACACTAGTGGTTTTACTCTACATAGATGTTATTATGAGAAGAATCCTCTGGGAAGAATCCTACTCAGACTTTAAACAGCAAATAGGATACCATTACATAACCACACTGACAGAGGTGGCGAGAAACTAGTTACAACTACTCCAGTTGTGGTATGCGAGTACATTGGTGGATTAACGCTAATTTGATTATTTTTAATAGTTATTTATCATTTGTATTAGACGTGAATGATCCCAGAAGAAGCTAATCAGATTCAGATGGGGAGTAGGGTTGGGGGTGGGGTAGGCAGATAGACTGCAGAGATTTGATTTGATTAACATGGAAATATATGGAGGCTCTAATCAAATGATGAAGTACATTTTTCTATGTCTAGATTAATCAAGACCATGAGTCAGCTGAATTCACACACAAAAAGAAGAAGAATGTCCTTAAAAGATAAAAGGAAACTGGTGTGCCAGTTCTGGAAAAAGCAAGGGGAATATGCAGAATGCTTGAGGCAATAGAATTCAAAAGACGTCACTGCTTGATCTCACAAACCAATACTGTACTCTACCTTCACAGCCAGGATGAATCATAATGTTCGCTCCATCGCTCACTTCATGTTTAAGTCATTCCCCACTTGTTACTGTGCACATAGTAGGCATGCAAACTTGTGACCGCATGTGTAGAGTATACAGAATGCGCACGCACACACACACACACACACACACACACACCACACACACAGATACACACGTACATACACAAAGATCAGCTATCTACAGTATATAACTTAATAATAATAACTTTATTTTACCTAGCTTAATTGGGATGTTTGTGCACACACACATACACACATGCAGTATAGCCTACAGTGTGCACGCACAGAAACAGAGCCGCAGAGCTGCTAACATAAAGTGGGAGGTTGGGACAATTACCGCCCTAATCGCTATCAGATTATACTGCTGCTTGTGTTTCTGTTGCAGTGTAAGTTTAACACATGTTTTGTTAGGTGTTTGTTTACAAGTCTCAGCAGTGGGTGAAATCGTCATGGGAGAGCCGACTGCGATGCTGGAGGCCGTCCGTGACGCCGCCAGCTTGGAAATGGAGAATTGTGCACATGAGGAAACGATCTATAGACCAGCGCCAATTAACACATAAGTAAATCAACCGCCCCGCCCTTCTCCTCCATCCTGTCTGCTCCCCTGTCTGCCTGCATCCCATTCAGATGATAGGGGGGCTGTCACAATGTATTTAGCGTTATAAAAGGAAGAAATGGAATAATAACTGAAAAATTGGAATACAATTTTTACCAGAGGGAGAGAGAGAGAGAGAGAGAGAGAGAGAGAGAGAGAGAGAGAGAGAGAGAGAGAGAGAGAGAGAGAGAGAGAGAGAGAGAGAGAGAGAGAGAGAGAGAGAGAGAGAAAGTATTGCCTTCAGAAGGATGGAGGCCAGCTGTGTGAGACCCCATCTCTCCAGTGGATACACAGCCCACCTACACACACGTGCCCCACCCTACATCCTCATCCACACTTTTACCAAATCAAATAAAGACAAACATTTATTTGACTTTATGATATTACAGTTATTGTTGAGGGAGTTACATGGTACTGTATGTCAATAAATAAAAGAGAAGAAAGATCGATTTGTCCTTGGCCAGAAGTAATAACCTTCCTGTGTATCACAAACCCAAAACACATGCAGTCATAGTAACTCTCACAACTATTTGCAGCCCTGGCAAAGATAAACAAACAAGGCTATAAATATACTGTAAAAAATATTTGTGTCAATAACATAACATTTTAAAACCATGCACTGATATGTGATAATGTTTATGATAAACATAACATGGCTGGCTGAGCTTTAGCTTGTTCAAGGTCACAAAACTCTTGAGGCTGGCTTGCACCAACAAGGATTAAGCTTTAACCTGGATTAAATCAAGTTTATTTTGTTTTTTTTATTAATCCATTTGCTATTGTTGAGTTTCATGATGATGAAGAATTTTCAAGGAGGTATCGATTCAACAAAGAATCTGTAGTGATCAGGCCCGCAATTAAATTAAACTAGACCAGGGGTGTCAGACTCATTTTAGGTCATACTGTAGGTTGGCAAAACACCACTTCATGCGGGCCAGAACGGTTGTGTACGCACACGTGCGTGCTGCGCTGCTCCCACAGCTTTAATTTACTTTTTTCTTCAGTGTGCTCTCATGTGTCTCTCTGCTATAACCATGAAGAAGATTGCTTAGCAAGCAGTACTTTTATGAATTGTTAGGTGTTAATGGCACAACAGACAACACTATGCTACATCACACCAGTGCGCGCGCACACACACACGCACGCACGCGCACACGCACGCACGCACGCACGCACGCACGCACGCACGCACGCACGCACGCACGCACGCACGCACAGCGCCAGACCCATGCAAAGGCATGAAAACCCAGTCATAAAATGCTTGCATAAACTGTCTGTCCACACAGGGACAGAAATATGCAGACACATTCTTTTCGTCACATTTATAAAGCCACAAATTTGCCTGTTCCTTGTTTTATAAATCTCAATCATTGTGGGACTGGCAACAGCCTGACTGCACATGCACAGATTACATACAGGGGAGATATGCTGGGTTGCTCCGGGGGAATTGCATTTCTGAACTGCATAATTTAATTTTAAAGGCACAAATGTTGATGTAGTATTCTGTAAGAAGTTTGTTGCGGCCTTGCATGTTAACAGCACATTGACAAACACCACAGCGGCGAACAACATTTTCTGCAGCTTCGTTGATGTCCTGGCCTGGACCGATTTGGGGGTTGAAGAGTCACACATTAACTACTGTTACTGTTGTTTATTGTTTTCTTAAAAAACCAACAACTGCCTGGTATTCAAACAGCAGTGAGAGATACAGTAACAGTCAGAGTCTTAATAATCAGCCCCTGTAGGAGGCTATAAGTCTGAGTGTCCAGAGCTATAATGTCGCAAACGGTTCAGCGCCAAATTTGTTATGTGCACACTGCTCGCAGGCCAAATAAGTACAGCTTTCACATTATGTTTTATACTTTTAGAAAAATGTAACTCGGATCGGACTGAAAGCTTGGCCAAATTTGGAGTCATACTTCATAGATATGTCAGGCTGGCCACATGAAGTCCAAGATCAGAATTGGAGCCATGCCATTCACATGTGGATCCTGAGATCCATATGATTCGATTTGTCTTCCCCAGATCATCTTGCAGGTTGGTTTTGATGCCTTCGTGAGTCATATCTGGCCTACAGGATGCCAGTTTGGCACCCCTGCTCTAGCCTGTTTCAATCATTTCTTCTTTGACTGTACTAGCTACTTACATGCCAGTGTTCCCTCAAATGGGAAGAAAAAAGTAACGCTAATAAATAGTCTCAAGAAAGAAACATTGCTGCTGTTTATTTAAATTGACCAATCCATCATGGTGGACAATCAAGGTTAAGGTTTTAATCACAAGTTAAGGTTTTAATTGCTGATTTGCTGAGCAATGCTTAAAATGTGGTCCAACGCAACTCAAATTTAAATAAAACCTAGATCAATATGATTAGTCCCAAAAACTATGCTTAATGTAATCTTTGTTGCAACCTTTGGTAGCATTATATTATTTGAGATAGGCAGTCTCTGTATCTCAAAGGATTTCCGCGCACAAGTCAGGTTTGGATATTGTCTACTTTGGTATACAGGAATGAACTACATCATGGTTGACTAATGAAATGTCAGGGTCAGACTCATAGGGATTACATTTACCTAAAACCATAAGTTAACTGCCACCACACATCAAGATAAAGGTGGCTTGTAAGGGTACTATTTCACTTTGACCTATGGGAGAGAAAAAGAAAACACAAATGAGACCACTGCTGTAATGTCCATCTGTTTCTTTACGCCCACTCGAAGTTAGGTGATAATTTATGAGCATTCTTTCCCTCTAAAAGCTTCACTATTGATATTTCTTTTTTGAGTTATTTATTTTTGGGGCAGCAGTATTACTAAACCTTTTTGCATTTCCACAGTAAAAAAATAATAATAATATTGTAGCTACATTTTGGGAGAGGTAAAGTGTGTACTGTGTGCACAAGTGCAACGAAAAATATAACAGGGAGACTTGAGTGGAAATAAAATACAAACTAGAAAAAAGGTTTCCACCAGGTCAGGTAGGTTAGTGTGGGCCAGCAATGTTCGTAATTCGCCAATCAGGCTGGAATGTGAAAAATCAGACGGATCAGACGGATCCGTCTTGATCACTTGACTAAAGAGATTATGTACTGATTTGCGTGATGTTTGGACAACATTTGTAGGACTAATATATATATTTTCTTTTTGCAAAAACGGCCTCCTGGTGGCGCTATAATAGCGCAATGTTGAAAGAGAGGCATTTGTTCCTCAACGTAGTGCGAATGTGCATGCAAAGTTTCACCGCTATCGGACGCTGCGTTCATGATTTGCAGCATTGGATAAAATCAGTAGGAGTACTGTCAAAAAGAAAATTGTTCCTCGCCTCCTGGTGGCGCTATAACAGGCCCATGTGAAAAATGTGGGGCAGAGGTTCTGATTTGGCATCCAGGGAGTGTGTGTCCACAGTTTCAGTGCCGGAGATTAGCTGTCCACAGACGGAGGGGGCGACGGACACACGGACGGACGCACGGACGGACGGACAGGGTGCAAAACATTGTCTCGGCCATGCCTTTTGGCCTGGCGGAGACAATCAATGAGGTGTACTAAGATAAAACAACGTTACAGACAATCATTCAATACCTCCACAAAATCGTTACGGTCTTACATATTTCGGACTCTTAGTCCAGAATTTAATTAACAACATTTTCTTATAGGAAGAGAAACAGTAAGTTGTTCTATAACATCGATGTAATTTACTACGCCTTGTGAGCGTTTCTTTACAAGCAGATGCATCAGCTTGGCCTGAAAATCCACAATTCCTAAAAATAATGTGGATTTATACTTTAAGTTCCTTCCTACTATCGGTATCAAAATGAAATGAACGTTTTAAAGAAAAAATGCCATGACTTTTTTTTATAATAATATTATATTATCATTAAAATCTTACTGTTTTGTCAATTATTTGGGGGCCCACTTGCAATGTCCTCACGGCCCACCAGTGGGCCTGGCCCACAGGTTGAGAATCACTGTAATAAAGAAACAAATAAAACACACCCTGACCCTACCGTTGACATTTCATTATTTAAGCAAAAGATCAACATTACTATTAGTTAAAGTAGAAAGTAAATGAGAAGTGTGAATTTTAAAAAATGGAGTTGCTACACATTGTAAGATAAGATTGAATACTTTTTTAAAAGGGGCTTAATGTATTTTTGTAAGTTTAGGTCCAAGCCTGGGAGACACCATGACTCTTTTGGGTCTCAGGTCTCCATGGGCCCAGGCTTAAGACATTGAATCTGCATAAAATGTAACAAAAGGAACTCTCTTAGATCAGCTCCACTTGATTAGCAGAAAACCTTTCACTGTTCAAGACAGAATAAACAAGACATTTTGAAAATTGTTTATTTTATGTTCATCTGACGAACAGAGACGGTAATTATGCAAGGCACTTTTCCAGTTGTATACACAACCACACACATACTGTACAGTATAAGCGCACAGAACTCATCAAATAAAATGATTATCAGCAACTGTCTCCTCATTATGGAAATGTGTCTGTTGTGTTAACCATTGACCGCAATGACGGTTTTTATCTATGATATTTTCTCTTGGCAGAACGCAGCCCCATAACCACTGGATTATGGTCTGGCTCTGCTTCTAAATATCTGTAAACAATTCATATCCAACACTACAATTAGAATTTGAGAGAAATTGTGTGTGCCGTGCCTCTAATAACTGAATAACTGCTGTTGTTGACAGGCGCCTTACTGAGACACCTGACTAGACTGTCAGAGCTGCTCTACAGATGGGATACAGGCGGAACCGATCGGATGGTATAAAACGGTCAAATTCATTTTTGTGTAACACACCTGCGTCTCTGAGGCTTCTCAGAAACTACTTTATTGTTGCTGTCTGATTACATGTCAAGGCAGAATTTCTGATCCCAAATCCTCTCTGCTTATATCGTCCCAGTGACTATGACAATATGGCAAAACAAATGAATAGCTTAGATGCAGAACACATACATTTGCATAAACAAATGTAAGCTGCATGTTGTATTTTGTACATGAACTCAGCTGGGAGTATCCACACTCAACAGCATGTCTGATGTACATATCTAGCCCAGTATACTGAGGCTGATCAGGTTGGTATCAAGCCCTGTCTAAAAATCAGCGGAAACAGAACTGGGTAAAATGATATTCCATCATTAGACTGAGCCAATCCCTGCAAAGCTTTGTTGATATCAGTTACATGAGCCAAGGCCCTGAATGCAGTCTGCCCACCCGCTTCAATTCTTCATGTAGTGGAGTAGAGTCGGGGGTGGGACACCAGGGGTACGTTTGTGTGTATATGTGTGTGTGGGGGGATGGGGGGCACCTATAAACTGACTTAAATTGATGCTCGGTTTCCAGTAGCACTCAAGTTTTCTTCATTACTGTTTTTCTGCCTCACCATCTAAAGCCTCTATTTGCCGTCAACAACAATACAATCACAGCTGCTGCTCGTGATTTTCCGGCACTGTAAAATCTTGAGCGTCAAAGAAAATAAAATGGACCTGTAAAATGGACCCTTATGGGTCAGGATTGTATAGCGTGGTCCTGCCCCTGTTGCAGTGCCCAGATGCTTACAGCTCTATGAATACTGAACGTCTAATATTTGCATATAAAGACAGGATTTCATGGGCTCTCCCTGGAAAGTGCTCGCTCCAAGTGTGAAGACGTGCGTGCAAATCAGCAAGTGTAGCATTTCTCCATCCTCAGAGGCAATCTTGTGAGAGACAGAACTTGTCGACAGGCGCAAATGCATGAGACTGTGAGAAATACAGCACGAGATAGAGAGAAAGAGACCGAGACAGAGAGAGAGATAAGGGGTTAGCGAGAGAGACAAGGGGAAGATGAGGAGAGAGAGATATAGGGATTATTATAGCTGACAGCCAATGGGGATTGATGCTATGGGTATGCTTCATGGGTAGAATGTCTCACTGCATCCACAACAGACTGGCTATCTGTCCTGAGGCGATGGGCCCACTCTGCTCCATAGCACACTGACACCTCCCACTGCACCCTGAAGGCATATATGACAGTGACCCAGATAGCAGATCTACAAGTTCACAACATGTCGCGATGTGACGCATTGTGAGCTTGTAAATCTGCATCTTTTTTTTTGCCACGGGACACCGTCGTACAGCTCAGTATAAATCAGGCATGAGTGAGCTGGGGAATCACTTTTATAATAACACATTATCGCCTGCATGTGTTAAGAGCCATGGCTATTACAGTGAGACAATAAAGTACGCCGGCCTCCTGGCGGAAGGAAGGAGGTTTTCCTTTTCTTTTTTTCCATTTCTCTCTACCCATCTCTGAACAAACCCCATCTGTGAGAAATGATTACTTATAAATGGAGTGAAGAGGAGGCGTCCCAAAGGGAGTTGGCTTTTCATCTGCACAGTTTGTTAACTGGGGTGGAAAAAAAGGAATAAATATCATCCAATTTTCTATTTTTCACCTGTCAAAGAGGCTGTCTGATAAAAATTCTGTGGGTCAGTGCACTGTGGCACGACATGTAGGCTACTGTATGCATGGAAGTGTAAAAATGGACCACCAACCACTGTTGGATAAGGTACTTTTGTGGGTTATTTTCAATTCAAATAAACTAAACTAAATTAAGCCAGTTCAGAGAAGCAACCAGACAATGAACTGTAGCTTGTTGCTGTCCAAAACATACAGTACTGTACTGTAGGCTACATGGTAATAACAATAAAATGCTTCAAGTCTGATATGACGTTTTCCGTACAGATTAAAATGCACTGACGTGTTTTCTGGGTTTGACTACATCGATATTCATAAACGTTTAATTGAATTGCAGCTCTCTCAGTTAGTTTACTTTTGAAGTCCTAGAGGTTCGGTCCGATACGTGGCCCTCACACCTACGTTGCACCGCCGATCCGACCGTTATGTCTGAGTCATAGTGTCAGGGGCTCTGTCAGAGTACCCGTTGTACCCATATATGGAGATCCCTAATGTCATTAGAATATGCCCATACCCTGTATATTAGCATGCCCATATGTGGATGGATCAGAGGTTCTGGTCAACTGGATATCCATATATGCCAATATATGGACATAGCAGTCGGATCGGCGGTTCTGGCCAACTGCATATCTGAACAACTTGGTGGCGGGCACCGTATTCCCTTGAGTCCTTGCCAAGCCCCTAGAACCCAGTGGTTTCATTGAAGCGCATTGGACATGCTGGCCATTCATAGGTACTGCAGCTGGGGCCACTTGTACATGAACGAGCGAAAACGGTTTCGACCAATGGGCTCGACTCACGAGCTTGCGCACGAGCTTGCGCACGGGGCTGCGCACCGAGGTGACGCAAAGCGCGTCACAGAAGGGACACGCAGAAGCCCCAAATAGGCCTCGCCCATCACATTTCCCAACCCGGAAGAAGGGGTGATTTCGGCCCATGCACTGGGTGAGCAATTCAATGCAAGTGGATGGGAGGGGATATCCGGTGCCAGTTCTATTATTTTTTAACTCTATGGTCCTTGCCGATGCACGCGCGGCAAGTTTGAAGTCTGTCGGTCCCATATATGCACATGACCATATATGTGCATGGCGGTCGGAGCTGTGGCTCTGGACAACCGGATCTCCATATATGCCTATATATGGGCATATCGGGTTTGTTTATGGTTATGTTTGAGTCATAGTGACATGGCTATATATGGGCGTATCAGGTTTGTTTATGGTTATGTCTGAGTCAGAGTAGCCTCGGAAACCCATGCCTTTTTTTTGTTACAAAAGAAAAGAGTCTGGGGGAACCATGCAGGAACGGTGGTTTCGGAGTGGGAGTGAACCTTGTTATCTCCTAACCAATCAGAGTGCAGAGGGGCGTCGCTCTTTGGTGACGTTAGCGTGTTCCGTGCACAGCCCGGGGGGGGGGGGGGGGGGAGGGGAGGGGAGGCGGGGACATAGATTGGTGAAGCAATAGGAAGCGGCGCTGGAATCCAACCGCCTGGGTTTGGATCCGCCCTTCAAGACCATCGATAGGGCTCACTCTTTCAGGCTATGGTCAGAGTGACATGCCTATATATGGGCGTATCAGGTTTGTTTATGGTTATGTCTCAGTCAGAGTAACATGCCTATATGGCCGTATCTGGTTTGTTTATGGTTATGTCTGAGTCAGAGTGACCGTTTTGAAGTATTACCTGTCATTTTGAGTAGATGAAAATCAAATCCCAGAAATGCATTTCAGCCAGCCATTCGTGGGTCGTCTAAGTACATTTACGGATAATTACATTTCCTGTTAAAACCCACACTCCAGCCACAATGGCTTTTTATTGTTCCAAAAAGCTGTGCAAAACAATGCCGCACTCACACAACACACTTGACAAAGAAGAAAAGGACTTTAATTACTTTTCTTTCTTTCTCTCTCTCTCTCTCTCTCTCTCTCTCTCTCTCTCTCTCTCTCTCTCTGCCTCAATGAGAAGAGGAGATGAGACCATAAGCAGACTACATGAACAGAGAAAAATACTCTATATTACAGTATCATAGCAGAGAGCCGTCGCGATTCTCTGTGGAGACTTTTCACTCAAACTTTGCCTCCCTACTGGTCACCTTTGTGCCCTTGCAGGAAATGAGAATTTTTGCTCAGCGAACACCCACCCATTACTGTGGATGAACCCCTCTGAGTAGCACAGAGCACCTGCAGTCATCAATCAGAACTCCATTGCTTCATCAACACAGGGCGGACGTGGGTGGTTGCGGCGTCCTCCTGCCACTAGCATGAGGCCTGGAAGGTCTGAGCCGAAAAGCAGCTATCTAATGTAATTTATAGGCCACTCTGTCGTACGGCGGTGTTGTGTGCCAAAAACAGCTGATCTACAAGCTTGCAGATCAGCAATTTCTGAAGCATCGGGACAGATGGGGGGTTTGGCTAACCGATTTCACCTCTCACCACCGGTCAGCGTAGCGTGTATGACCTGTCGTCCCCCCGGCCACAAGAAATAACTCTCTGCCTCTGTCTGTTCACCATATGCTACAGTATGACACAGACGGAGGACATTTAGAGGGAAAGGGCGATATTAGGCAATGTTTTAGAAGGGGGTTTTAGAAAACTAATGAAAAGCTCAAAGTAAAGAGTGAAGAGGGGGGAGAGTGTTTCGGCCAGCGCGGCGTCCTGAAAACTTTGACACAGAGTGTGTCATGTTAACTCCCAGATGAGGTCATCAATCAGCACAGCAGAGCGAGGGGGTCTGACAGCTGCTCATTTAAGGGGGATGGAAACAGAGATAGTCTGCTGAGAAAGAGAAAGACAATATGGCAACCTGCAACCAATATAGAGCACAAGATATGAGAGTGAAAGCCTTTCCTCGTTTCCTGCTTTCCCACATTTTCATTTTGTTTGTCCATCTCCATTTTTCCTCCCCTAATGCACGTCTCTCTCTCTCTCTCTCTCTCTCTCTCTCTCTCTCTCTCTCTCTCTCTCTCTCTCTCTCTCTCTCTCTCTCTCTCTCTGTTCCTTCTCTATTTTCCTTCCACCAAACTCACAGTGAAGCCTGTCCTTTTGAGGTCTTATCAACACATCTGTCTATAGAGGTTAGCCTTCCCATCCATTTTTACACTGTGTTTTCCTAAAGCGTCATGAGATCCCAGCTCCCCGTGTCCCTCCTGGCCTCCGTGAGTTAAAAACCAGGGTGTGAAACTAAAGAACCCCGACTGGCCGCTGCATCATGTTACCCCGCAGAGCGGTAAAGCCACCCCGGGCCCTCCCGTCAGCTCCACGAAACCCTTCAACAATGTAACTGTGTGGGAACTAATGAAGACAGGACATGGTTTGATGGATTTCACTGCAGCACACTGGGTTTGTATTAAGAAGTACAAGTTTAAATGGGTGAACTGTGCCGTCAATAGCCACATTGTATGTTAAACAGCCATTCGCCGTCTGCCAGGGAACATGGTTGCATGCTATTTAAGTGCTGTCTCTCCGTTACAGAGTGCTATGTAATGGTTTCCAAATGGTAGGACTGCACAACCTTGTAGGACGTATGGCAGCACTTGTTTGTGATTGCACGGGTAAACTGTGAAGCTTTGGCCAGAACGCATCAATCAAGTACAGTTTCACAGCATATTTGTGGCACCGTAATCTGATATCTACAAAAAGTCCAACCACAAACGTTTGCTAGTCAATACTGGGACTATTGGTCAAAAAGCAGTTTTTGCTCTTAGGCTGTCATATACAGGATGAATGTATAATTGCACTATTGTATTGACAAACTGTCATCCAAGGAAAAAAATGGCTTTGAATAGATCCAGTGTTTTAGGGGTTTTGTCATCCCAAAAGAAAACAGAGAAAAACAGAGTCCCAAAACGAAAGCAGCAGATCCAGCTAACCACAACATGAGCGCCACTGACTGACCACCAGACAATCAACCTCTGAGACCTGAGCTCAGGGACAGTGTAGGCTACATCTCGCAGATGCAGCTGTGCTTGTCGTTAGCGAGCCCACGTGGCTCCACTCCCCATATTTACGCATGTGTTCCTACTACTGTACATTGTATTAGTTTAGACCCCAGCTGTCTCTCCCCATCCCCTTGGCCTCACACTCCCTCTCTCCTCGGTACAGTAGCATCTTAAGCCTGATATACACTTAGTTAGTTGCACACCGGTGTCGCGCACCAAAAATCGACATGGTCACAGGGTTGCAGCACAATGTGTTGTGAGCCCTGCTATTCTCACTATTCGACATATGACTGAGTATGAATTGGTTAAAAGAACAATCAGGATTTTACAGCGCTCCATTATACTTTTAGCAACTTCTAATTATTTCAGAGTATTGAAAGGTATGGTTTGTGTGCGTTGTGCATGTGCGTGTGTATATTATGTGTATGTTGTGTTTTGTATGCAGGTTAGTGAAACAAAGATGGTGGGCGTTCTCCTGAACAAACCAAAGTATCTGTATCTAATTAGTGGGCTTGCAGTCTGTGGGCCCAAAGCATGGTGGCCACTGAATGTCATGTAAATGGATACTCTCTCCTTTGTGGCACTAAATATGCTAACAAGTGCTAAAATACCCAGAATTACTCAGTACACAGCATGACACATACAATGAAGTAGGGCTTTTGACCAACTCAACAAGCAAGAGCCATTAAAGCTGCATTATTGCTCTGTGAGTGCAGTGAGCAGCTTAACTAAATGAGCTCTTGTTGGTTTTATAGCACTGCATATCGTAAGTGGCAGTGGTGCACAATCTGAAGCCTCCTACAATATATTCATGAGCCACGGGTATTTATTTCAGGGAAGGTCGTGCGCAGGGGTGAGACACAAAAGATATCAAGCACCCTCAAAAATGCTCTAATTAACCACGCAACCAATCAGTATCCACCGAGTAATTAGATTCAAATTGGAGTTTTAGAGTAAAGCATTCTCAAGTGCCATCAAGGTTTTGATTACATTAAAATTATGCCATTGAAAATCTGTCCTCCAAGGCCATGGAAATATATTGGGAATTGCAGAAAAGACAATTGCAGATTTTTTTGGGGCGGTGAAACCGCCCCTATAAGTGAGGTTTGGATATTTGTACAACAAATCCTGCGCTGTGATTGGCCAAAAATGTACAAAAATGTACAAAAATGTACCCTGCCTAACCCTGCACCGTGATTGGCCAATCACAGTCTATTCAGGACTGTGATTGGCCAGTGTCACATGACACATGTGCATAGCCCTATATAAGAAACCATAACTTAAAAAAAACCATAAATTTGTTTTTTTTAAGTTATGGTTTCTTCCATCATAAAGAGTGTTTCAATAAATGTATTTCTTTTTAGTACATGATTGGTTGACTCCATTCAGTATTGTGATTAGCTAGCAAGACACCGCCCACTTCACACAGGGTGTGATTTTTAAATTATATTACACATTTTCATTTTTCATTTCCAAGGAGTGATTTCTTTCCCATATCAACCAGTAAGCCATTTGAAGGCTAATTATCTGTCAGCTTCACGTCATTGTTGCATTATTAAGCGTGATTTCATCAGTATTGTTCACTCTGTACACGAGCGACTGCAGGAGTGGCTCAGACAACACCTCTATTGTAAAATTTGCCGACGACACAGCTATTGTTGGTCTGATTGAAGATGATGAGATAAGCTATCGAAAAAGAGTAGATGAGTTTGCTGGTTGGTGTAAAAGTAACTTCCTTCAGTTGAATATTAAGAAAACTAAGGAGGTTATCTTTACTACTAGTGCTCATACACACCAGCAAATAGTCATTGATGGGGATGATGTACAAACTGTGGAAGAATATAGGCTGACATGGAATTCCAACAGTGATGCCATCTATAAGAAAGATCAGCAGAGGCTACATTTTATGCACAGACTGAGACAGTATAACGTGGATAATAGTCTAATGGTACTCTTCTATCGATCTTTCGTGGAGAGTGCATTAACTTTTTGTTTTGTTGCCTGGTATGGCTCATTATCATTTGGTTAATAAAAACGAACTCCATAAAATCATCAATGTATCCAGCAAGATAGCTGGGGTACAACTTGAGAGTATGACATCAATGTATGAGACCTGGGTACTTAGGAAGGGGAAAGCTATTACTAGGGATAGAGCACACTATGCAGTCAATATCGCCTTTTACCATCAGGACCACGGTACACAGTACCGCAGTTACAAGCTCGGGCTCAGAGATTATTTGTCCCCACAAGTATAGAACTTCTGAACAAACAGGCCTTATCTCAGTTCTGCACATAATGTGATATGTGATGATATCTGTGATTTCACCCCTGTCCGTCCGTCCGTGTCCGCTCGCCCGTCCGCCCGTCCACACACACACGCGCGTGTGTGTGTCTGTCTGTGTACAGCTAATCTCCGTTACAGTTGTTTTTTATATTACTAACAGATTTTGTCTAAACCGGTAATCGCAAATTGGTACACATTTTCTCTATAGTCATGTGATCAAAACGTATCTGTCAGTTTTTTCATATTCCATCCTGATTGCCTAAGATGGCTTCCAAAGTTTGCAAGAGTGCTCCGTTTTGAACAAAATGCCTGAAATCATGAACACAATGTGCTATTGCCGTGAAACTTTGCACGCACATTCCCACTAGGCCCAGGAAGAAATCCCACCCTTTTCACATTGTCCTGTTATAAGGCCACCAGGAGGCAGATTTGTGAAAAAAAAAAAAAAAAAATTATATTACTGTCATCAAGACGGACCTGTCCGATTTGTCATATTTCATCCTGGCTAAGATTGACTTCTACGCCATCACGGAGATTGTGCTAAGAGGAGCACATTTTTCTAGTTATCCCTCTTATTACATGGCCATTTGTCAATAATTAAAATATACTTTACCTTTCCGTTACCTTACTCCTCCGTCAAGTGGGAGAAGCTGACTAAGAAATGAGTACCAACTAAGTCAGTCAGCTATTACTGTACTTTACCAGAATATACCGTAAGCACGTAATAGCCTACAGTAGGCTACATAACTATAAAAATGCGTTTGTATGTTCCCCCAAAAAGTTTAATTGAAATTCAAAATTATTTAATGATAGGTTGCCGCTAATACAGTACAGTTTGTATTATGTTTTGATTTGGAATGGCAATATAACTGTGGGCAGTTATTTGAAAATAATGCACATGATAATGCCAATAAGATTTGAGAATTATCTGTGGCAATGGTATAAGAGCAGCATAATTTGGCCATTGTTAATGCACAACACGATGACACTGTTTGACTATAAATGTATCTGTGTCTTTATGTGTAAGGAGTTATGTAGTCTAATGTACTAAAGAGAGGGACGCATTTTACAACAGGTCTCAAAGAGCATCTCTCAACCGTGAAAAATGAGATGACTCATTTATGAGTGTGTCCCCTGAAAGAGGTAAGTTAATGTATTAGACAGCCAGGGGTGGATCAAAAACAAAGACCTCACATTGGTCATTGGTTTCAGGGCTGTCCGGAAAACTGCCAAGCAAATTATTAATGATATAATGGTCCCACGAGACATTGTCATATGCGTCATGTTTTTTGATAGATTAACAATAGACTGAGTCATTAAATGTGCCTGTATATTGTTGGGATGTGTGTGGATAAAAGCACGATACTGCAGAGAGGTTTCTATTTCTGTCTGGAATGGACTGGAAGCTAATGGAAAGGTTCCTTGGGTTAGATATAAAAAGACCACTCTGCACTTTGTCCACCTGCAATGTTTGGTTGTAGTGCTGTGGGTACTGTACACCAGGAGAACCTAGATATCTGATGATTTGAAACAGTGGAAAACAGTCCTCTGTGGCTAAAGCAAAACCAAGTCTAGAACTCGGAGTACTCGTACAGCACTTCCACTCAAAAGCAGTCTTGAATCGTGTTGTCTCCATTTCTGTGACTTATTTATTGCTAGTGTCCTTTCCAATAATATCCACCCTCCAACATGTCCTCCTATGGAGTGGATTACAGGTGTGTGCCATATTCTGTGGTTCAGAGGTTTTCTGGCCCCCTTCTACTGTCAACAGGGTTGATATATATCTCTGCTCACAGACGGCAGATGCTCCCCTCTATGTGATACAGAGAAAGTTCACCTTCACCTTCATCCACTGAGACAGCGTTGAGGAGGCCCAGAGGAGAGTGCTATGGTGGGATTTGATCATTGCTCAGCTGGAGTATATGTTCTTCCAAAACACACCTTCATTTAATAAAAAATGCACTGTAGCATGCATTTTATACACGCTACATTCTGTAGGCTACATACTGTATAGCCAAAGTTTTAAAGCAGTACATCAAAATGTCAAATGAATGCTGATAAGTTGCTTTAAAGAAAAAAGGGAATAAAATCCAAATTCCTTTATTCCAGCCTGGCTATGAACTTCACTTGGCCCTTCCACTGTAGTAGTGAAGGTAGTGGCCTGGTTGTATGACTGTTTTAGTGAGATAGATATGTGAAAATGATGATGACATAACTCGGACGGCGCTGTTGCCGTGCCGAGCGTTGCGAAGTCACCTTCAGCCGACTGCTGAAGGTGACTTCGCAACGTTCGGCACGGCAACTCGCTCCCCAAAGCTCGCTCGGCGGTGCCTCTCCTGGCTCAAGTCAAATCTGTAGTCCTTTTTATTAAAGAGAGAAATGAGAGAAAATCTCTCAAAAACTCTGTGCAGGTTTTCAGATTAACAGGGAGCTTATTCTATTCTTTAATGGATTTCAAAGAAAAAGTAGATTGTGCAAAGGCAGAGCCTAGTTTATGGAGGCTACAGGCTCCCCTTGAAGCAGACCTTGATGCTATGCTCATTCGCTCAGAGCGGAGCAGAACAAAGCTCTTCAGAGGTGGAGGAGCAGCAATATGGATTATTTTATACACTAAACGGACATCCAAATATTTGACACAATATTTGTAGTGATTTATAGTCCAGAACTTTCAGGGTTTGTTTATGAAGTGATATAATTGGTTGCATGACATCAACATGATATATAGAAGTGAAATTAACATTTCATTCAAATTATGTCTGGTTGAGGCTTTTATAGTTTGTATACTGTATATTACAATACATTACAATTCTTAATCTGCATCTTGAAAGTAAGAGTGGAATCTATAAAGTAAGAAGTATTTAAGCTCATCAACATTTTCTTTTCTTTTAAGATATTTTTTGGGGCTTTTATGCCTTTATTCATAGGATAGTAGTCTGACAGGAAATGGGGAGCGAGATGGGGAGAGAGATGGGGAGTGACATGCAGCAAAGGCTGTCGAGATCGGGACTCGAACTGGCTACTTTGGAGCCTATACTGTAGGTGCATGGACCGCTACGCCAGCGGTCCAGGCCGCTCATTAACATTTTTGATGGTTTGTCCATATAAATATTTGGAAAACCCGAAAAGAAAATACATGGTCACTAATTCAAAGTAAGCTACTTTTTCCATTGTTAATGACAATTTGGCAGCAACTTCTTCAACGTCTTTCAACATCCAGCATTACTCTATATTATTTCTGGGTAACCTTACACTACAAGAGGACTGTAGTTTAGAAACTCCTGTGGTGCCTTTTATGGTGGACTGGATAAAACCACAAGACAGATTAATGATAAGAATAAGTGTCTGAGAGTCTTTTAAGTTAGACGTGAAAATGATGTGTTATGAGTAAAAGACCGGGATTAACTCCACACAGATGTTTGCTGTGGTCCCTCGGGTCAATGTAAAGGATTGCATAGTGGAGTTTGTGCATGGGGCGGTGTGGTCAGAAAGTGAAAAGATGATGTCAGGGCAAGAGTGTACAATACATAGAGTATACATCTACAGTATATACTGTATTAAATCTGTGGTATTGGCTTGGTGGGAAAATGAACACCCCTTCCTGGGCCCCAGTTCCAATGGCTGCATTATCACAGTGACTTGGCATTATTGTCCTTGTCTGAACAGCATGAGGAGAATAGCAAATATTGAATATCCTCATCAAGGAGCCAGCCATCCATCAATTTCAGGCAGCATTCAGAAACTACCAGTATCAGAAAACAACATTTGGATGCAATGCAACTTTCTATTATATTTATGATCTACAGAATAAAATCTCTGACAGCTGTATATGGGAGTGCAAATAGAGCTGGTTGGTTGACCACAGGGTTTTCAGTGGGTTTGGAGAACTGGTGTATACACGTGCAGAGTTGAAATGCAAAAACATCAGCTCACACACACACACACACACACACAGACACAGACACACACACACACACACACACACACACACACACACACACACACACACACACACACACACACACACACACACACACACACAGACACAGACACAGACACACACACACACACACACACACACACACACACACACACACACACACACAGACACACACACAGACACACACACACACACACACACACACACACACACACACACACACACGTCACGCTTGTGACGGAAGGTTACAGGGCATTCACTGCTAGCGCTCTATTTCTGTGGAACCAACTACCGCTGGAAATTAGACAGGCCACTTCAGTGTCCAAGACTTTTGAAAACTCATTATTATATAATGGCTTTTAGTTAGAAGGAATGGACAGCTAGTTTCTGCTTTCACTTAAATTTTTTGAGGGTTCGAGGCCTATAAGGCTCGAAACCTCTTTGAAACTGTTGGGTTTTTTCTTCTGCCACTTTTTGCAGTTCCGTGCATACGCTTTTTACCGTGCATACGCTTTTTACGAAACTCGGCCATATGGTAGAAGGCTATGCCAAACGGCTAAGACACGAAACTCACAACTATTGGCCAAAGGGTGGCGCTATTTCACTCAATTGACTTTGAACAGGCAAAAGTCATGCCTCGTTTGGCCGACAGCCGTGAAACTTGCTTACACATGTGCCTTGACTCATGAGGAACACATCTATCACTTTGACCAGTAAGCTCCGCCCTTAGATTTTCCGCCATATTGAGCAGTTTGAAAAACATTTAAACCCAGGATTTCTGAGCAATTTGCATGAAACTGTGTCATCTGTGTGAGCTCCTTTTCACCAGTTCAGGTCTGTTGGTCCAATGGCTGATTGCTAAACCATCTGCCATGCAACCACAGGGTCGCCGGTTCAAGTCCCACCTCATGCAGACTTCACTTCAATTGCATTGCACACAACATGACTGTATCAATGAATAAATGTGCAATTGTTAAATATAACATGAAACGCTTATTTGAGATGAGTTATTTTCAATGTATACCCTATTTCTTTGTGAAAATAGCCGATCTACAAGCTCACAACTTTTTGGATAGCAACGCTGTGTAAGCTTGTAGATCGGCTACTTTCACTAGTTTTGGTACAGAGGAGACATCACATTTCTCTATTGATAAATGCTTTGTGAACCACTGATCTTAGTTTTAGTGAAACAGGGGCTCGGTTCATGGCAGAAGGCAAGAGTCTACGATCTTTTACCATTTTACCATTTACACCGTCAGGCTGGATGAAGCCTTAGCTCAATCACTAGTGTTACAGCCTGTGAGTCCGAAGGTTGAGGATTCGATTCCTGTCTATGGCCATGGGTTGAGGTGTCCATGAGTAATGTTCTTAACCCTGGATTGCTAGCCACCATCCCTCAGCACTCTGCTCAGCTATTGAGAATGCTCATTTTTTAGTTGCATGGGCTTAGCTGCTTTGTCTCAAGTTCAATCCATTCTGTTTCTATGTCTTATTGTGCTATTGTTCCATATCGCTTTTTGCCTATCATGCCTCGAACCCGTTTATTGCTGCTTGCAGCTATATTTCTTATTGTTTTTGTATTGTTCCTTTGTTTTTAATTTCCATTATTGAATTGCCTTTATATTTCCTGTTTATGTACTGTATGTGAAGCACTTTGTAAACCTGTTTTTGAAAAGTGCTATGTAAATAATGTTTATTATGATACTGTGATCAAATTACAAAATGTTTGTTGATCAAGTATCCATCTATAAATTCAAATAGAAGGTTTGAGTGTGTCACCAGCGTATCTCTTGAACCGCCTGACAGATTGACCGAAACTCAGTGTGCGTATCGTTGAGGTCCCGAGGGAGTGATGCCCCGAGTGGGAAGTCGGTCGGCTTAGCGATTCTTCAAAAAAAGAATAATCTGCATATCCCCATATATGGAGTACCCTGATGTCATCAATATGATGTCATAGTACTGACGTCATAGACTGGCCTGTACTCCATATTTGGGCATGCCTCACACGGAACTCCATATATGGGCATAGAAGGGGCCCAGAAAGACTACAATCAGAATACAACAGAGTATAACCGGGTAGGGCATGCGTTCCCAACTTGCATTGTTCCCGAGTAGACCGCTGCTCAAGGGGCACATGTCTAGAAACAGTTAAAAAGGCTTTTCATGACATCCACATTTGCTGATACCAAGTTGCTTGGTTATCCAACACAGTAGATCTATTGATACCAGGTTGCTATGGTTTTCGACATTGCTAATCAGAACACTTAGAGGCCAGTCCAATGTCATGGACCTATTTGGGTAAGACTTACCCGGAACTCCATATTTGGGCATGGCTGACTCATAGTGACATCGTATGTAATGACGCCAGTACCCGTAACTCCATATTTGGGCATGGCTGACTCATAGTGACATCATATATGATGACGCAAGTACACGTAACTCCATATTTGGGCATGGCTGACTCATAGTGACATCATATGTGATGATGCAAGCGTGGAAGCCGATCAGCTTAAAACCGCAACGCAGTCTCAGTTCAGTTTGACCACAGGTGACCTGTTGAGCTGCAAGATAGATCGTTTATACTACTGTACATCAGTCCTGCTCCAGTTCCAATCCGTTTGTGGATTGCTGTACCCATATAACAAGTGGTAGTGTATGCACAATACTAGCACAACAATAAATGCTGACAATAAATACAGCACAAGATTTTTTCCATCCACTTAATCATGACTGAAATGTGCTGGACGGTGCATCTGGATGGTGAATCTGCATCAAAGATAGGGAAGTACCCTGCTGCTGTGGCAGTGGGGCACAAGGTGTACGCCTTTGGAGGGATCTGTGACATCATCAACAACAGGAACAAGATTCATGTGAACATCTTCAACACAGTGTCTTTGCGTTGGAGGAAGTTGGCTTGCCAAGTTAAGAGTCCCTCCAACCGCATAGGACACACAGCTGTGCTGATAGGAGATCGCATATTCCTCTGGGGGGGACTAGCGAATGTTTCAATGTCTGCCCGCAGGACTCGAGAGGAGTTCAAGGGGCGCAAATCCAACATTCTTCATAGATTTGATGTGGACACCCACAGATGGTGGACACCCAAGACTTATGGGGCTGTTCCAGAGGGGAGGTCTTTCCACTCAGCCTGTGTGTTAGGGAAGGACGGACACATGCTGTATATCTATGGCGGATACAACACGCTGACTAGTACATGCAATAATGACATCTACAGGTTGGACACCATCACAATGGTCTGGTCTTTAATTAATACCACAGGACTTGCTTCAGTATTTCACTGTGCCACCATTATTGGGACAAAGATGTTTGTTTTGGGGGGCTGGTGGGGGCGTGTGAAAAAGGACTACAACAACAACAACATCAGAGTGTTTGACACAGAGAACAACTGCTGGCTGAGCATGCCTTCTTCTGCACAGTGGCCGGAGGAATGCAGGTCTCATAAAGCCTGTCATTCAGCCTTTGCCTACAATGGAGAGCTGTACGTAATATTTGCTTGGAGTGACTGTCCATTTACTGAAGAGTCACGGTCCTTCAATAATATGTGGAATTTCAATCCAGAGACCTTCTCCTGGAAAAGGGTAGAGCCCAAGGGGAAATGCCCACATAGGTGGACTAGTATGATGTCTTGTTGCATGGTGGGAGATCATGTCATCCTCTTTAGAGGATGGAGATACACACCCGATGTTTTGTACATCTTAGACTTAAGTCCTAGTTTGAAGACGTTATGCAAGCTAGCAGTTATTCAGGGCGGTCTGGAGCAGTCAGGACTCCCACATGACATCAGGTGGGAACTGGCAGCCATGACTAATCAACAGACAACAGCAGCAACATAAATGAAATCACTAGTCCACTAAAGAATAAGAAATATATAGTTGCTCCCAGCTCCCCTAATAGCCAATCGATGTGTAAAAAAAATTAAAAATTGACATTTATTTTTTTTAAATTTTTTTAAATAATTTTTTTGATAATAAATCGGTAAAATCAGGCAAAAATAAGAATTAAATAACATAACCCTAACCTAACCCTAACCCCAAAATAAAGTAACAAAAAACGCCCAAAAAACGCAAATCTTGCATGCGCACGGGTCGGGGAGCACGGAGCGAGCCCACCCGCTCCTGCCCAGCCTATACTAGCGTTCTGGCTGCGCCACTGCTTTGACCTCGAAACAAACAAAAAAGTTTCATCAATTAAACGAATTCCAACATATTTCAAAAGTATTTCATAAATACAATAATTTCCCTAAATAAAATGAAATAAATACAACAAAATGTTTAAGAAGTAGTGAAAATAGCAGATCTACAACTACAAGCTCACAGCGTGGCGCGTTGTGAGCTTGTAGATCTGCTATTTTCACTACTTTGGGTCCCGGGCAAACGTCTAATTTCTCTTTAGGGTCTTGAGCTAAAAGGTTTGAGAACCACTTGTTAAATGTGGGTAAAATGACCAGAACAACTTCAATTTTTTTTATTATAGACCAGTGAGTGGAGTCCGGAGACCCGAAGGGGTCATTGGTCCCCAGAAAAAATGTGTTAATACAGATAAATTAAAACATCTTGGGGAAAAAAAACTTTGATATCTTTGAAACATTTTTGCAACACAAATCTTGTATGGGAGTCCCTGGCACAAAATATTTTCAGATGAGGGTCTAGGGCGACTTAGCCTACATATTTATCCATGACATGAGAATGTTTGAGAACCACTGTCATAGACACAGTGGACAAAACATCTTGATAGCCAAAAACAGCAATGCCCACCCCCCTCCACCCACACACACAGGCACACACGCACACACACACGCACATGCACGCGCACGCGCGCACACACACACACAGACACACACACACACACACACACACACACACACACACACACACACACACACACACACACACACACACACACACACACACACACACACACACACACACACACACACACACACACACACAGACCAACTGCCTATAACAGCTGAAACAGAGCAATATTTCGCAAGTTGTTTGGCTTTGTTTTTTGTCATGCCAGCGATTGCTAGTCCACTCGTGGTCAGCTTTTATACATGGCCCAGGCTTCCAAATATGAGTACAGAGAATCTGCATCTGTACCCACGGTTTGTTATGATTCTCAGTAGCGGTTGGTACTTAGAATGCTTATCTTGGTAAGCCTGGTTCATGTATAGATCAAAGACACAGCCCACCTCAAGAACCAGAACCTCCTTGTGACAGGTGTCAACAAAAACGACGTCAGGGGTATTTGGGATGTTAGCAAAGACATCACAAGCTAAACCAAACCAATCTGGTGGCACTCTTGAGTGTTTGTACATTGCTGCACTGGATGGCATACATTTTTTGACTGCATCGGACACTATGTTGACAATGCGGTCGTTGGCGAGCAATGTACAAATTGTTATATGCACTACATCCATTGATGATGTGTGCAATGGATTCTAGGTGTTGTTCAGAATCATGATGGTTTATACAGAGTGGACTATGGATGTCAGGATACCAGATTGACAGGTTGTACTTGGTTGGTAATACTTGCATTCTTGCTTTGATGGTGAATTTTAACACATCCTCCCCAATTACAGCATTTTTGTACATCGAATGTGAAACAGAGTGATCAGCGGAATCAACACAGGCCACCTTTCCCTGCAGTCGAAGTTCACGCCAGTGTTGTTTGGCCTCAGTCTGTTTCATATTAAGCAGAACCCTTCTAGCTGTGTCTTCCTGTAGTCTAATGTCCCCTCCCTGGTGGGAGACACACACACACACACACACACACACACACACACACACACACACACACACACACACACACACACACACACACACACACACACACACACACACACACACACACACACACACACACACACACACACACACACACACACACACACACACACACACACAGGCCCAGGTCAGGTCCTCATGCTTCTCTATTTTTTTTGGGGGTGGTGGTGGTGTTGGGGGGGAGGGGTAGCATTGGTTGACAGCATATGGGTCTCAGCTGTGTTATGACGGTGTAACAGTGTTGGGTGTTGGGTGGAGAGGTGACCTCTGGTACTGCCCATGGCTGCCATCTGAACAGAACCCCACACAGACAGACACAGCAGGTGTTTCAGCTCGAGTCAGTGAGGAAAGCCAAGACATGTCAGGTGTCACCCATGTGCACGGAACAGAATCACATCCCCACTGGGGCCAATCCTTCTTCCAACCCCGGTGTGATAGAGGTCGCTATCGTGCTATATTTCCAGCTGTCCAAATTGATTATACATGAAGTGTAAGCTATAATAGTTGCAAATAGGCCCCAGCTGCCAAGAGAGGTAAGAACATAATCAACCATTTTAAAAGTGGTTCTGTCAGGGGATGATGAAGCTTCAGCCCACCACCACATTTAGACAGCCAGGGGAATGGAGAGTCTGTGCTCCGTTCCTTCACTCCCAGTCCCTCACACTATTCTTTGGCGTTATCAACTCATTTCCTCCTATGTATTCCTGCTCTCCCTTTGAGCACATGAAGCCTATAGCGTCCCTACTCTGGGCATGAATATGTGAACATTTGACAGAAATATGCGAACATTCGGTGAAAAAAGATTTTTGGCAAAGAGATTTGGTGTAGAGGGAAAAGAGAGGGGACCAAGTACAGACCCATGGGGGTCTATGTGGTATAGGGTTTAATTAATGTTTATGAATATTTCACTTTGGTGTTATATGGAATATGAAACACCACCAGCACCACCAACAATGGCAGCCTTTCTTAATCTCTCTCCCGTTGTGTCTCCTCATTCCTCCGTCACAACAGTAAGCTGGGGGGGGGGGGGTATAGACCACTGCACATTTAGCACAGGGACCACCGGAGCATCTTTCATTCATGCCGGTTGGTTTGTGAGGCGACAGTGAGGCTGAAGGGCTATTCTCTCACTGTGGACGTCGTGCTCTCAGCCCTGCGGAGGGAGGGGGGGGAGGGAGGGAGGGAGGAGGAGGAGGAGGAGGAGGAGCAGCGGTGTGGAAGAAGAGAGCTTTTTAAAAGCCCGGTGAATAAAAGCTTTGACATCCCCTCTGCCCCATGTCCCTACGGCACAGACCCATCTTCTCTTTTTCCTCTCTCCCCCCCCACACACACACACACACGCTCATAACCCCCCCAACCCACCGATCCCCTCCTCCCCCAATACCCTTGTTACTGCCAGAGCGTATTGCAATGCTGTGGACACAATTAAGCCTAATGTAATGAAATCACACTGTGCTCTGGGTAAATGGGATCGGGAGTGGAAGGGTTCAAGACTAGACTCTGCGCCTGGGGACTTTGGTGTGTACCCAGTAAAATCCTCAGTGTTCATTTAACCCTGAGGATGGAATGCAGCGTATAACGTAACCAAATGCGTTCATTTGGTTTCATTTGTACCCTCTCAGAGTTACAAATGTAGTGTGTGTGTGTGTGTGTGTGTGTGTGTGTGTGTGTGTGTGTGTGTGTGTGTGTGTGTGTGTGTGTGTGTGTGTGTGTGCGCGCGTGCGCGCAGTGGTGTAAAGTAACTAAGTACATTTACTCAAGTACTGTACTTAACTGGAGTATTTCCAATTATCAGTACTCTTACTTTTACTCCACTACAATTATTTGAAAACTTTAGTTACTAGTTACTTTGCAGATAGCCTACTGCATAAACATACATTTACCACTTTATATCTATTTTATACCTAGGCTATTTGAAAATAGCCGATCTACAAGCTTGAGCTTGTAGATCTGCTAATTTCAAACATTTTAGTACTTTTACTTTTGTTACTGTGTGTGTGTGTGTGTGTGTGTGTGTGTGTGTGTGTGTGTGTGTGTGTGTGTGTGTGTGTGTGTGTGTGTGTGTGTGTGTGTGTGTGTGTGTGTGTGTGTGTGTGTGTGCTCGTAGGGCAGAGGAGGAGAAGGGACTGGTTGTTGGAGAGGAGTGGAGCGGAGCAGGGGAAGAGGGCGGAGGATTCATTCCTCCTGTCAGGCAGCTCTGCCATCATTTCAAACAGACCACCAGGCCTCACCGATATCTCATCAAAATGAAGTGCTCGTTTTAAAGGAGGAGGTTCACAGGTGACTTAATGCACCCTACAACAAGTATATTAAAAAACTCCAATAAATATTCCACTGCTCAGGCACAGTCATACTATTAAGCTCAAATATTTATTTGACAGACATGCTATGAGTGTCCCATAAAATATATTCGTGATGATAACAATGGAACTAGAGAGCAGTGTTTAGTCTGGAGGGCAATAGATGTGATCGTTCCATGTCTCTTGGAAACTGGCAGGGGTGGCAAGTAAACAAAGTATTTCACTGCACTGATCCCAAAGACTGCAATCCAAAAATAATATGGAGCATAAAAAGAAAAAAGTTAACAAAACATAAAAGAGCAATTTCATGCCATCTCATGCAAGTAATGAAATAAAAATGTCCTCCACTTCGCAGCCATTTAAAAATGCATCACCTTAATAATAATAATGTAGCAGTGCAAAAATAATTTAGCTCATAATAGATTTTAAACATTTGTTGACATTTTTATAATTGGATCACTTGGAGTCTTGTGACTCGAAAATGGAACAAAATGGACCCTTATGGGTCCTTATGGGTCCATTTGATTGCAGTTGAAATAGATTGCATCTTCAAATAGCCAAAGTATACAATAGGGTTTAAGTGGTTAATGTATGTTTTGCAATGATAATCTAAATCTACAAAGTAACTAGGAACTAAAGTTTTCAAATAATTGTAGTGGAGTAAAAAGTACAATACTTGCCTCCAAGATGTACTAGAGTAGTAAGTATAAAGTGGGGGGGGGCTGCCCTGTGTGTGTGTGTGTGTGTGTGTGTGTGTGTGTGTGTGTGTGTGTGTGTGTGTGTGTGTGTGTGTGTGTGTGTGTGTGCGCACACGCGCACGTGACGTGAGTGCAACGTGCTTACTATGAAGATATATTTGAGACCTCAAATGTCTAGAATGTGATTTAGATGCATGTTATTCAGACAGATGCTAGGTTCAGGTTTACCTGATATCCTAGTTTCTCTGAGGCATACGTTTCTCTGGATAAGAGCATCTGCTAAATGGCTAAACTGTAAACTGGGTCACAGAGATAAAAATCGTATCGTGGCATCCGTGGCCTATTGCATATCAAACCTGGAAGTCCTTGAATTTAAAAAGGTTGAGAATCGCTGCAGAAGGCGTTACACACACGACAACACTAAGTAATATTCTATATCAGGACATGACTCCTTCTGTGACCTCTGAGGACACTAAAGTAGTACTTGAGATCCAGCAGCCCCCACTAGTAAATCAGCTTCATGATTAAAGAGGGCCACATGAGGACCAAGCACAGCGACAGCGTTGGATTAATGTACCTAATGGCGTGGATATGTATCATAGCAGGGTCTGGTAGAAGAATGACACATCTAGGGACGGCGACTCACATGCACGGTGATTTATGGTTGCACATCGTATATAGGTCTCTATCTTCAGTCACCCCCACTCTGTTCATTCACTCAAGAGCAGTAATAGTGGGCTGGCTGTTGGATGCAGGGTCCTCAAGAGGTATTAATCAGCTAACTGTCTGCGACCATTGCCCTGGTGGAGGTGGTTGAAGCTCCTTAAGACGGATTTATACTTTGTTGTACGACGGTATTCTCCGCCGTAAATAGCCTGTCTAGCCTGCTAGTAGATCGGCTATTTTTGATATGCGATGAATTAGCCAATACACTTATGCATGGACTTTTTAATCAAAAACGTCCATTGCAGGGTATCACTTCTTCGCCTCCGATGATTAAATTAAAGCTTTGATCTACCAAAGCCAATCTGCTCCTTCATGCCTGATCATGCATTGTGGGAAAACACAAACACACACGCGCACGCATGCACACACACGCACACACTTATACACAGACAGACACACAAACTGGTCCTGACATAAACTGCTATACACTACAGATTTATAGTTTTCTTTTAGGATTCAGGAATCTCAATCATCTGGGGTAGAAGCTGCATGGAATCCCAACAGGAAACAAGGAGCTGTATTCATCTTCATGCTGAAGCCTTCACTCAGGTCCAGAATGCAAACATTCATGTGGCTGCTCTGACAACGCGGAGCCAGCGCGCCGACTCCATCTGGCTCCAGACCAAGGTTATTATTGCCATGGTTATATTAAAGCCTCACATATGGCTCTTCATCCAGAATGATTTGTGTGCACCACATTTCACACTTCAGGGATCAGGGTGCTTCAGCAAAGTGATTCAAGTGGATTTTCAAGCTCTCACCTGGGAACTGAACCCAAGGCACCACCATCACATGACATCTGAGAAGCGGCGTGGAGAGATGGGTTGAGAGAGTGAGAGCAATCACCAGATATGCGATACGAGCATGAAAGTATAAAAAAGCTGGCATCACTTCGATGTGTGTAGCCGCTGCTGACTCTGCAGCTCTCTATGATATAAATGTGGCACTGAGAGACGCTAACCGGACATAGTTCTTAGCTTTGGATTTAGCTCACACACAGTACCAGGTGGTCGAGCTTTACCGTTCCAGGACACATCGAACGCGTATACTGTAAGTTGATATGAAAAGTATTAAATTGACTTACAAATACTGTGGTTACATCCTGTGATTGTCTCTAACTTTCTGGGACTCACGGTACTTGATAGGTTACTTATCCATCACACAACTAGGTTAACGCTAAACAAAGTAAGCTAAAATATTAATACTATTTGGAGAATTCTGGCCTTTATTATAAGTTCTCTGTAATGAATTGCAAAATATTTTCCAGAGCTCTACACTATTGCTCGGTGTACAACACTGACCGTTCCCTGTTAAGTTATGTAGAGTATTTTTTATATATGAGGGCACACTGGGTCCCCTCCAGCTATCAACAACATGAAAAATGGCAGCACCACTTCAAGCAAACAAATGACGCAGATAAAGATGCTCATAACCAAATTAGGGATGAATTCAATCTCTCCCTTAGAAGCACTTTGTACCGCCGGAATCCAGGAAGCACTGTACTTATTACAGAGAAGAGAGTGATTGAAAGAGTGGAAAAAGAGAAAGGAGCTGATGGAGCGAGGATAGGGGGTGGTGGTGGGGGAGGGGGGGGTTACCGTATGGTGGGGCGAGGGTTGGATGTACATGCAGCGTAGTGGACACTTCAGTCTTTCTGGGGGAGAACAGTCCCAATGAATCATGGGATAGATGGAACGAGCACGCAGTTTAAACTAATGAGGAGGGAATTTATGGTAACACTTAAAGAATGGGATCAATAGAAGCCCTACTTCCAGTGGAGAAGGAGAAGAGATGTCCGAGTGGAAGGTCAATACCGGCCAAACGGGATCGGTTACAGTTCTGTCCAAGCAGGCCAATGACTGGAGTGGAAGCAAATGAAGAGGTCAATACTATAGTTACCTCTGGGCTGGTGACGGGTTTGAACCAGCTCACACATTATACAAATACTCCAAAACTCTATATATAGCACATAACATAGGCAATGCATAGCCCTTTAACGAATCATTGAATAATGTACAGAATGTAATGGACTGGATACTTTCCTCTGAAATATGTCAGGGGTTTGACCACTTACGAGAGCCACACAAATTCCCCTGAAAACCACAAAGGAGGAGAAACTGTGTTAAAATCAAGCATTGTTTTACCGGTTGAAAAAATGCTACGTTTACAGAATTGCCCAATAAAAAAGGAGCAGACAGGCCAGGGTGTTAAACCTTACAACTGAAAAACTAAACCAAAACTCAAAGCTGCTTCATGTCAAATGCATACCTTCACTCTCACGAGAAACATCTCCTTTCTGTTTCTGCTTTTCTCATGACCCTCAGTGGTGTGAAAAGAAAACAGTGCCAGGAGAGTTGGCTCTCGTAAAATGTGTGGGTTTAGACTGGCGTGGTGTGGGGGGAGTCCATTCTGCTCAGGATCCACTTCCATTAAAAACAGACCGACAGATGTATACACACATATTATATATATATATATATATATATATATATATATATATATATATATATATATATATATATATACATATATGTATATATATATATACATATATGTATATATATATATACATATATATATATATATATATATATATATATATATATATATATATATATATATATATATATATATATATATATATATATATATATATATATATATATATATATATGTGTCTCTCTCATTGATCGAGCTCTGGCCTGGCGTCACACAACTACAACCATTGCCTAACGTCACACAGCTCCAACCATTGCCTAACAGTAGTGATTTTCGCTCGTCGCTTCACAACACATCGAGCAGAATGTTCACTGTGTGCTTTTGTCTCTTCTCTTTCTCGGCTGTATTTTTCCTAATTTTTTGGGTCTTTATTTCCCCACTCTCCCTTTTAACCACTTCAACCCCTGACTGTAGTCGTAGAGAACTGAACTAGCTATTTTTGGCTAATGTTCCCCCAGAATATGGACGCTGGAGTTCAAGTGGTTAAGTAGCTCAGTCCATGAAGAAAATCACTGCTATCAACATCAAGCGCCAAAAAAACTGTAGATCACAAAAAACTGGCCAGAGTACAGCAGCTACACAGCCAAGCTAAACTGTCTGCTGCTTTCCTTCTTGTGAGACTTGGGAGTTATGGCATAATATCAGATCCAATTAAATCTTCCTTCATCAGATCCAACTCCTCTGTGTTTCACCCGATGATTTAACTGTGAAATACAGATTCAATAGGCTGAATGTAGTGTTTTTGTAGTGCATGCATGCGTGCGTGCGTGCGTGTTGGATTAAAGTTTGGTTTGCAAAAACTAAACTTTGGAGTCAAGGAAAACAGAGGAAATATTTTTCTTTTAAAAGCTTCCGTTTTCCAATTATTCTCCTGAGAAATGGCAGCTGGAAAACGTGAAAGGATTTTGGCATTTGGATCAGAGGTCGCGTTCTTTTCTTTTGCTTTGAAACATAAATAAACAACCCAACCCATATATTTCATACATTTAGATATCTTTGAATTGAATGTCAATATGACACACACATGCCAGTAAAATGCCAGTGCCCTACCTCTACTATGCAAATATCATCTCATGCGTGTGGTCTGGAAAGGTGTTGATAAAAAATCAATTACTGCATGTG